>NW_027526203.1:192403770-192821270 GCF_048455015.1 Haemaphysalis longicornis | reverse complement strand
GCCAGTTCTTGTGCGACCGTGAAAATCGTGTCAGAATGTCCGTTGGATCGATTGTGAAGTCGCGTTAGTGGCCTGTTGTCGGTCACCTGGTGGTATAGCCAAGGTGGCCTGGTAACGACGCAGGCTAGAGTCATGGGCAGTGAACGACGCATGTAGTTTCCTAACTCCGCTGCCTCAGCGACAAAGGTGAGTTTATGCATGCGGGCGGACCGACGCTGATGGACAAGCTCATCCAAGGTATTAACTTGAGCTTCAGCCTGAAGAGCGGGGATCGGTGTTATCCTAGGTAGGCAGGTAATTGCACGCATTGCGGCGGGGTAATTGTCTCAAGTCGAGCCCACTCCGCCTGGTTCAGGTGTTGGAATTGGTCCTGGTAAACAAGCCGAAGCTGGAGTACAGACCGCACGAATAGACGGGCGATTTGGAACTCGAGCCACCAGACTTCTGTGAGGTGCATGTTATAAGGTGGAGAATCTGTCCTGCTTTTTGGCGAGCGGAACGTAGCCACATAGACGCTGACTCACGCGCACAAATTTCTAATCCCAGCACGCGAAGTGAAGTGGCAGTGCGTACAGGTCGGCCGCAGAGTTATAATGCGATTGGAGACACCTCCAGTAAGCGACAGCCCCAAGCACTCGCCACAGGCAGAATAGCTGTTTTTTCGGCGGAAAGTGTCAAGCCAGCATATTCACACCATTTCTGCGTGTCCCCCAAGGTTTGTTGGATGCACGTTTATGAGTGCCAGTAAAAATTGTACCACCGAGGCCAGAACGAAATCACTTGGTTTTTTTTCTCCTGGCATAATGTACCTCTGGTTTCATTTTCTTTTTATGCTGTAAAGATGGCCCCTCAGCTGTACAGGTCAAGGACGCCGTACTTTATGCCGAGGAGAGAATACCTGGCCATCCCTAATAAGACACCATCGGTTGGTATGGACTCATTTCTTCACCGTTGTAACAAGTAAGGATCTCTAGAACCCACTGCTTCGGCTTACCTATGCAGGCGAACCGTGGAATGAGTTAACGCCGTGAGCGAATTCCTTTTGCCTACATGGATAAAATTGGATATTATTAAGTTTTTGTGCCTATAAAAGCTTGATCATACTGCGTGCTGCAGGTTAGGCTAGCCCAAGCATTTTGACAGTTCAGAGAAAGGGGGGTACTATAGGGGTTCTATGAAGGCTGCAGCCAGTAGCTCTTTCTTCACTTTCCACAAATGGAAAGTGAATAAACTTTAAATTTGACACTATAAAGTTATCAACATGTGGCCTAGATCTTGGATTTCGGCGGGAGAGCCTGTTTGGCAAGGAGTTTCACTCAGCTATCATAATATTTGTGCGCGGTTCCCCTCTCCGATGTTTCTCAGTGGCTTTGCAATAGATAGCGTAATACATATTCATATGTAGTCGCGGTGCGCAAGTGTTTCTTTGTGATGGTGGATGGTGGCTGCCAGCCCTACACTCTAAGAACTCGAGGAGTGCTGGGCACTCTGTCTAGGAGTAAAAACTTTTGTCCCATATTTCACTCCCTTTGGAAGCATTGGGCGACTCTTCCGAGGAGTAGCGCGTGGCGGCCGAACGAGAGGCGAAACACTCCCCGTGGGATTTACTTGCTGCTTTCGAAGCGGAGTGCTTGAACCCTGTGTGGGAATTGCAATGCCATCTCCAAGGCAGCGTTCCGTCACTCCCTTTAGGCGTGAATAAGCTCTATTGGCGGCGTTCGCGGATACTGCAGACGGGTACTACTACTCTCTCTTGGAAAGCATCTCGTTACGCCTCAAAAGCGTTCTGCTATTCCCCGCGAGGGCGAGGCAGCGTGCTTTCGCTCCGCCTGCTACTAGACCCCCCCCCCCCCCCTTCCCCACGATGGTACTATAGGCTCCGGACAGCGAAGTTTGCCGCGCGAGCGCAGCGCCAGCCGCGACAGACACGCGCAACTCTGGGTCGGTCCCGCCGCGCCGACCGCCTTCAGCGCCAGTGAACGCAACTTAGCAAAAAACGTTTGTTCTAACGTTATTTGCGCGTATATGTACTACATAGTGCAACAATGTCATGCAGAATGTTATACAGTCGGGGGAAGCCTCCAAATAAAACGGGGCACTGATAAAATGCTGTCGCCTCGCTGCCGAGCCGTAGGCTAGAACAACTGGGAAGCATGTGTTCAAGGCTTTGCATTCTCCGGCGGATTCTTCTTCTCTGTTTTTTTTTTTCGCAGACACCGAGCATGGTTACTGAATCTTGAAAGGCCCACATTAAGCGAGCGGATTACATGCTGCCTTGGTGTACGAGCAGCTTGCTAGTAGGGTGGCTAGCAGGCGGTAAATACACACAAGTGCGTATTAAATTTGGTAACAAAGAGGGCCCCCGAACACAGGTATAGCAGAGTAGTTTATCACCCAGCGGTCCTACTCTGCTTCATCTAATATTCCACGTGCTTATACCGCTGAATTAAATACATATAACCACATATGGGGCGCGGACACTTATTGGCGTTAATGTTACCAAATGTTTCGCGAGCATTTGGATAGCACAAAATCACCGCCTCTTCTTGCAAAAGAAGAGGCGGTTGTCTAAGCCACTGAAAAGCAAAGAAAAATAGAGCTAAGACGTGCCGCAATCAAAGTTGGAACAATATGTACATAGGAAAAAAAAATCGCGTTCGGGGAGGAGGAGGAGGAGGAAAAACTTTATTTATCCCATCCGTTGTGATTGCGGTCACTCCGGACCAGTGAGGGGTGTACTCAGGGAACTAAATTTTTTCTCCCGTGACTTTTGTTGCAAAAGGGTTGACGGTAATAAAAGCGCTACTATTCCTTCCTAAGGGAGGTCTCATGCCGAACCCGTTGGCGTGGAGAGAAAAAAAAAATACCCGAATATGAATATTCCGTAATTTATTCCGGTACGCCTATTAGATGTTCTGCTTACCCTTCCCCCATCCCATCCCTGTCCAAAGGAATTTCTTGTGATAGCCTTCTCGTGATGAGTTTCTTTTTTGGGGGCGTGTTTACATATATGCAACTAACGTACTGGGCTACAACTGGAAGCCCAAAAGTTTCTCGGCGAGGCGGGCACTTATTAACGTCCGCACTTTCGCTATACCCCAACAAACGTGAATTTCATTCTGTTACATGTATGGAGCATCACATTCGGATCAAAGACCTATATGTAACTCCCATGTGGTCCAGAGTCGCATGCAAGTGCACTCGCATGGATGGAATACCCCGCGCGGAAACATCGCGCAACGTCTGATATATTTGCAGACAAAGCCTCCTCTTTTGTGGAGTGAACAATATAAATTACGTTTTCTTTTGAAGCGAAACATGCTGATCTTGAGAAAGGTTTGCCCCGCAGTCAGGCTGTACAAGCGTTTCTCTTCTGGGCATCACGCCTATGCGGCCTTTATATGCCTTCTCATACGCAAGTTCAACCGAATAAATCCTTCTCCATTCACATGCACTATGTGGCAGGATTACTTTACAATCTCTTACTTCGTTTTAAGCTCAAAAGGGGCGACTAATATGCTTAATCCGCGCTGAAAAAAGAAGAGCGCCCCCGACCCAGCAGCGTACCGGCTTGCGGGGACCGACCCAGTGTTGCGCATACTGCCGATGGGGGCGCTGGGTGTCGCGGGCTCCGTGTCGCCCTCTGGGCGCTGTCCGGAGCCTATAGGCAGTTACAAGCAAACAAAACAGGACAAGCTATTTTGAAACATGGAAAAGAAGAAAAAACAAGCTCAGACTTAATTTTTCAAAATACCACAACAATCGGTTCATTCTGCAATTTAACACAAAATGCAATTTATTGGGAATTAAAATATCGCGGCATAAAAACGGTTCCTACTCCACATGCACACAGGAGACGTAGCGCCTATTTAGGATACATCCAAGAAAAAAATCACAAATAAAAATGCAGCAAAGCAATTGAACACTGAAATACAAAATTAAATTATGACGATAAAAATGACATTAACATCCACAAATAAAAAGGTACTGGCATTAGCACGAAAAGCGTCAGTAGAAATACAGCAGTGGGAGAATAGTTAACAGTATTAACATAAAACAAAATGGCCTTAGTACATCAGTGAGTGCTTCACATAGACTGAAAAAGGCAGCTCTTATTTAACACACATAAAAAAAATTTACAAATAAATTTTGCGAAAGAAAAATCTAGGACTAAAACAATTCAGCGTGGATTACTATTAACGCATTACAAGGTGCAATCAACACAAAGATACAACGCCATTGACACGGCAACTTTGCAACAGATATATTTTGGGGGTACAATAGGAAACCGCAGGAAATATTCCCACTGGGTTTTTTAGGCGGGTGGTTCTCAAATGAGGATGCGCTAGTAAGATTTAAAAAGGCATAACTTTGTATTAAAAACAAACACGTTCGAGCTGACTGCTTCATAATGTTGGTGGCGGCCTTCAGAACAGTACCGACCAGGGCACCGTGCTTGAGCCAAAGTAACGTCTACAGAAGCAAGAAGGTGCGCTTCGCCTTTGAAACGTATTACACAATGAACGGCCAAAACACAGACAGCAGCAATGGGAACCCATCCACGATGTCCAAGGGTGTGAGGAGAAGTGTCTTGAATGCGACGGCCACTGCTGCTGACGCCTCGGGGATCTCTCGCTCTCTCTCAAAAAAAAAAAAAAATCTGCGGGCAAGTAGCGTCTTGCCGTGGTTCCTACATAGACAGAAAGAGGGGGACAGCAAAGATAAGTTCTACAATGAAAAAAGTATTAACGAGTTTAACAACGTTAAATGAAGTTTATTGGGTGATAGATTAGTTTTTGCGCCGAGAGCACGCACTGAACCCGTATTGGAATGCCATACTGCTTGGCGCAGTAACCAGTCTAGATGCGGATGTGGTGACCTTGGATGCCACCACGCTCATTGTACCACTTGGCCAATGTCATGTCAGACAGCGCGCCCTACAGCTGTCTGCCTACGCACTGCGCCCAAAACCCATTAGTGCTTACGTATCCGTAGCTTCAACTGTTTACCCCGCTATCGTTCCCGGTATAAAAACATTGCACAAAATTTAAGGAAACATAACTCTTTTTGTAAGGTTATAATCCCCGAATAATTTGCATTGGATTTTGTCCTCAGCCGACTGCAACGTAGGGCCAATTATACGTTCACAAGACTAGCGTGGAAAAGTTGCTAATGGGTCATATAGCTACTGTTTTCTTCATTCTCGAGTACGCTTCGTTGCATGCACGCTGCAGATCGCAACATTTGATGAGGACCAACAGGCTCGTTATTGAACGATCAGAACGCTCGAGCGACGGCGACAACCGACGCGAAAAAAGTAATGTAATGGGTACAAGAAACAGTGTGGGCGACAGCGACAAACGAAAAAAAGTAATGCATTGCTGCCAATGCCCTTCGTCGTCGTTGCTGCCGCTCGCTTGTGGGCTGCTTCTGTCCGGGAATAAACCCGCGACGGCAACGGCCAGTCGCCTGCCGCTGTCGCCGCCGTCACCGGCCTGTGTAAAAAATTTTCGCTTGTCTGTGTCGCACACAATACCTGTTTGCCGTACACACTGAGTGAGGTTTCTCGCGTCGCTCATCGCCTTAGACGCATGTAATTACCCCTTAACAGTGCGGTGAGTACGCCCCGAAAAGTCCCATTTCCGTCCATCCTGCCCTCAAGCAAAACGTAAAAAAACTTGTCTGAACAGCATTTCAGTCTGCTGCTGTACGCGCGGCGGTCACTAAAATTATTGTAATTTAGTGACTACCACGCCCTAGACGCGCTCCAATCACTCAGCCTATTGCACGCAATTCTTTGGAGCCGCGCAGGTAGCCACAGCTACTGCACGGCCGCCACTCTAACCCTAGCCGCCGAGCTAAGAGTACAGCGTAGCGCTGCGACTACTCGCGCGACCATGCTTCCTACCTGCGAAAACATTCCGCAAGGATACCAACACTTCACGAATCAAAGGGATTGAAACGGTGCAAGAATCGACGCTGTTTGCACACGGGTACAAAAGCCGCCCTTCAAAACTAAGCAACGGTCAAAATCAGTCACGAAAACGTTAGGACTAACCGCTTCCGCGGACCGAAGTACCGAGAGTAACTCTGCTTCGTTAAATACACAAGACAAGAATACGAGGTTAACTAATGGCTTACCTCTACTTCCCGCCAGCGTTTCTTCGTCCGGTAGATAAATCCAAGGTCGTAATAGCTGCGAAAGATCCCAAGCTCAAGGCGCGAAGCCTGCGACGGCCGCGGATACAGTCCGGCCATAGCGCGCGCATCGCTACACAGTGCTCATAGTTCCGAAATCGGCCTCAGCGCTGTCGCCGCTGTGATGTTCGTCCGAAAGAAAAACTAGTACCACGCACGCACGCACGCACGAAGGAACGAATATACGACTTGCTCGCGTGTGCATGATGTCGCGCTGACGCACAAGCGGCCAGCGGTTAGCCAACACGCGTCGTATACTGTGTCGAAGCAAGTATGACGATAAGGGCAGGTCCAACTTCCCATGTTGCACGAAGCGTCTGCTTGAAAGCCCACTTCGTTCGTAGCACATTGACATCACGGTCTGGCGCGGCCTGTAAGTCGCCCGTCCGGCCTTGGCGGGTTCACCGCCTGTGTAGGTTTTTGCAGAACACGCGCACTTCGTGGCTCGCTGAAGGTGCCTTTCTCACGCTTGCTCGGGCGGTTCACGTTACCTGATCCCCGGGATGTATGACGCGTTACGTATCGTGATCCACGCCTGCGCCGCCGCGAGGGGGGGGGTCATTATTTCTCTTTGCTCAACAGAGGCGTTTGATCTCAGCAACCGATCGGTGTGTACGCTTTTATCGTCGCTCGTCAGCCGACGAGATAGTTTTCACCGTAGAGGGTGTATTTGAGATGCCCTCGCAGTGATATCGCCTGTTCCTCACACTCCGATCTTGCAGATAGGCCCCATATTGCTGTTAATACCAGTGATGTATACGGATTTCCTTTATTTAACCTAGTAAAAGCTATCGTATGTCCATGCCTATCTCGGCGACACTAGCCACGGTTGTTGGGTCGGGTTCGTGTTGCGCTTGCAGCTTGAGCTATCAGAAGAGCGCGGACTTCACTTCTTGCAACACCATTTTTCTCAATCGATCTCAGATTTACAATCCGTTTTTTTAGCTCGACTAGGCGCGGGACAAGCGTACGTCTATAGATCTAACTCTTTCAAAGCGACCGTCTGCAGCGGTCCGTAGATTAGTTCCTTCGGTTTGCCGCCTGCCGCCACTGAACGCTGCGAGCAATCGTTACACGAATTTATATTCTTGCACGTTTAGAATGCGCGGCAGAAGTAATCGGGCGCTTTTTACACAACCGCTTTATATAATATATTCGTATGCAAATAAAACATCGCTGATGAGTTGGTGTGCGCAGATGGCAGGAGTGCATCTCCATGCTTACTCCCGCACTGGACAAGAATGAAATTGCAATTCTACACTTCGTACTGGAGATGGGAGACGATGCGCAGGTTTACTCTTCACTGGTGCGGGAGCAGAACTGGGGCTGCACTCCGCCGCGCACGAGAAGAGTACGCGGTCAGTTTTGCTCTCCTCCTCATGGGGAGCGAGAATTGCATCCAACTCCCCGCAGCTTTCGAGGGGAGTCCACCAACGCTTGCAAGAGTACAATGACGGTTGGACTCTTCAACTGCTCCCCCGATTTCTTAGAGTGTACCATAAGGAAACACTGTCAATATGACGGTTACAACTGAAAAATAAGGTCAAAATTTACCACAAAATATTACGAACGGACTCGCCGTACTTACTCTGAGTGGTTAAATAGCGACGTACCGGACGCGAGTTAAAATACGGGTCAACACAAAACTAGAATAATAAGACATGAGCTGTAAGGCTCCAGCAAACTCATGTTGCCCGTGGCAGAATCTGTTGAAATATAGCCATAACACATTGCCTTTGTAAAAGTAAGTTCTTCAAATATCTGTGCTTTTGGGTCCAACTTGGTTATCTTAGTTTGGTTTATTCGGGAGAGGGTGTTGTATATGCAGTAATAATGTAGGTCCGAATATATCGACGCCCTTCTTTATGGCACGACACGGAACCCTTATAGTACTACGCGTTCCAAAATTAGCTCCCTTCTATTTTGTGGAGAGGCCAGTCCAGGCAAACTGGCACTCTGTGGGGATCTGCCACGTTTCGGATTTAGCCGTATTGTGTATTGGCTATGTCGAATTATAAGGACAGGGCACGATATCTACGCCACCGGCACAAGACACATACGACTGGTGGTTAGACACAACGACGTCTCCAATGCGCCGCACAAGTGTCCCCTGAAGAGCGCGAGGCATTGCGCAAAAGTCGCGTAGAAGAGAGACGCCGCCCGTGGTGAGGAGAGTGCACGACTAGGGATGGAGGTAGCAGCGGTGCAAAGGAGTAAAGAGTGGGGCTGCATCTACACTTCTTCCGTGAAGGGCCATGCCTCACTGTGCAACAGACAATGTCGAAAAGCCAGCCTACAATCACCCAGCGTACGGCGATCTGCTTGGGCTTCCCGTCGAAAGAAAAATAGATTGCTGGGAATACGATTTTTCGGGAGAAATATAAACCGTCGTTTATCAAAATATAGAGGCTCTTGGACCGTTTTTTGTAAGCTGTTGTTTTCTCTATTATAAAAATTGTTGTTCTATGCTCGGTCGGTCAGCGGCGATGATCTGCTGGATTCTTGCCACAGACACGTTCGCTGTGATGTGAGCGGCCACTTTAGTGAATAACCATAGCGGCGGCAATGTGTAGTGAGGATGTTATACTTCATTTTTACTCTTGTTCAAATAAAATACACAGACAACATAATCTGCGGAAAATACTTCGTGTCAACGAAGCCTTGAAGAGTGGCAGTTACCGGATCAATACGCTCCCGGCCAGAGATCGTGTTAGTCTTGACATCCACCTTGCGGTAAGCATGCGCTTATTTGATGTACCAGCAGAAAGAACTCACTATTATGCCGGAATTGAAGGTTACCAAACCACGTGTCAAAGTTTAGATTTTTGAAGCTTTATGATAGCGGGGAGTATATTGGGGGAAACAGTAACCGAACCTGTATAAAATGCGAAAATATCCCGTAATACCATCCGGATGAAACCTTGATAAGGGGGTTTTTCATCATTCTGTCACTTCTTTATATGCGATTTATTGGCAGAACAGCAAATGCCGATGTCGTCACAGCATATACTAGAACCACCTCATTTCCATTCACTGAGAACCATAATTAGTTGTGTTGTTGGTGTAATTGCAGCTAAGTTCTGTACCTGTCAATTGGTTATCAGCAGATCTCGAAAGTGCTCAACAAGAAAGCGTGCTAATTATTCCGGCAAATTCACCGGTAATGACGCAAGTAAATTACGTTGGCGTAGGATCCATAAATCACGTCTGTACAAGATTACGAGACAGTACGAGTTAGTGTAGAGTTTAGTTACTAGCCCCCTTTTGATATGACGGATATAGGTATAGAGAGCCCGTTTTCAGATATAGATAGCCCGTCAAAGCAGCTACAGCCCGTCAAAGCCTGTCATATAGCAGATATAGCTCGTCAAAGCAGATATAGATAGCCCGTTTTCTGCAGATTACCTACTTTAATTACTTTTACATATACAAAATAAAATAACCATTACAAGGCAATTAACTCAGTGTGCTACATTTTATGCCACGGCATTTTCGTTGACAGCGATGGTTTCTTGCAGCTGTTTGTTCTTGCTCCAATTTTCATACGAAATAGTTTAATGAACACAAATTACACGGGAGCATGTTTGAAATTGGAAGAAAAGAGGTAGGGATAGACTTTTTTTCACCCGGGACCTTCTCATTTTTATTGTGCATTTCAAACGCCAGCATAAAACATCATGCCAATCTTTGCGTTTTGGTATAGTTTTAGTCGACGTTTAGCAACATATGCTACTGCGGATAACTTATGAGGGGCGCTTTTGAATAAGCTCTATTTGCTAGATGATGGCATTCCTTTGATTGTTCTTACCTTGGGGTGACCATGTTTCTGTACTATCGTGCGACACTGCACGCATTCCTCCGGGTATCTCAAGCACTCAACTAGGTGCCGCGTTCACAATTTGTAAAAAAAATTGGGTGCAGTAGCTTGAATCGACCATTTGAAAGAAGAATAAAAGTGCAATAATTACACGCCGGTTTTTGTTCTAGTGAAGGGGCCATATTGCTTCATTCTTAAAATTTCAGACTGAAACTTTCCTCTGCTCTTAAGGACTGAATGAATTATTGTAATAAAAATGCTCTTTTTTATTTTTATTTACAATGCAGGCGAAAGGTCTTTTGCGTAAAGAGGATATTGCTTTTGAATTTTCGGAAAACGGAAAACGAATTGGTTGCGACGTAAGCCCAGAGGAACTACTTATAGATGGACAACCAGTTATGTTGGGGCTTCTTGATTAGCCTCTGAAGGAACAGCAAGCTCATCGTGCTTTGGTATAGAAATTTGTGTCTGAAATAAACCAGAAATATTTTGGAAGAAGAGTGGCTTCACTAACGCGCACTCTCATTATAAGCAAACAGCCCACTCGCGTAAAATGCTGAAAGCCGCTTTTCGCGATCTCCAGATCTAGCACTGCCTGATTTTTGTTTCTGGTTTGGCCAAACTTTTTTTTGTTTTTTTTTTTGTACGTATGGTGAGCGTTTGATGAAGGAGAGAAGCGAAAACGCGCCTGTGTTCGAGATTTTGGCGCACATTAAATATCCCCAGTTGGTCAAAATTAATCCGGAGCCCTGCACTACGGCGCGCCTTCTCGCCCGCGTTGCGTGAGTGCGTTAAACATAAATCAATCAATCAATCACTCAATCAATCACTCAATCAATCAATCAATCAATCAATCGATGAATCAATCAATCAATCAATCAATCAATCAATGGTGTGCTTTGTCTTCCGCAATTTCGATTGTCCTATGGTAGCAATCAACCTGCGGCGAAATGAGTTCACTACCACTGCGGTAGGGGGAATTGAAGATCACAAAATAACAGCAGGTGCTGTTTTATTACCCTGCCAAAACAAACGAAACGCGGAAATTAGTCGCTGGCCAGTGACTTTTTTATGCCTGACACAAAATATGTTTATAAGGGCGTTGCAGAGACAACCGAAGTTCGGCGATATTTTGGTGCTGTAGTGAAAAACTTAATTCTGCACTACAGCAAGACCGAACGACAGTTTATTACACAGCAAGATAAAATTGCAAGGAAGTACGATTTACTGCGACAATTTCAGAGGCAGACGTTGCAGCAGAGGGGTGGGTTCTTAAGTGGATGGTGCTGGAACTGTGCAACCGTCATCGTTCCCTTGCCAATGTGCAGTCTGAGTGGACAGTGGCGCGATTCATTCCTGCCGTGACGGATTTGTTTTAGTGCGAAAGCTCTAATACGCCATGTCTCGCAAGTTCACTCATCGCGCCGCCGTGACCTTGAGGCAGAGAAGTGCAGGTGTGGCAGGTGTGGCGTCACGCCTCGTGATACGCTCAGAAGAGACCTCGTCGTTTTGGCACAAAATGACTAAGCGAGGGTTTAACGGCTGCTTTGCCGGCGCCTGGCTGCTCGATGCTGGCTTGACTGTCTCAGCATGCGCTTCAGTGCAAGCGACAGGCTCTATCCAATAAGCGGTGGCTGAACGTTCGCGAAACGGTCTGAGTCATGTGCATAATCTCGGCAGAACCAAGCCAAACAGATCTTCACCCGTGATAACCAGGTGGACAAGTGCTGAAACTTATCCATTTTTTATTGCGTGAGCGAAAGCCACGCACTGTGGTCGGGCGTCCGGATTGGCGCAGCTGGCCCTCTACGACTGGCTAAGTAAGGAATGATGCATGCACTGACACTTCTGTTGTACAGTTTAGATTCTTCATTCAGGCTGTCCAATGAAGCAGGCTTTCCTCGGCTGTTGTTGAACGTTACCAAAGATTTACTCCTCGGACAAATCCCTGTCGGAAAATATAAGATGAGTGCAGCGGGAAAAGAGTTTGTTACAGGCAATTCATATGCTCAAAAACTTCGTACATGGGATGATGCCGTAACATGCCAAATGAGGTGTCGCTATAACACTAGAGTAAAAGGACAGTTAAAGCATATTTGGGGACTCGCTAACACACAACAGGCATATGCGTTCGGCAACCTGAACGAACATAGTTTGGCAAGTGGTATCCAGAAATTTTACCCTTGTTTTATTTCACCACTTTATTAGGACTCCTGCTGAAACTTAAATTAAAGTGAAGGGAAAATTGTTGAAAAACACTTTACACAAATCCAGTTTGTCTGCCAGAAAATTCTACTTTATTACTTTCCCAAGTCGGCGGGTGCTGAAACGAATCATAGCTTTATTTTATAGAGATAAAAAAGTAATGTATTTACCTAATGGGTGTCAACTCTTCTTCATTTACCAGTAACAACAAATTATGTATCAATCAGAAGGTGATAAGATAGTCTGACTTCATTTTCGTGTTATGTGAAACTGAAGGACTTCAAAAACGCCCCCTTTCCTTCCGCATAGGTCTTCCAAATGTCAGTTTCCCAGGGTGTCTGCCTCCCTAGCCTAATTAGGAAGTTAAGAGGTATTAGGTAGAAAGAGCGAGCGCGAAATAGTTCAAGAATAAACATATGTAAATCAAAAAGGTTTTGTTGTTCTATTGAAATGTGACTGCATGAAATATTGGTTATTTTATGTTAGCAGCTCTTTCCTACAAAGTTCGTTCATTATATGCGGTGAACTGCTGTACATGACAATGAAGGTAGTCACAAGCTCACAACAGAAAATATAGGCATTTTTCTATTATAACACAGTTTAAACGCCATATGCGGACACTGGCCACTGGGAAACTTCTTGTAATGGAAAACGACCCAGGAAGGCGCACAAGGGCAGCCGCGAACGTCGTGAGCAAAAGTATCATTAAGGCGTAGAGAAATTTGTAAAGCAGTCGCTTGTTTCTAAATAGTACTTGAGCAGTAAGTAAGAACTAAGCGCAAATATTGTGGAGATAGGTACAGAAATTGTGCTAACCACCGTTTTAATTAATTTGCTTTACAACATTTCACTGTGTGCTATGTCTGAAAAAATTACACCATCTTCCCGTAGGGGAACCCTGAGTAGTATGCGAAGCAGCCATGGGTCGACTGAAGTTCCCATTACTTTTCAGTTCGTCGTTTCCGTTGACGTTCAGCTTCGCGTGCCTTCGTTGTATCAGTAGCTTCTTGACGTAGTTTGAATGAGTGTAGGACATAACGCGCGTCCGTAGCACATGTTCCCGTCTCGCTTTGTAGCGCAGTGCGCACGGCGCCACGTACCTCCCGTTGCGGCCAGAGAGTCGAGGGATCAAAACCGAGCGCCGCCTAACTGTTTCTTTTTATAGTGGACTGCGCTGACGTCAGCCCGAACGGTGACGGGGCTGAAGAGACGCGCATGCGCAGTAGAGTGCGGACGGTGGACGACAAGGGAGGGAGGGACACAGCCCGAGCATGAGATGCTCCGCATCTAAAAAACAATTATCCTTGACGAATTGTGTGAGGCGTATTTAGCCAGAAGAACTTTTAGGCCTTGGTTTAAAATTTAGTTCTCGTTTCTCGACGCCAATGTGTTCTGGCACCGGCGACACTTTGGCGCTCAAACTACGTGTTTCTTCGGCTCAAGCAAAGACAACAGTGGACTAAGGCTTCTAACACTTTGTTTTGCAGCACACCTGGACCATTCAAAATAAATAATCGAACTCAGCATTATCACCAAACCCTATTCAGCCAGAGCGAAGCTGCTACATTTACAGTGCTAATAAAAGAAAGGCAGATGCCGCCAAACAAAGTGAGTGCTTGATTTGATGCAAAATTCTTGGTTTAGGCTATAGTCTAGCTAAAAAAAGGCAGGCGGGATGACCGCTGGACGAACGATAATGCCCCGCAGCCGCCCACCTTTCTGCATTTTTTGTATACTTTAGGGCCGACATTTCCTCGAAGATGAAGTATGTGGCACTGTCAACGTGGTCGCAGAAATGTTGATTTTTTTCTTAAGTGTTGAATGTTTTTTCTTAAGTGTGCCACTCGATCGGAAAGTTTTGTCTTCTACAAGTATTTTTATTATATTATTATATCGACCAGAATAGTCAACCTCTGTATTTCACACGCTTTCAAACCCTGACAATCATGCCAGGAACGTTCGCACTGCTTACCTTTCTTGCGATGGAACATCCTGTTTTTTGAAGGGTGAGACCTAGGGAGAAATGTCCAGTGTGATACAAAGGTTTGGCTTCGCTCCCATTCCATGCTTGGAGGAGCGGAAGAAGGAAGATGCTGGTTGGGTTCTATAACCGACATAGACAGTGCTTTGAATTTTTTTATCGACGAAAGTGCTTGTCACGCGCTTACCTTATTCAGCTGTGCGGCTCTGCTAAAAAGAAAAAGTGGGTGTGATCAATAGAGGAGTCTGATTTGTAGGTCCTCGCTGAGCGCAGTGCTGCAAGCTGGTGGTCTTGCTCTTCCTTTCCTGATCTCACTGCGGCCTACGTCAGAGAAGATAAAACCAGTGCATCGTTTCGACCACATAGCCCACATGGGTTCGTTCTTGCTCTTGCGCGCCGTTGCACTGCTATAATATATGTGGCGAAAACAGGGCGTCCGAGAACACATTCAATCACTTAGCAGTGTACCAGTCAGAGAAAAGGCTTTTGGATGCGTCTTTAATATATTTTCCAAAGAGTGCGACACTGCGCGTCATGGGCCAGCACGCCTTCAAAACCGGCTCCGCATGGAGATAGAGATTTTCTGATAGGAAAGAAGCCTGGCCTCAGAGATCATTTTTAAGGCAAAGCTTTCTACCTCTACCAACCAACGGTTCTTAACGGCGTGCGGGAGAAGAAACTCCTAACGGGGCTGAAGAGGGGGAGGGCAGTTTTCACTCACGGAGCCCAGTGTAGACGGCGCGGCGAACGCATTACCCAGCGTGCCCTGTGGCACGAAGGCGGGAACTATTCCACTGTTTCGGTCGTCTGTTTTAGCGATGGCTGTTTCGGGCCTGTTGTGGCGCAGTTTCGCGTCTAAAGCGCGCTTCCTTCATACGGCTTGATTAACTTGTTCGACAGCACTTCCCGGCTAACCCAGACCCTACCTCATTAAGTGGTCGTAAGGCAAAGATACGCTAAGGATCGGTTACAGGGCGGGAAAACAAAAATATAGAGACCACGTACAGACATGTGGCAGCTAGAGAAACGCTACCACTTAGGTTGTGTTTTAATAGGTATTGCAAAAGGCGAAAGGAGCAACTGGTTGTGGTAAATGGCGATTATAAGAGTTCCCTCAGCTTTCTCGCACTTCTCAAACTGGCTAAACTAAGTAGGTAGTTTAAATCGGTGTAAATGGGAATCACTGCGCTGTGCCGCGTGGTGGTGTACCCCGAGCTAGCACATCAGGATGGCTAGGTTCCGCTGTCTCACACTTCGAAAGAGGCTCCTCTCTGTTTTCTTTCTGCCGACCCACGGCTGGGCTAGAGCGGCGGCGTCAACCGCGCTAGCCCGGACGTGGCGGACGCTCCTGCTTTCGAGACGCCGCCCCCGCGAATTCCAGGTAACGGCTGGCGGAATCTCTGGTTTCGCTCTTTGTAGAGCCACGCGTGTGAATTCACGTGACGTAGCATGGGCATTTGTTGTCGGCGTCGTTTAAAGCTTCCCTTTCCAACCACCTTGACAGCGTGGATTGGAGGCAATTTTTTGACCTGCTACTTCCCCTTGGGGCCAATGAATGGGGAACCAAGTGAGAAAGAAGTGAGTATGCAAAAGATTGCGAGTGACAATGAAATGAACCTATGTACTTATACAATCAAGCCAGGTCTAATATGCAATGGGGTGCAGAAACTACCCATCACAGTTCAATTTTCATCACGTGAATATTGTTCATGTAAAATAAAAAAACAGCAACAAATATAGGATAAATTCATCTTCAGTATGTGGGAGTTCGCTACGTACAGCCGAGAATGCAGAGAGATTTCGCTAAGATACTTAGTGCCATTTCGTCAGCACAATTTCGCTGCCAAACGTCAGCTCACGAAACCAAATATTTTCGTCTGGCAGATTCCAGGTGTTCATGCGAGTCAGTGCTGCGTCCTTTTGCTCATTGGTATACCTTAGCATAGAACTAACTTTTAAAGGTTAAAAGTTTTTGTACAACTACACAGACGGCAGTCCGGGCTGTTGTATCCGAACCGGTCAGGTGCATCTCACTCCAAGCCGAAGCCCACAAAGTCTTTTAACTTCTGCGAAGTCGAGAAGCCAACGAGAACTTTTGCTCCGGATATAGCCTGTAGAGAGAGAGAAATGACCTTTATTGCGTTGTCCGGCGGGGGGTGCGGGTCAGGCCACGCAGGGCTTCGCCGTCACCCCTGTCTATCTACCTATTCTAGGTATCGGGCTGACCTCGAAGCAATAGGCCTGGCCTGCGGCTCGGGCTACTAGGGGTGTCCCCGCCCCGCCTCCTGTCACCGTTCCCGAGGGAAGCAACCGGGGGGGAGCGCGGGTCCTCCTTTCGCCGTTGCCGTGCCAGAGCAGCCTCGAGCCGCTGGACGGCCCTGAGCTGGAGTCCGTGCTCCGTAGAGCCGATCATGTCGCGAACGTCCGGTGGGAGGCCGCGGCCTCCGTCACGCGCACAGTGTTCTTCGCAGCCCCACATGAGATGGGCAAGGTCCGCGGGCACTCGCGCACACACACTGCACTCACTTCGTTCGTAGAGGTCCGGGCACACGTGGCGCGCAAGCGCCGGCGTGAGAACCGTTTCTGTCTGCAGTTGCCGCAGGAGCACTGCCTCCCCTCTCGTAAGCCCCGGATGGGGGGGCGGGAAGGCTCGTCTCCCGTGCCTGTACCACCGGAGCGTGGCGCCGTAGGCGGTCAGGGGCTCCGCGTCGTCATCGTCGTCTTGCTGTTCTTCTCCGGGCTCGGAGGGGGGTCGGGCGAGGGGGGGGGGGCGCGGCTCGGCACGTGGCGAGGTCTCGAGCCGCGGCGTCCGCCTCTTCGTTGCGGTTGCGGTGGCCGTTGCGCAGCTCCCGGCCCGCGTGGGCGGGGAACCAGCGGATGCTCGTGCTGTTCGCGCGGGCTCCCTCACCGATGCTGGAGAGGAGTCGCGCGGTGCTCTTGCACACCGTGCTCCGGGCGAAGTTCGCTATCGCCGACTTGGAGTCACTGAGGATGGTCGTCGCGCCCGGCCGGACCAGGGCGAGAGCGATCGCCGCCTCTTCGGCCTGGCGGGCGGTCGTGGCCCGCACGCTCCCGGCGCTGAGCAGTTCTCCCGTGGTGGCCTTCACGACCACCGCCACAAAGGTGTCGGCCCGCTCTCGGTACTTGGCCGCGTCCACCAACACTGCGCCTTCGCGCTCGTTGTATTCCTTGGCGAGCGCGCACGCTCGCGCCGACCTGCGCTCGACGTTCCGCTCCGGGTCGACGTTCCTCGGGAGCGGCGGCACGATGACGCGGCGGGCGATGTCGTCCCGCAGCGGAACGAGCTCGTCCTCCGCCGCAGGTCCGAGGGGCGGGCTCAGGCCCACCCTCTGTAGTATCTTCCGGCCCGATCTGGTGGTGCTCAGGCGTTCGAGTTGTGACACGCGCTGCGCCTCGCTGATTTCCGCCAGGGTGTTGTGCACGCCTAGGGACAGGAGGGCCGCGTTGCTGGTGCCGTTGAGGGGGTGTCGGGAAGGTAGCGCTCGTTCAGGCGTTTGTGCACCTCCTCTTCCCCCAGCCTCTTGGTGGCGGTGTACATGATCTGGGCGAGCCGGTGGCGCTGGAACTCCTTACTCTTGCTTTCGTCCATCAGGTGGCGAAGGAGTTTCCACGTGCCTCCCCGGTGGAGCTGCCCGTCGGCCTCGCTGCATAGCGGCAGAGGCTCTGCCTATACGTCTGCAACATACCCTGCCTTTTTCTACAAGAAGAAATACAGGCTTGTAATGTTAACTTATATCCCATTCGTACCCGCCGCGGTGGCTCAGTGGCTAAGGCGTTGCGCTGCTGAGCACGAGGTCGCGGGTTCGATTCCCGGCCGCGGCGGCCGCTTTTCTGATGGAGGCGAAAATCAAAAACGCCCGTGTGTACGATATTTCGGCGCACGATAAAGATCCCCAGGTGGTCAAAATTAATCAATTATATCCCATTCGTCATTTTTAAACCTAGAGTGATTGTTTATATAATTGAACTGACCGGAAGAATCTGTGAGATATAACCCAATTTATGATAGAGGCTAAAGAAAGAGCTGAAAGGCAACTCACCTGGCGTTGCTATTGGCGCATAGCCCAACATTTTTTTCTTCTTTTTAAAGCAAAGCTTTTTACCTCTACCCCCCAAGGGTTCTTTCGCGACCGTTGGTGTCACCAGAAAACTCCAGCGAACAAATAAAAGAATTTACTGGCACCGCCGGGAATCGAACCTGGAACTAATAGACTAACAAAGGGAAAGCCCGTTGTCTTAGCGATTTAGCTAAGAGCCCACGTAAAGTCTGGGAAGACAGGTGGTGTACTCACCAAGCACATCTACGGGTTTACCCCCTGCGTTCTCGCTGAATGTCACGTAAAATTCTCACGCCACCACTCACGCCCGTCTAGTGGCCCTGTGCGCACCTTGCTCATGTGCTAACAGTTACAAAAATTAAAGGAAGCTCACACCAATGCATGGCATCTCACTTCTAGTAGGCCAATGTGCTAACGCCTGTGGCCTCCAGTGTTCACGTAAACAATCGCAGCTCCTTGTCGTCCGCTCTCACGCCAAACAAAGGAATACATTCAAATACTCCTTGATGGCCAGGCCATCACTCCAAGCCCCAGCATCAAGATTCTGGGCCTACATCTCGAGGCTAACACCAAGAGTGACGTCTCCTTGCAGCGCCTCAAAAACAGCATTAATCAAATCATACACATGATCAGGCGAGTTGCCACCAAGAAGCGAGGCCTAAAGAAATCCGGTACCTTTCGATTATTTGAAGCTTTTTTCCTCTCGGGAGTTACTTACGTCCACCCCCTGTCTTCTTGTCGACAAGGAAGACATAGAGATGCTTTATATAATGATTAGAAAGGCGGTCGAGCAGGCCATTGGTCTTCTCATGAGTGCGTCCACACAAAGGCTGCTTAGCACGAGAGCTCCACAACACGGTGGAAGAGCTGATAGAAGGCCATCTTTCTAACCAGAAGGTCCGACTCAGAACTGCGATGGGTAACCGCATGGTTCACCAGATTGGCTGAATGTCACTCCGCTTGACGTACTCCCAGACTCTTGGCGACCAAAACTAAAGATTCTCCCTTTGCTTAGAAATATGAACCCCTCACATGACGAGGGTCACCGAAAAGCACGGGCTCAAGCGCTAAACACCACCCTCGGTGGGGACGATGCAGTTATCTACACAGACGCCTCCAAACATGAAGGGCAGCAATACGCCATCATCGTGGCTACCTCCAAAACCAACCTCCTTGCGTGTACCTCGCTTAGGACCCAAGATATGACGGCAGCAGAAGAGGCAGCCATCACCTTGGCTCGCGCTCAACCAGGAGCTCGGAGGGTAATCACCGATTCCCAGAAAGCCTACTGGAATTACCAGTAGGATTGGGTGTCCTGACCTGCACTGCGCGTGCTAAAAAACCACTCCCCAAACAGTTCCATTCAGCTCATCTGGACACCCCCTACGCTTCAATGGAGGGCAACAAATACACCCACCCAACAAGCCTGCGCTTTTACCTCCCGTGCTATGGAGCTGCACGAGGACAGTCACCCGCTTGTCACGTTGAGGGAGATAACCCAGCATTATCGCCTTCTGAGACAGACCGTACCTTCCCCGGTATGCATATGGGCCCTACAGAAGAAGGAATCACTCCCCAGGGCTGCACTCTGGGCCGTTCAGAAATCTGAAAAGAAATATTCCTCTTTCTTCCTCCTCCTTCTGTGCCGCAAATCTCGTCGCCTCCGTCCGCGGCGCAGAGACGGAGAAGACAGATCGTCTAACACCGGGTTGGATCTTACTTTAATTTTATAAAAAAAGTCTCCATTCTTGTGCTACACCAATACAACTCAACCAAACACCGTTCCTGCTTCATGCATTGATTTAACCTTAACATGAATATCTCTTTGAAGTAATGAATGGTGTGGTTAAGTGCATTTCACTTCTCTATGGTTTTGCTATTTGTAGAGCGATGTGAGTGAATTTAAGTGACGTCGCATGGGTAATCGTTATGGATGCCGTTTACAGCTTTGCTTTCCAACCACATTCACGGGGTGGATTGGCGCGATTTTTTTGGCACGCCCGCCCTCTCGATCCAATAGTCAACGTATCCTGAGAGTCGGGAAGCCAGCTGTCGTTTGGTCTCGCCATCCATGGCTCGCGCTTTCCTGAATTTCTCTTGGTAGCCCTGCGCAGTAAACCGAGAGCGCTGACACACAGCCATCTTGACCGTTGGGTAATCCATCTATTATTCGGCCTATCACGGTTAAAGCTTCCCCAGAGAGACACATGCTGATGGCTGTGGCCCACTTCGCGCGTGGCCATTCATGTGCAGTAGCTACCCGCTCAAAGCGCTGTAGATATGCATGCAAGTAATCTCAGCGCTCGTCAAAGACGGGTAAAAGCTTTTCGGGATTCTGGTTACTTTCACTACACATTACCACAATATTGTTGCAGGGCTCTGCCAACGTTGATGTAATTATTACCTCTTTATTTATTAATTGAGGGTCGTTGTACAGTCACTGACTTTTCTAACGCACTTCAATAAACTTCTTGTTGTTCTTCTTAAAGATGCGTGCGTTTTCGACGTCCGGTTGGCGTTTTAGAACTGTGTGCGATGCAGAGGAAGTCGTGACTGTTTAACCGAAAAAGCTTGTTTTTATGCGAAGACCATTGTGCTTCAAGAAAGGAGCGTTGCTCATTCCGTGAAAAATTCGTTTGTCGGTTTGAAATAGAATATGTAGGAGATCACAGTTACTCCTTAAAAAAAGGAAGCATTATACCGTTTCTTTTAGAGCGTGCCTTCATGGAGCCCCCATAAATCACGCGTAATGTAGCGATGATGTGTCGCCAAATATAGCGGACGCTTTTTCGTTCGAATCGAGTACCTGGAAAGTGTACCTCCAAAACACGCTCCTTGTGCGGCAGGGATATACTTTCTGTGAGGTCGCTTAGCGTCTAAATAGCTTGGTGTCCCTAAATTGGATTTGCTTCCAGCTATAAATTTCGAAAACATTTGAAGCATCGGCTTTAGATGCCATTCTCTGCCTGATGTGCTGCGTTTCTGGCCTGATGGTGTCAGAAGCCACTTTCAACGAAACAGTAATATGAAGACGGCGGTCGGCTTTTTATTTGTATCTAAGGAGGTCAGGTGCATATGAGCGCGTAGCCTAAAGGCTGTTGCTCCTATGACTGCTTGCTATTTCCTCTTAACAAGGAGGAAGCCGTCACAATGCTTTGAAAGGTAGCCGAGCAGGAAAGCACCAGGCCTCACCTTTCGCCGAACATGTCTCGTTCGGTGCTGTACTCTGGTTGGAAAAGCAAAATGTACCCTCACGGTTAAACATCAGTGAAGCGGCCGCATAGCTGCTCCTCGCATTAATAGTGTGTGTGTCGACATGCAAGTTAATAGCGCAATTATGGGTCGCCTGCTCTTTTTGAATCTCCCGTGTGTGTTTAGTATCTACAGTACGTATTTATTTTGGACCATAAAAACACTAGTTGGTCCTTTTCAGTGTTGTACACGTTCCTCCAAAATAGGAACGAAAGCTCGTTCCTCGTTCCTTGCCAATTTTGAAACGAGTTCCCGTTACAAGTTCCTTTATTGCGAAAGGAACGCGTTCCAGTTCCACTTCGAAAATTGGAACGTGTCGTTACATTAACGTTACAATTAGGTTTTTAAATTAAAATATAGTGTAGGATAATCCTGGGTCGAAATTAAGTGAGGCATTTAAAACTCACATCGAACTACATATATTATACGAATATTAAAGGGACACTGAAGTGATATGTAAACATTGCGGGATTACTAGCGCAAATTGTAGTCCGGAGTCCCCAGGCCATGTTTCGACCACTCTAGGCGCGTTTACGCGATTTTATTTAGTAGAAAAACTAATTCGAAAACGCTGTCCTCCTCTCTTTACGCTCGCCCATTTTCTGTGGCGTTTTCGTGTGACGTCAGGAGGGGATGAGCTGGCAATTGGCTGCGCCACGGCTGCACTACTGCACGGCTCCCCGGCCGACAGAGTCAGTCGGCCCAGCGTTTCGTCCGCCGGCCGCCGGCGGGTCGTCGCAATCAAGAAGGTTAAAAAAAATTGCTTGGTCGCAATTCGTTCGCTTAGTTGAAACGAAGCCAGGACACGTTTGTGAATGGAAGAATGTGCCTTTCTTTACTTGGTTTGTTTGTACACTGTATCTAGCTCCAAGTCAAGGTCGCTTCACACAAGCGCTGCACAAGCGACGCTTCGCTGACTGGTACGCCAGTAGGAAAATATCAGGCCTCTTGAAGGCGGGAGAAGAGTCAGCAAAGTCAATATAGGTACTAAGCAAATAAAATCAACTGATATTTTTACCGTACAGCGTAAAACTAGGGCGCGGGAAGCACTTTTTTGCGCTGGGCGAACAAGCACAGCGGTCAGCAGCACGACTACGCATCTGCGAACGCTTTTCCGTCTACGAAATGCAATTGCTAGACGTGAGCTACTGTGGAAACTCGGGCGACGCTTACTGCACGATCGCAGTACAACAAATAGTCACCTAAGCGGCTTGAAATGCCAAAACTAAATAAAAGTGCAAACCGGTTGCACAATATATACCCTATATTACCAAGACTTTCGCGTCCCGCTCCGTAGCCTAGCAGTCTGGGGCGCTAGGACTTCACCGTAAATGTTTTGCGAGTCACGAGTTCGAATCCCCGCGGGTACGTGCTTTTTTTTTTTTTTTTTTGTAAGTTAACTTTTTTGTTTTCCGCCGATGTTTTCTATATTGAGTTCACCTTTTTTGGGGCCGCAACGTTCATGGCTACACGAACTAGTTCACAAAACGCGCGCAGGCTGGCACTGGCGCGCTAGCGAGTTCTCGTTGGCGTGCTGTTGCCATAAGCACCGACTGCTTGCAGGCAGTGGGCACGGGCCAGAATGAACAGACCCTTGGCCTGGTGCGAGCACGCTTTTTACGATACAGGCATGAGGGAGGCAAGCTCCAAATATGGGGGAAAAGCGCATGACATTTGGGCGTCTGCGGGTACGCGGAGGGCGTTCATGCACTGCGTAGGTCTCGGCTTATGAACGCTACGACTACAAGCCGTCCTGGGAGGCTTATCTTGTGCATTTTACAGCCGACAACATGGCAGAAGCGCGGTACGATGATTACTGAGATATTGAGAATGCCCATCCAACAAAGCCATTGGTTATGTTTTACAGAACCGAAACCGAAACCGAAACTTGTGTGATTGCTAACCTTGGGCATCGTCCAATCACGGCGCCCCTCCTCTCAACGTCACAGCCTTAGTTGGTGCGGCCGCCGCAAACCGCGCATGGTAGTTTTTCTTCTTTCGCGCTTTGTAAAATAATTACCGATTTGTCAACCGGATAAACGATGAAAAGTGTGCTAATTTGAGCCAGTCTACGCAGTGCAAGCAAAAACGGGAGCTTGACAAATTCACTTTAGTGTCCCTTTAACACCACCGGCAGCAGATTATCTGGAGATAAAGATAATCAAAAGAAACGCGCCTAGGCGAATTTTTTCAGGGAGCACCGGACAAACTCCAGACGGCTCGAGGACATTTCGGTGCCGGATATTTCGGTGCGGAAATTTGGGTGTACGGACATATTGGTGTACGGGCATATCGGTGTACGGGCGTCTCGATGCACGCACATTTCGGTGTACGGACATTTCGGCGACCAAATTATCCGGTGCTTGCCTGTTTGCGACAGCCGTTATATTTTTATTTCCGCGTAACGTGGGACATGGACAACAATCTGGAGCCGTCAATTTATTTTTTGGATTGATGTCATGTTCGATCTTTGCCAGGTATTTTTAGAAATTCTACGTGTATATATATTTTTTAATACCTCTTCCTGGGGACACCTGTTATGCAGCCGATTGAATTCTTTAGCACATTTTTTTTTCATTTATGACAGGTTGTTAATTTATTTTTGCTTTTTTTTAGCTAAGACAATTACCCGTGTTTACGATCGCCTCTTTTGTATTTTTTTAAATTACACACCCTCAAATAACATAAATTACATGCACACTCTCAATATCCAAAAAGTAACAAACATTAGCTAGCCCCCCAGAATTAAGAAAACCTTATGAAGAGTATTACAAGGGCTGGGCTGCCTTGCTAAAATGAATTCGCGAACACTGGTCTAGGAAATTGTCGGGGAGGAAAAACGGGCCTTTTGGAAAAGAGCCCCAGGTTCTCATGTCCTAAATGCTGATTAAGCGCGTACCGGTTGTGCATACAAATTCCACCCATTGTGTTCGGGACAACCAACCTTCGTTTAATGTTTGCAAGCCTACATTTACCCCATTTTAATTCTTTGTTCTAGCGCCCCCCCCCCCCCGCCCCTCCCTCCCACCTCCCTCCTGTACTCTCGAATCTCGACCAGATTTCTTTTTCAGCCATAATATTTTCGGTTTCCCTGAAAATCCTACTGGCGTGGTGGAGTTCACGGTCTCCGAAGCGTAACCGCAGTGATTTTTTTATTTAGAACATACTTCTAGCCTCTTAGTGGAGGATTTTGCAGGAATTGGGTGATACATTCAGAACAATGACATAGCACACTTCGCGTTTAAAACAGAAAAAGCTTTACATTCACCATGGGCGCACGAAACCTCCATAATGGGACACAAAAAGCCACCCAAAAAGCCGCCGAGAACACAATGGCCCCTATCGTTTGCTGGCTACGCCCTTCCGCGCGTCGTGGTCATATCGACGGCGCCCACACTCCAGGAATCGCTCTTTCTGCGCCTTCAGTCGCCCCCTTGGGATTTGACTCATCAAGTCGCGCATATCATAGACACCCGAGGTATACATCGCTTCCTCCTATTATCAGGAGCAAAAAAAAATGAATAGGCTAGTGTGACGAGAGCGGCAACAGTCGTCTTCAAGTTTTCGAAGTCCAGTGGACGCAATGGTGAAGCACAAGTGACACCCCTCTCAATCTACTTAGGGGGATGATTGCCGGCGGGGCTCAGCTTTCCCCTCCCCTAAGTAACGCCACCGTAAGTGCGATCGTTGGTTTGTTAGTTTTAAGTATAACTGACACCGAATGCAACGAAGGCGAGATTGATTGAGAAAATAACTAAACCGAAATGCACACGCTCTTAATCGACCTCGTTTTTCTGTTGTTGTTTCTTCGCGGAAGTTTTGCTGGGGAGGGGGGGGGGGGGGGGAATAGACTAAAAGCAGCAGCGCCTTGCACCGTTGGGTGAAGTGAAAGGAAAGCGCTTTGGTAACACTTAAAGTATTAGGGTTGTTCACATGAATGTTAAAATAACAAAAAATGGTTGAACGGATCCAAATTACCAACGTTAATTTTTACCATCTGCTACAGAAATTGGGTTTCACGTGGCAATGCTCCGCCAGGGTTTAGCGTTCGTTTCCACGAACGGAGGCGCAAGCACAAGTCTCGAACATAAAATCATATCAAGTCACGAAATTACAATATTAAAGCTAAAATGTTCAAAGAATGCCTGGGACATCCCCTCACTCAAAATGTCTGGGCCAAGACGTCGTGCACCAAAATGTCCGTGCACAGAAATGTCCACACCGAAACGTCCTGGACCGAAATGTCCGGATACCGTTTAGCAGTCCGTCCGTTTTGTTGGCTACGTTGTTACCGGGTTGACCTTAACCGGTCTGCTCCTGAGCGCGCGGAAGAGCGAGTAGGAAGGGTGCGGAGGCACGGACATGGCGAAGGCAGGCCCGCGGAACTAATCCCCCTACCGCGACGAATGCTCAAGTGCCCAGCCGGGTCCCGGTCAACCCAGTAACAACGCATACGACAGAACGGACGGACTGCTAAAACTCTCTATTCTTTCCACGCCAAGGAACAATTATATCGGCCAGACGCGCATTCTGGCCTCCCCAGACAAACGATGAAGGGTGAAAAGCATTCTCGCAGCTACGCTATTCACCCGTCGAACCCCGCGTAAGCAACCAGCATGAAAGTAAGCACAAGCTGCGGCCTGCTGCGTGGTTATTCTTCTGCATTTCACTCTCGAGGAAGCACGTACGGCTGAAGGGGGGGGGGGGCAAACTGACCATCTTATAGGAAGAGAAACGCAGTAGCGCTTTGTGGATTTTTGTACTCGAGCCTTGGCATCAAAAACAGCCAAATCCTAGCGATGTAACGGCAGGAACGCCGTTTTTGCCGTTCCTTCAGAAACGTAACGAGTTACCGTTACAGTTCCACCGACCCTTAATGGAACGGTGGCGTTCCTCCGTTCCTCCAAAAAGGAACTAGTTCCAGGAACGCCGTTCTTTGTAACGCCGTTCCGTACAACACTGGCTCCTTTTGCTGTTTGAGAGGACGCAAAATATGTGTGTTATTAAACCAAACCTGAACTTCCCTGTACGAGGCGCAGAAAACAGCTTTATAGCGTGAACATGTTCGACTCGGAGTTTCAGCTTCATTGAATGAGCGGACACAGTACTGGACGAGTCAAGCTACACACTTTTTATACATTTTCGCTGTCCCTTTCCTCCCCGTTTTAAAACCTGAGGGAGTAAAATTTGCGAAAAATACTTGGCATCACGGGACCTCTGAAGAGAGGCGAATACTGGATCAAGATCCCAGCTGGTTATCTGACATCCGACCTCGTCGCCGAAGCGGTAAGCAGCTACCGTCATCTACAAACGAGTGCATAGGAGATAACTACTGATAATATTAAAGCTATCGCATTACTTGTTCTAATGTTGTATGTACATGTTTGTGCCGGTGTAACACGGTCCTCGGATTGATAAAACGAATGACCGTTTTGACTGCACTCACCGTTTTGACTGTAATTACACCTGGACTGATTTGTTTTTAGCAACATATGGTCATGCTATATTTAGTCGGATATTTGCATCTCGAGCGGCTAGTGGCGATGACTTGCAACATGCCCCAAACCCTCCTTTTTTTGCTGTCTGCAAATCAAAAACGTCAAGGTCTCATCGGCGTTACTACAGCTCGGTATTACTCCTAGTGCATTACCACACTCTTATTAACTTGCTAGTGTCCACAATTAATCACTTTGAGAATTAATTGTAGGAGGGCTCAGAAGCTCTTCACAGTGCGAGAAGAGAGAGAGAATAAATATTTTTCATTTATCGAGCAGAGGCTGATGAAATTTTGTTTGCTACGATGCCTTAAGCGTTAGAATATTATTTAGGCCTATTCACACGATATAATAATATCCTAGCTGAAGAGTGCGAAATACAATGATTTGTGCTTTCCTCAGTCTGATGCGAATACGGCCTGCTGTGCTCCACTGCAAGGTCTTGTGGATGGTGCTGCCGTTACGCAAATTGGTCAAGGGCGATTTTTTTACAAAAAAGACCAACAGAGCACGTGGAATTGAACAATGAGAAGACAGAAGACTTCTTCGTCCACGCCAACACCATTCCTTGCGGTCTTACTTCGTTACACAAGTTACATATTTTCGACATAGAAATGCGTTTCCTTTCTATAGAAGCTTCTGGTTGGCCAAGAAGAACACAGTGGATAATTCTTATTAGTGAATTCTCTCATAAAATGTGCTTCTAGATATCTCGATTTTCTGAGAAGTGACTATATTATATCTGTAGCATATCCAGCGCAAGCGTTTCGTGGGAGGGCACTGTTTGCGTATATCACTAGATTTTCCCTTAACGTTCCTCTCGTATGCCCGGTTAATAGTAAACAGATATGTATCCCGTAGAAAGTGGCGTTTATGGCACGTAGAATATCTAGCGAATGGAATCAAATAACTGCATTAACAATAAACTAAAATCTACAATCTGGACCAGGTTGCGACATTTTTATACATACCGACTACACTTTATCGAATCTCTAAATTTTACGATGCAACTTCGCGTCTTTCATGGTCCAATCAAGGTGCCTTCTACATGGGCCCTCCACCCGGCAATCCTGCAAATTTGAGTAATGTACGCCACTGCGTTTTGTAAGCACAAGACAATTGTGGTGTTTTGCGTATTTCCAGTCGAATAAGTCGAGAGAGGTGATGATGTGCGGTATAAATACGTCCTATTTTACAGAAAAAGGAGCAAATGCTTTACGCGTCGTAATAACATTGGTTTGAGTATATAAAAGATGTTTTCATAAAATATCGCAGCGGCAAAAAGCTTGGAGCTGTATACGTAGCCACGTCCAATGAAACGTTTGGCAGCTATTCAGAGTGGCGACAGTTCGAAAAAAAATACAAGACATACAATGCAAATTGTAGGTATAAAACCTCCAAAACAATTGTAAAGCGCCTCTACCACTATAAATGGTGTTAGTCAGAATAGGGTGCTACAGCTATATTTTTTTAATTGTATTGCGAGTAGCCATGTTTGCTTCAAATATATGCTAGACTTGTTTGAATGTATTTTTTTTGTCCTAACACCCAGGCAAATAGTCGGAGAATAAAAGAGAACATCGTTTTTGAATTTTTGCATAACGGAAGAAGAATCGGATGCGACGTGAGTCCAAGAGAATAGATTTTCCGGCAGAAATTCCATAAGCACTCATGTGGCTGATCACCATTGTCACCGGCCTGAGTGAAGACACATCAAATGTATGGTAGTGCTCTGCACGGATTCATTCTCCCTAATAAAAATAAATATATTCTGGCGGGTCTCGATGTGTGCAGTAAGTCAAAAGCCTAAATATGTTTATGGTGTGCCGGATAAAATGCGAGATGTATTTAAATCGTCTGCCGCAACGACAACCCAAGTGGTACCAAAAAGGTAGTGGCTGCAAAGAACAAAAAGGAATTCAGCCCTGATTATTAGAGCAGCAATACAGTGATTTACCGCAGGGCTAACACTGCCCACTGCCAGAGGGGGAAAAATTTGTCTTATCAATCAATCAATCAATCAATCAATCAATCAATCAATCAATCAATCAATCAATAAACCAATCAATCAACCAATCAATCAATGAGTCAATTTATTAATATCTGAAAATTGTACATGAGGATAACAAACAAGAGGTCCCAAGGTTGGAGACTAGCGGGACTTCCTACGCAGAATATCTTAAAACAATCTGAGTAATAGCAGCAAATGATGGAAAAGAGGGATGTGTACACGAATGATGTAAAGCAGAGTCATTGGGCGAAAGTTCATGGTAGGAACGACTATACAGAATCAGCATAGAAAAACGGTGAACAACAAAGCATCGGAAACAATCTCGGTTATATCTGAAGCAGGGACATGAGGTTGCGCTTTAATTATTTTTTTTAATTTGTGCTATGCGTTGGAAGCCTTAATGGCAGGTGGCAGAGAATTTCATAGAGATATTGCCGACAAATGTACTGTCTGTTTTTTGCCGTAGTTAGTTTTTACTCTCGGTAAAGTGAAATTGTTCTTAAAAGTAAACGTATGTCATTTGAAGAATATTTAATGACACGTTCGTGCAGCTAGGTACAAGTGTTTTAATCCTCGATGAGAGATTGTTGTGTAAGTATTAAGGTGTACATTGTGTAGGTTACGATGGCATGAGTTAGCTTAAGGCTGTTTTGGCAGATTGACGTGAACGGTATAGACAATGATTCATCATCACCACACCATCATCATCAACAACCTATGTATGTCCACTGCAGGACGAAGACGTTGACCTCCAACCGCTTCTGTCCTGTGCTGCCCGAGTCCATTATTTGCCTCCGAATTTTTTTATTTCATCTCTACATCGATGAATGGCCTTCCCCTTCTGCTCCCGTCTCTAGGTGTCCATTCTTTTGTCCTTGTGGTCCACCTGTTTTCAGTTCGTCGTACCACATTGCCAGCCCAAGTCCATTTTTTTTTCTTAACCTGAACAATGATATCCTCTCTCCGTGTAGATCCCTAAACCAGGTTGCTCGTTTTCTGTCCCTAGCTTTACTCCTAACATTATTCGCTACATGGAACGCCGGGCGTACCTAAGTGTGCTTTTTAATTGTTTAGTAAGGTGCCAAGTTTCCGCATCGTCGGTCTTCACCAGCAGGGCGAATTGGTTGAATACCTTTTTATTTAGGGATAAACGTAGCTTAATCTTCATTTCTTGCTAGTGCTTGCCGAATGCCCCCCAACCCATTCTTATTCTGCGCAGGATTTCTTTCTCATAGTCGGGATCAGCACGGACCACGTGGCCATGGTAGTTATATTCTTGTACTTGTTCTAGTGTTTCGTTACATATACGCTAAAAAGACCCCTGTTTCTTTACCTATGCTAAAATTTTTATTTTTCATTACTGTAGTTTTATTCATAGTTACCTTAAGCCCCACAGCGAAGCTCTCTGATTGCAGTTCTTCAATCATGTTTTGGAGTTGTTCTGCAGATTCACTGAGCAAGGCTATGTCGTCTGCAAACCTTAAATGGCTGAAGTAAAAAAAGGCTTAAATGGCTCAAGGAGGTTTAAATCCAAGGGGATTCATAGCTAAATGGCCTTAAATGAACAAATGGAATTTTGGCGGACTAAGATTGATTACGCTAAATTACAGTGGAGGGAAGTCAAATAAGGTAGATTAAGGTACATCAGAATAGCTAATGGTGTGTTAAGCTGTGAATAGGGTAAATAACTGTATATTACGATAGAATACGGTGGAATAAACTACACTAAGACGGATTAGGATGCATTAGGGAATGTCATCATGGCGTGACTGCTTTGTCGACAGGTGTACGTACAATAGTAAACCAGGCTTTAATCATCAAACCTCCGAAGGAAACTAACATGCTCCTTCAAAATGTTTCAACTACGCAGTTTGTTCTCTAGATACCAAATTTCGGCGCTGAGCACAACACCTGTGTCCCATGTCATGCTCTCCAAGAAGCTTGGTATGTGAGGAAGGCACACAATACTCTATTTCGGAACCAAGAATCGCTGAGACAGCCGTACCGCGAACCCTGTTTGTTGCATAATTCTTGGGCTACCACGTCACTGTTAGAAATAAAAGTTAAGGTTGTTAAGTATGAACCCAACAAAAAAAAAGAAGCAGAAAAGTTCACATTGATGTTGTACTTTCAAAAGCTAAATCTGATTATTACCATGATGCCTTAAAGATTTTTATTATTTAGCATTTAAGGAGATTTGTTTTCGCGAGAAAAAGTATGTCAAATTAATTTGTTCAATGATATCATACGCAACATAACAGCCAGGAAAATCCTGGTGGTTTGTTTTTTACTTCCTGTGGTAGCAACATATAGGTGGTTATGGCGCACAAGACGTGGAATACTTCGCGCCTTTAACAAAATACCCCGTTTAGTGTTTGAAGCCGTAGAAGCGCATCTTGAAAGGTGCATGTGGTGTAAGCATAAAAGTGTAACAATTGGTTAGAAAGACAACTAGAAAGAGGACGGGGATATGACCCACGACCTTGTCGATGTGAGTCGAGCTGGCATTCTCCACCTGAGTTTATGCTGGCTGGTTTTATCCCACGGAAGGTTTAACTAGTGAAAATGTTGTGTCCATTACTTTTAAAACGTTGGCAATTCATACATCCATGTTTACTTGCAATACGTTTGCAGTTCTTTAGAATGCTGTTAGTTTCAACGTAAAGATAACAAGACATATTTTATAAATGGGCTTTCTGGAAAAAACTATTTTTCTTGAGGCGAAGTGATCTGGCAAAGTGGCATGCACTTTTAAACGTTTTACAAGTGTTATTTAAAGAATCAAAAGGTACAAGTTTAATCGCCTTTTTATTGTTTAGAGGTAATTTTTTTGTTGTGATGCGGAAATTGTAGATCATCAGTCAACCCGATGTTCATCATTAGCATTAGATTGCATAATCGCCGTAATTATCAGCCTTTTCAGGTACACTGCAGGACAAAATTAAATCCCATTGACCTTGACCTGCTGCTGTCCTGCGCTGCTTGCGTTAATTAAGTCGCCTTGGGAGAGCAGCTGCCTTGCGGTTGCCTCAAGTTTTGCTCTACTTTGCTCAGGTCTTGTCAATCAACGGCACGTGCTTACCGTTATCGCGGTGCCCGATGCGCCACTGCATTCTTCCTGCTCACTTCCTGCTCATGTGACCGAGGAGTGACTCCCGGTACCACCTGATTGCCTACACAACGATCTTCTGCCTTCTGCGACTGCTCCCGTACAACCCCCATCGTCATCGGCATCGGTTCTTCAACTCCCATATAAGGACGGCCCGGCGACACACTTCTTCAGTGGGCTTGGGATAGCAGCTTCCATGCAGTTTCCTCAAGTTTTGCTCTGCTTTGCTGAAGTTGGTCCTCGACCTTCTTTGTTTGCTAAGCGCTCTAGCAAAGTCAACTTGCTGCTTCTCCCAAGCCCTGGAACTGTATGTGACATGGTTGGTGAATGCATTTTTGCTGTGAAGCTGTTAATTTTAGGCGGAAACATCGAGGCAAATCCTGGCCCTCTTGATGATGTTGCTGAAACTGCCCCCCCTCACGATTCGAGTGAGAGTAGCGACGTTCGATCTCTGCTTACGTCGCTCAACGGCAAAATCGATCAAAATCACGCTGAAGTGCTTTCGAAACTGAACGAGGTGAAGAAAGTTCAGTTAAACCCTCAAAAAATATTACGGACATTAACGAAAAACTTCTGGCAGTAGAAGAAAAAATGGTGGCGTCTGAAGGACGCTCACCGCCCGGCATTTCTGGTTCCGTCACTGAAGCAGTACGCTGTGAAGCGGATTTTATTACGCGTCGCCTTGACAAATTCGAAGATAGGTCACGTCATGAAAACTTAATTTTTATGGGCTATTCGATAGTCAAACTGAGTCGTTGGTTGAATCGGAAAATAAAATTCGCGAAGTGCTTTCTATCCTAGAAACGCCGCTTTCCGCAGCGGCAATTGAACGCGCCCATATCTTTGGCAAGCTTGACCATAGCAAGTCTGGACCAGTTGTAGTTAATTTTCAAGTTTCAAGATAAAAGACTTGGTATTTTCATCACGGTCCAAACTGCAGCCTTCTAATGTAAGCATAACCGAAGATTTCTGCGTTGCAACTAGAAAGTTGCGAAAGAAGCTGACCGAATTCTGTAAGGCCAGCGGACGGTCGTTTTCAATTCGCTACAACAAAGTTTACATCAACAAGAAATGTTACATTTACGTACAGTCTTCTGACAGGGTGTGTGAAATTATTGTTCATAAACATGATGCCCCTGTACACAATGCTACCACCGCAGAACACACAGCTACACACGGAACCCCGCAGTCATAGGGAGGCGGTGAAATCAGTTGTTTGCTATAAAATATTCGTAGTGTCCTAAAAAGGTGTGATGATCTATCCTCATGTCGCAGATGTCGTGCCACTAACTGAGACTTAGCTATCTGCAAAGGTGTCAAGTAGCGAAATTTTGCATTGTCAAAAAATCGCGCCAATCCACCCCGTGAATGTGGTTGGAAAGCAAAGCTGTAAACGACACCCATATCGATTACCCTTCCGACGTCGCTTAAATTCACTCACATCGCTCTACAAATAGTAAAACCAGAGAGAAGTGAAATGCACTTAACCACACCATTTATTACTTCAAAGAGATATTTTTGGTAAGGTTAAATCAATGCATGATGCATGAACGGTGTTTGGTTGAGTTGTATTGGTGCAGCACAAGAGTGGAAACTTTTTTGATAAAATTAAAGTAAGCTCTAACCCGGTGTTCGACGATCTGACTTCTCCGTCTCTGCGCCGCGGACGGAGGCGACGAGATTTGTTGCAGAGAAGGAGGAGCAGGAGGAAGATATACTTCTCTTCAAATTTCTGAACGGCCCAGAGTGCAGCCCTGGGGAGTTATTCCTTCTTCTGTGGGGCCCATATGCGTTCCGCGCGGCCGGTGTTCTGTCCACCCGCTGAAGCTGGGTAGGTAGAGAGGGCCTGGACAGCAGCATCTCCCATTGCTCTTGTTGGGTTGTTGAACGAAAGGGAGGAGGGTGCTCAGGGCTAAAGTCGCACACCCCGATTACTGGGCGGAGTGTTCCTACTTCTGTGCAAAATTTACATTCAGCGTCGTAGCGATACAGATGCATTAAGTGAACACGCGTAGGCTGTGGGAAGGAGCCCGGATTCTATGAGCCGTAGGGCAGTTTGTTGTTCTCTGGAAAGGTTAGGGTAAGGCGAAGGTACGGTCTGTCTCAGAAGGCGATAATGCTGGGTTATCTCCCTGAACGTGACAAGCGGGTGACTCTCCTCGTCCAGCTCGATAGCACGGGAAGTAATAGCGCAGGCTTGTTGGGTGGGCGTATTCGTTGCCCTCCATTCAAGTGTGAGGAGGTGTCCAGATTAGCTGAATGGAACCGTTTGAGGAGTGGTTTTTTAACACGTGCAGTGCAGGTCAGGACAGCCAACCCGCCTGGTAATTCCAGTAGGCTTGCTGGGAATCGGTGACTACACTCCGAACCCCTGGTTGAGTGAGAGCCAAGCTGATGGCTGCCTCTTCTGCTGCCATCATGTCTTGGGGCTTGAGTAAGGCACACGCATTGAGGGTGGTTTTGATGGTAGCCACGATGATGGCGTATTGCTACCCTCGATGTTTGGAGGCGTCTGTGTAGATAACTGCATGTACCCCGCCGAGGGTGGTGTTTAGCGCTTGAGCCCGTGCTTTCCGGTGACCCTCGTCATGTGCCGGGTTCATATTTCTAAGCAATGGGATCATCTTTAGTTTTAGTCGCCAAGAGTCTGGGAGTACGTCAAGCGGAGTGACATTCTGGGCTGCCCAGCCAATCTGTGAAGCATGCGGTTACCCACCGCAGTTCTGAGTCGGACCTTCAGGTTAGAAAGATGGCCTTCTATCAGCTCTCCCACCGTATTGTGGAGCCCCGCGCTAACCAGCCTCTGTGTGGACGCACTCATTAGAAGAGCAATGGCCTGCTAGACAGCCTTTCTAATCATTATATAAAGCATCTCTATGTCTTCCTTGTCGAGAAGAAGACAAGGGGTTGACGTAAGTGACGCTCGAGAGGACAAAAGCTTTAATTAATTGAAAGGTACCGGATTCCTTTAGACCTCGCTTCTTGTTATAAACTTACGACTTGACCAGACGGAATTGCGTCGAACCCTGGACTACCTCGCTTCTTGGTGGCAATTCGCCTGATCATGTATATGATTTCATTATAGCTGTTTTTGAGGCGCTGCAAGGAGACGTCACTCTTGGTGCTAGCCTCGAGAGGTAGGCCCAGGATCTTGATGCGGAGGCTTGGAGTGATGGCTGGCCATCAAGAAGTATTTGAATGTATTCCTTGATTTGGCGTGAGGGCGGACGACAAGGAGCTGTGATTTTTTACGTGAATACTGGAGGCCACAGGCTTTAGCACATTGGCGTACTAGAAGTGAGATGCCATGCATTGGTGTGAGCTTCCTCTAATTTTTGTAACTCTTGGCACATCAGCAAGGTGCGCACAGGGCCGCTAGACGGGCGTGAGTGGTCGCGTGACGCTTTCACGTGGCATTCAGCGAGAACTCAGGGGGTAAACCCGTAGATGTGCTTGGTGAGTACACCACCTGTCTTCTCCGTCTTCGCATGGGCTCGTAGCTAAATCGGTAAGACAACGGGCTCTCGATTCGTTAGTCTATTAGTTCCAGGTTCGATTCCCGGTGGTGCCTGTAAGTTCTTTTATTTGTTCGCTGGAGTTTTCTGGTGACACCAACGGTCGCGAAAGAACCCTTGGGGGGTAGAGGTAAAAAGCTTTGCTTTAAAAGGTTTTCGTTTTTATCGTTGTGATCGAGGCACACGAGCGAATGGAGGGGTGCTCATTGCAATCGCAGACACTTTTCAGTCATTTTATGTTCCAATTTTATCTGCGTAGTCTGCGCAGTTGTTCGCATAAAACACCGTGACGCCATCTTTTGTGTTTGCTACAGACCACCAAACGCCCCCGCATCATTTTGTAATGACCTCCATGACGTGCTTAGTAACATTACAATAAGGTTTACAAATCGCCTTTTTTAAAGCAAAGCTTTTTACCTCTACCCCCCAAGGGTTCTTTCGCGACCGTTGGTGTCACCAGAAAACTCCAGCTAACAAGTAAAAGAATTTACTGGCACCGCCAGGAATCGAACCTGGAACTAATAGACTAACAAAGCGAGAGCCCGTAGTCTTACCGATTTAGCTACCAGCCCATGCGAATAGAAGGAAGACAGGTGGTGTACTCACCAAGCACATCTAGGAGATTACCCCCTGCGTTCTCGCTGAATGCCACGTGAAAGCGTCACGCGACCACTCACGCCCATCTAGCGGCCCTGTGCGCACCTTGCTCATGTGCTAAGAGGTACAAAAATTAAAGGAAGATCACACCAATGCATCGCATATCACATCTAGTACGGCAATGTGCTAAAGCCTGTGGCCTCCAGTGTTCACGTAAAAAATCGCAGCTCCTTGTCGTCCGCCCTCACGCCAAACCAAGGAATACATTCAAATACGCCTTCATGGCCAGGCCATCACTCCAAGCCCCAACATCAAGATCCTGGGCCTACATCCCGAGGCTAACACCAAGAGTGACGTCTCCTTGCAACGCCTAAAAAACAGCATTCATCAAATCATACACATGATCAGGCGAGTTGCCACCAAGAAGCGAGGCCTAAACAATCCGGTACCTTTCGATTATTTGAAGCTTTTTTCCTCTCGAGAGTTACTTACGTCAACCCCCTGTCTTCTTGTCGACAAGGAAGACATAGAGATGCTTTATATAATGATTAGAAAGGCGGTCGAGCAGGCCATTGGTCTTCTCATGAGTGCGTCCACACAAAGGCTGCTTAGCACGAGTGCTCCACAACATGGTGGAAGAGCTGATAGAAGGCCATCTTTCTAACCAGAAGGTCCGACTCAGAACTGCGATGGGTAACCGCATGGTTCACCAGATTGGCTGAATGTCACTCCGCTTGACGTACTCCCAGACTCTTGGCGAACAAAACTAAAGATTCTCCCTTTGCTTAGAAATATGAACCCCTCACATGACGAGGGTCACCGAAAAGCACGGGCTCAAGCGCTAAAGACCACCCTCGGTGGGGACGATGCAGTTATCTACACAGACGCCTCCAAACATGGAGGGCAGCAATACGCCATCATCGTGGCTACCTACAAAACCAACCTCCTTGCGTGTACCTCGCTTAGGACCCAAGAAATGACGACAGCAGAAGAGGCAGCCATCACCGTGGCTCTCACTCAACCAGGCGTTCGGAGGGTAGTCACCGATTCCCAGCAAGCCTACTGGAATTACCAGTCGGGTTGGGTGTCCTGACCTCCACTGCGCGGGCTAAAAAACCACTCCCCAAACAGTTCCATTCAGCTCATCTGGACACCCCCTCACACTTCAATGAAGGGCAACAAATACGCCCACCCAACAAGCCTGCGCTTTTACCTCCCGTGCTATGGAGCGGAGCTGCACGAGGACAGTCACCCACTTGTCACGTTCAGGGAGATAACCCAGCGTTATCGCCTTCTGAGACAAACCGTACCTTCGCCTTACCCTGACCTATCCAGAGAACAACAAATTACCCTACGGCTCATACAATCCGTGCTCCTTCCCACGCCTCGCGTCTTCACTTAATGTATCCGAATCCTACGACGCTGGATGTAAATTTTGCTCAGAAGTAGGATCACTCCGCCCCGTAATCGGGGTGTGCGACTTTAGCCCTGAGCACCCTCCTCTCTTTCTGTCAACTACCCAACAAGAGCAATGGGAGATGGTGCTCTCCAGGCCCTCTATACCTACCCAACTTCAGCGGGTGGACACAACACAGGCCGCGCGGACTGCATATGGGCCACACGGAAGCAGGAATCACTCCCCAGGGCTGCACTCTGGGCCGTTCAGAAATCTGAACTGAAGTATTTCTTCCTCCTCCTCCTCCTTCTCTGCCGCAAATCTCGTCGCCTCCGTCCGCGGCGCAGAGACGGAGAAGTCAGACCGTCTAACACCGGGTTGGAGCTTTAATTTTATAAAAAAAGTCTCCACTCTTGTGCTACACCAATATAACTCAACCAAACACCGTTCATGCATTGATTTAACCTTACCAAGAATATGCCTTTGAAGTAATAAATGGTGTGGTTAAATGCATTTCACTTCTCTCTGGTTTTACTATTTGTAGAGCGATGTTAGTGAATTTAAGTGACGTCACATGGTTAATCGTTATGGGTGCCGTTTACAGCTTTGCTTTCCAACCACATTCACGGGGTGGATTGGCGCGATTTTTTTCTTTTGGGGGATTTTAATTACCCCACCACAGCTTGGACACAAAGCTGTCCTGGAGTATTAGGCTCGTCACGAGAAACTGCCGAGTTTCTTGATTTGTGTTCAACCTTTAATTTTTCCCAACTTGTGACCCAACCGACCCGCATGTCAATAAGTAGTAGTAGTCGTAGTAGTGACTTTATTTGAGCTCGAGGCGTTTTCAGACGCCAGACGGAGCTGTTCTCAGGTCGCGGGAACCGTATTGGGCCAGCAGCTCCTGGCCCCTGGCCGTCAGCGCGAGCTGGGTCGGCAGGGCGGGGCTGGACCGCAAGGTCTCCCATCGCTCGTGGAGTGGGGTAGGGGGGGTGGAGGGAGGGTGGGGTGGTATAGGGGCCTTGAGTTTAGTGCACTCCGCCAGTATGTGTGCGAGCGTGCCGCTGTTTGTTTTACTGAATGGGCAGCGGTCCCCCTCGCGTTCAGGGTAAAATGTATGCAACAGGACGGGGTGGGCTAGTGACCCCGCCTGGATGCGCCTGAGTATTGTCTGTTGCTCCCTGGTCAGGGTGCGGTGTGGCTCGGGGAGGATACGCCGCTCGTCTTTGTATTCGTTCGTAATTTCTTTATATGTGAGTGCCGGAGTTGGGGTGTCCGTGTCCTGCCCTGCCCGGAGGGTCATTGCTCGGGCGTGGTAGTCAGCGATGACGTTGACGGCTACCTTTGTATGGGGAGGCACCCATGTGAGCTCTATGGCTCGGCCCGGTGCCCCCTTTTTCGATAGTATTGTGGCTGCCTCTGAGGAGATCACCCCCTTTCTGAAACCGCTGTAGGCTCTCTTTGAGTCAGTGACCACCACCCCGATGCCCGGTTGAACGAGCGCCAGGGCTATGGCCACTTCCTCTGCTGTCGTGGGCTCCTTAGTCTTTACCGCCGCGCTGTTGATGAGTCGTTCTGCATCGGTGACCACCACCGCTGCGCGATTGCTTCCTTTCACAAGAGAGGCGTCTACGTAGAGCACTCCATTTTCTTGTTGTAGTTGCTGGGACACTGCTTTGGCTCGAGCCTGCCTCCTACCGTCGTCCTTGCCCGGGGCCATGTTCCGGGGTAGGGGCTTGGTCTTTAAGTTCCTCGTCCATTCTGTTGGTATGGTGGTCTTGATCGTTGCCTGTTCTTTGCGCCATCCTATCTTGTCCAGCACCGCGCGGCCGGGAATTGTCTGGCTCAGGCGGAGACGCTGGCTGGATAGGTGGGCCTCGATGAGCTCGTCAACCGTGTTATGTACGCCCATGGCTTGTAAGCGCTGGGTTGACGAGTATATCGGTAAGCCGAGGGCCTGCTTAGTGGCCTTTCGGATGATGGTGTCGAGTGTAGTCTTCTGGGTCTTGTTGAGATTGAGATACGGTGCCGAATATGTAAGTCTTGATATTATGAACGCTTGTACTAGCCTGAGGGCGTCGTCCTCCTTCAGGCCTCTGTTCCGGGTGGTGACTCTTCGCAGCATCGCAATAACGAGTGCTATTGTGCTTGACTTAGTCCTTACCACTTCCCCAGATCTTGTTTGCTCGCTCGCTTGCACGCCAAGGCTCAGTGACCGCTGTTTCATCCATCTTGCTATTAAAGCGGGCACAAACAAAACACGTGGTAAGCCAAAGTACGTCTCTGATTGCCGAAAAGCTGACTTCTTGTCGATTAGTAATGACTTAGAGATATTTTAATGATTATATGGCCACATTTGATGAACGAGCTATCCCAACAAATTGGGCTTGGTTCAAAGACAAAGTGCATTCCTTAATCAATAAGTATATACCTTTACGAGTCATTTCTTGCAATCACCGGTCCCAGTGGTTCAACATTGCTCTTAAACGTCTGTTAAATAAAAAATCGCGCCAATACACCCCGTGAATGTGGTTGGAAAGCAAAGCTGTAAACGGCACCCATAACGATTACCCATGCGACGTCACTTAAATTCACTCACATCGCTCTACAAATAGCAAAACCATAGAGAAGTGAAATGCACTTAACCACACCATTCATTACTTCAAAGAGATATTCATGTTAAGGTTAAATCAATGCATGAAGCAGGAACGGTGTTTGGTTGAGTTGTATTGGTGTAGCACAAGAATGGAGACTTTTTTTATAAAATTAAAGTAAGATCCAACCCGGTGTTAGACGATCTGTCTTCTTCGTCTCTGCGCCGCGGACGGAGGCGACGAGATTTGCGGCACATAAGGAGGAGGAAGAAAGAGGAATATTTCTTTTCAGATTTTTGAACGGCCCAGAGTGCAGCCCTGGGGAGTGATTCCTTCTTCTGTAGGGCCCATATGCATACCGGGGAAGGTACGGTCTGTCTCAGAAGGCGATAATGCTGGGTTATCTCCCTCAACGTGACAAGCGGGTGACTGTCCTCGTGCAGCTCCATAGCACGGGAGGTAAAAGCGCAGGCTTGTTGGGTGGGTGTATTTGTTGCCCTCCATTGAAGCGTAGGGGGTGTCCAGATGAGCTGAATGGAACCGTTTGGGGAGCGGTTTTTTAGCACGCGCAGTGCAGGTCAGGACACCCAACCCTACTGGTAATTCCAGTAGGCTTTCTGGGAATCGGTGATTACCCTCCGAACTCCTGGTTGAGCGCGAGCCAAGGTGATGGCTGCCTCTTCTGCTGCCGTCATTTCTTGGGTCCTAAGCGAGGTACACGCAAGAAAGGTTAGTTTTGTAGGTAGCCACGATGATGGTGTATTGCTGCCCTCCATGTTTGGAGGCGTCTGTGTAGATAACTGCATCGTCCCCACCGAGGGTGGTCTTTAGCGCTTGAGCCCCTGCTTTTCGGTGACCCTCGTCATGTGAGGGGTTCATATTTCTAAGCAAAGGGAGAATCTTTAGTTTTGGTCGCCAAGAGTCTGGGAGTACGTCAAGCGGAGTGACATTCAGCCAATCTGGTAAACCATGCGGTTACCCATCGCAGTTCTGAGTCGGACCTTCTGGTTAGAAAGATGGCCTTCTATCAGCTCTTCCACCATGTTGTGGAGCCCTCGTGCTAAGCAGCCTTTGTGTGGACGCACTCATGAGAAGACCAATGGCCTGCTCGACCGCCTTTATAATCATTATATAAAGCATCTCTATGTCTTCCTTGTCGACAAGAAGACAGGGGGTTGACGTAAGTAACTCTCGAGAGGAAAAAAGCTTCAAATAATCGAAAGGTACCGGATTGTTTAGGCCTCGCTTCTTGGTGGCAACTCGCCTGATCATGTGTATGATTTGTTTAATGCTGTTTTTGAGGCGCTGCAAGGAGACGTGACTCTTGGTGTTAGCCTCGAGATGTAGGCCCAGAATCTTGATGCTGGGGCTTGGAGTGATGGCCTGGCCATCAAGGAGTATTTGAATGTATTCCTTTGTTTGGCGTGAGAGCGGACGACAAGGAGCTGTGATTGTTTACGTGAACACTGGAGGTCACAGGCGTTAGCACATTGGCCTACTAGAAGTGAGATGTCATGCATTGGTGTGAGCTTCCTTTAATTTTTGTAACTGTTAGCACATGAGCAAGGTGCGCACAGGGCCGCTGGACGGGCGTGAGTGGTGGCGTGAGAATTTTACGTGGCATTCAGCGAGAACGCATGGGGTAAACCCGTAGATGTGCTTGGTGAGTACACCACCTGTCTTCCCAGTCTTCACGTGGGCTCTTAGCTGAATCGGTAAGACAACGGGCTTTCCCTTTGTTAGTCTATTAGTTCCAGGTTCGATTCCCGGCGGTGCCAGTAAATTCTTTTATTTGTTCGCTGGAGTTTTCTGGTGACACCAACGGTCGAGAAAGAACCCTTGGGGCGTAGAGGTAAAAAGCCTTGCTTTAAAAGAAAAGGATGTTCCGCAAAGCAAGACAGAGCAATAACAACACCAGATGGTCTACGTATCGTAACTACAACTTAGAATTTGAAACTCTATACGAAGTGCAAAACGTGTCTTTTTCAATGTTACCCTTCCCTCTTTGCTTGTGCGGAACACCAAAAAGATTGGAACATCATCGTGGCACAAATACAAATGTAACATCTCTAGTTGACAGAAAAGGCGCAGTTGTATACCATTCTGAAAGCTGCGTTTTTCAAAAAAGTTGTCCTACCGTGTCAGCCACACCACATCCGTGTTAGCCCCATCCGTGTCAGCCACACCCTGCGGTACACTCTAAACTTTTTTTCCACCCATATACTCCCTAGAGGTTCTTTTTCGCCTGTCCTCTAGTGATCCTCCTTGTAGGAGTTTTTTTTACTACATGGAACAGGGAGGTTTTGTTTACCTCCTCAAAACAGGGTGTTTTTAGGTGATAGAAAGGAGGTAGTTAGGGAGTGTTAAGAAATGTTAGGGAGAATTTAAGGAGATCAAAATGGAGTATTCTTTACTTCCTCAAGGCGTTTTTAAGTGATGTTTATGGACTTTTTAGGCGGTTGAATAGGAGCCTATTATGGCTCCCTTGGGAAGTACTTATGTTATTTTAGGGGCGTTTTGAGGAGGTTCAAGGGAAGCATTTACTTCTTTTGCATGGAGTTTTACGTTTTGTAGGCCTCGCGAGGGGAGTTTTTAGGAGGTTCAAGGGAAGCATATATTTCTTTTGAATGGAGTTTTGCAAAGTTGGGGCGGTTTTGTAGGCCTTCCGAAAGGAGTTTTTTCAAGGCCACAAGGGAGAGTTTCTAGTTCCCTGCGGGAATACTGATTTCACACGGTTTTGCTCGGTTTCAGGTTTATTTCAAACGAACTTTCGCATACAAGTTTACATGGTACATGGTGTACACAAGGAGGCTCCGAAATAAAAACTTAGGGCGACCTCCTATAAGAAAGCAAAAATGGTAAATTGCTAAAAACACGCCAGTTAGGAATGGAAGACAGCAATAGAATGCTAGTTGAACAAATCGTAGAATTAATATTACTACAAGAACTGGAAATACGCGAAAATCAAAGATAGGCGCAAACACAACCACATGGTAAGTGAAATCATTATATAATAATAGCGGATCGAGAACGCGTCAGTACTTATCAGAACTTATCAGAACGCATCAGCACTCAGTACACAAAGTGAAAAAAATGGTTGCAGTGGTTTACAACAACAAAAAAATTTCAGTTGGTGGTGAAATGAGCGATCTGTGTGCTAGTTGAACAAACTGTAGAAACAATATTACTACAAGAACTGGAAATACGCGAAAAACATATAGGCACAAACACAACGGCATGGTAAGTGACATCATTATATAATACTAGAGGATTGAGAACGCGTGAGTACTTATCAGTACGCATCAGTACTCAGTACACTAAGTGAAAAAAATGGTTGCAGTGGTTTACAACAACAAACATTTTTTTCAATTGGTGGTCAAATGAGCGAGAGCTGTGTAACGATTTGATATTGAAAGGTAACGAGCATTTTGTAGATGGTAAAGGCACAAGAGATAAATGATGTAGGAGACAAACAGCAATGAGATGGCTATGGATAAATGAGTAATATAAAGAACGAGAAATATGCTGCGGAAAATACCAGTGCGTTTTGATAAAGACACAAATGCGACAAGAAAAGTGACCCAGTCTGAGGGGTTAATTGCAAGGATATAGAACAGAATGGGTGGTATCGCGACAGCTTCTTCAGAGTGAGAAGAAAAAGCCATGTAATTCGTGTTTTTCCGATAATTTTGAGTTGATTCATTTGGCACCGGTTGCCAACATTATTTAGATAATTGTTTCAAGTTATATTAGTTGGTTAATATTATTGCTTCACTAAAAGATAGCTGTATTATCAGCATACAGAAGGGCCCATCAAATATCCCCTGTTCAGTAAAAAAAAAAAAACAACGTCAGAAACATAATACGAAATTCTTTAAACTACTATCCAATGATTACAGGATTGAAAACAAATAAAATATTGGTGAGGGATATTGATGCGATAAAAGTTAATTAGTTCTAAATCCTTCACACGTGGTTTGGTGCTGGCAAGGTCCAAAAAGGCATGTTCCACAAACGTTAGAGCTCTGTGTGCCTTCTTGGGATATTGAATGTTGAAAACCCAGAACGATGCAAACAGACTACACAGTCCTCCCAGTAAAGATGATGCAGTCAAGACACTCTGGCCATCGATGCGGAGGCTAATTTCCCCGTTCGCGGAATGCAGGCAGGGAGTCAAAGGAACATCTACCTGAAAAAGCAAAAAAGAAAAAAAAATGCCCCACATGTAAAATTCAAAACAGACACTATGGTTAAATGAAGTTAATAATTCGGTACAGTAATAAAATTGTTATGCCAGGTTCCCTGCGAATTTCAGTACTTAAATTAGGAATGCAAAGGCTTCATAAAACCAAGTGCCAGTGCATTAACCATCGTGGCTTTTGCAGCAATAAAAAAGATATTACTTCCACACAATATACTCGAGCACAACTTTAAATGACAGTGAAGTTAAAATGCAAGTCTCTCTAGGTTGATAGATTAGCTCACGGAGAACACTATTATACCCCTCTTACACCTGGCATTTTTTTTAAATAAGGTTGAAACTAGCAAAAACACGTTTTTACCGGAAGGGCTTAAGTGGCCTGACGCGCACAACTTCTTTCTTGGCTGCCGCTGGATGGTGCTACTCGTCCATACTTGGGGTGGCAGTACCGCTTTCCAAGGGAGCATGCGAGCTACGCATGAGAAAATCGTTCGACGCCAAAACTTGCGAGGCCTGAAAAGGCCAATGTTTTTCTTCAGTGAAGCGTAAATACTGATCACAGGTCCAATGGAGAAACATTTTGCTTAGTGGTCTCGAACGGCAAATGACAGGGGAGTTTGGGGAAGCATGAGCGATTTGACCGGAACTGACCAAACTGCTTGGTACGTGGTAATGTTGTATTCAGTTGCTTGTATACTGTTATTAATCACCGCTGCTTCACTTGCTTCCGGTTTATCCTGATGCAAACAGCGACTGCAGTCGTGTTTGCGTCACGTTTGATGAGCAGTTGAACAGCGATTTCTCAGCACTTAAGGCAGCTTGGCACTAAATCAATGCTGAAATGGCTATGCGGAGGTCCGACTTCCGTTTGAAATCAACTTGCTGGTTGTCTTCAATGACCCTTTAACAAGTTACCCTTATGCCTCATCACTGCAACCGATTGTTCCTCCGTGTGGTGCAAAGTGTGTTACTGTGAGTATTTTCAACGTGAAACGAACCGTTTCTGTGATTTGTAGGACTGATTCTGCTATTAATTACTGCAGTGACAACAAGCTATGAAAGAAAATCCCGCCATCTCCACGAAGTGAATGATGATGAGAGGGGCGAATCTAAAATGCTTATCAGCAGACAATGTGACGCATTAAGTGCAAGCTGCTTTCATAGTGTGTGCATTGACATTAGGATATGGCCCCCTGGCAGAATGATGCGCTGCGCGAGATTTTGCCGTACCTAAAAGGACAGGCAACTCATTTTTACGGAGTATAGGATCTGTAAAAGGGTTGCGAGTTGGGCGAGTTGGTAATTATGCATTGCGAAAAATAAACTGCGCGCAAATTAACGAGGACAAGAACACATGAAGACGGCACAAGCGCACACTCGCAACTAGTTTATTACTGCACAATTCAAAGCTTTATATGCCCAAGCGCCCAATTGCCGCGCCCCCAATGCGTCACAGTTCTCGGCGCACTCAGCCGAAAATACTAAAAAACCGTAACAAAACCACAAAACGAACTTTGAGGCGCACGAAAGGCGAAAAATGAGCAAAGATAACCGCATCATACATGGATTAAGACCCCCCTCCCACCCCCAACACGCATTCCCAGAAGAAGCACCGAAATAGCGCTCAATGTGCGTCTAAATATGCGACTTCTCGATTAAGCAGGGCGATAGAGGGATGACTGATACATTCGGAACCAGCTTTTCTGATGTGGCTGGCTTCTACAATTTCTCGCGTTTGCTGGTTCTTATGTCGCAAAAGGATGGCTGTGCGCTCAAACACAGGGACACAATCAGGTCTGCATGCGCGGCAATGAGAAGATAAGTGGCTCAGGTCACGTTGAAAAATGAAAAAAAAATGTACGGTACTTTTAGACGTCGTACGCTCGAGTTTGTGACAACGTACCCGTGTGCGGCTCTGTCCTGAAGTTCGGAGAAATGCAGGCGGGTTGTGTTATACTTCTCGTCTTGCATTACGCTTTCTTTTATATATTAGCGCCCTCTTTCCCGATCTCTCTACCTTCCTTCCCGCTTCCGTCTGACTGCGCTGATTTTCGCCAGCACGAAGTAACCGTCACGTTGCTTTGAAACGACGCCGCGCGCGACAAACGATTTTACCTCGAATGCCCTGTTACAAACCGGCCTACAAAAGAATGCGAACGCATACCCCAAAACCCACAAACAAGTAAAATAATACGAGTGTGCGCTTTTTTCTTTGCCCGTGCGTGCACGAGCTGTGAGCGGCACGGGTACCCGGGTACTTCGCTGTTAACCCTATCCAAACGTTTGACAAACGCATCGACTGATGAAAGACCACTTACCAGCGAGCTGTCCACACCTGTCGCCGTATCCAAATGCTGTTTGCGGCCGTTCCTCGTGTGACAGGGGCACATGAAAATCTTTCCACCAAATGGCACTACTAGTCCTTCACAAATAAGAAAAAACGACGGCCCAAGGCGAGGCTTGAAGCTCCGGCCGCGCCGAGTCACCGGCCGCGCTGCGTTGATAGCACAGAGGTTGTTTACATCCGGGCAGCCAGTCGTGCCGCCAGGGCAAGTTGAGTCGCTGCAGTCGGGTGCGTTGGCGCGCTGGCACGAGAATTTAAATCGTCTATGTATGCGCAAGGAAGCAAAGCAGATGAACATTGCAATTGTTTGCAACGGCGAGAACTGCCTCTTCGTTAGCAGCAGAGTTTGACAACACCTATCGCCAAAATAAACAGATTGAGACAACACGGCCGCGCTCTCTGCCTGTGATCGCGCTGGTTGAAGCATCTATACGGGTATACGTTCGGTATTGGTTTTGTAGCTGCGTGCAACCGTCGCGTCCTACTTACTCGTTCTAATTAGCATTAGGCCACGGTTGAAGTGCTGGTGCACGGAGACAACAGAAGACTAACATGGCGACCGCCCGCTTGAGATGATTACCTCAGATAGGGTGTTTATTGTGGACGTGGTAGTATACAAGGAACCGAACGCCATCTCACAAATGGTGTTAAGTCGTTCTAAATCCTCCCTTTTGCTACCCGGATGGGCAACGGTACTACCATGGAGGTTCGTCCACTTCTTTAGATCATGCCTAGGGAGTACATTTTTTTGCTATAGGTACTTTTCAGGGCACATTACTTGATTAAAACTCCATTTCCGGCTAGTTTGCGTTTACAGTGTACCGCAATACTTACTCCAATGGAAGCACTAGTAGTAGACTGTAGACTGGGTTGGAGTAATACCACCAATCGCCAAGTTAAAGCTTTCCTCATCGTCACGGGTTGATAGAATAAATTCAAAATTTCTGAAAAACATGACATTTATTGTTCCATAATTCTTGCGAAAATTTTTACTCAATGACTTAATGCTTGTGTATTACCTGACGATTGCAAAATTGGCAAAGTGGTACCATTCTTCAAGTCTGGGGATGCACATAACCCCCTCAATTACCGTCCCATATCATTGACTAGTGTCCCTTGCAAGCTGTTAGAACATATGATTTACGCAAGCCTGGTTACATTTCTTGAAAATAACTTCTTTTTTTCACCATGCTAGCGCAGATTTCCAAAACCTTTTTCTTGTGAAACTCAGCTAATTTTTTTCACAAATGACCTTCTCTGCGCACTTGATGATGGCCATTTCATTGATTGCATTTTTTTGGACTTTCCCAAAGCATTTGACCTCGTATCCCGTCACCTGCTATGTCAAAAACTACGTGATATAAACATCGATCCCCCTATTCTAGCCTCGATTAGAAACTTCCTAACCGAGTCACAGTTTGTTACAGCCAATCATTACGATTCAACTTTCTGTCCAGTCACCTCCGGCGTACCCCAAGGTTCCGTGCTCGGCCCACTCTTGCTTCTCATTTACATAAATGACCTGCCTAACACAATTACATCTCACATTAGATTATTTGCAGATGACTGCGTTTTATACAGAGTGATTTTTTTCTACGGCTGACTCATTAAAACTGAACTCTGACCCTAATGAAGTAAATAATTGGTGTGACAACTGGCAAATGCGCTTTAATACTAACAAATGTAAAAATATGCGAATTTCGCGATGAAATAATCTTGCTGAAACATTTCCGACACTATACACGATTCAGGGACAACAACTTGGAATAGCTACTACTTACAAGTATCTAGGAGCACACCTATCTAACAATTTATCCCGAGAAACACATGTTAATTATATTATCATCAATGCTAACTGAACACTGGGATATCTGCGACGTAATTTTTTATGGCTCCATCTAACTTAACACTAGTTCTTTACAAGGCACTAAATCGCCCTAAACTCGAGTATGCGTGTTCAGTGTGGGACCCAGCGCATGACTATCTTATTAACGCCCTAGAATCCGTGCAAAACCGCAGTGTACCCTTTATCCTATCCAATAGACCCTATGCGAAATTGCTTGGTGATCTAGCAACACTGATGTTAACAAGACCGTCCGCCATATTGGTACGGGCGACGATCGCGAAGTCTCGTATTGTTTACTGTGGAAGTGTAGGTGACGGTAACGTGGTATGGCTCAAACTGGACTGCGTTTTCCGGGTACCGACCATGGATTGTGAACGAAGGACTCGTCTGCACTGCCAGCTGTGTCTGAGGAATCATACCACTCGTGGTGCCGCGCCAAAGACCCATCCGAGCGGCAGCGGAGCAGGGCATGCCGCCTAGCCACTGAGCCGCATTGTTCGCCTTCATCGGTGTGGACAAACACGTGCGACTCGCAGTAAGTAAATCTTTGTTTGTTTTTTCCTTGACGCGAGTTAACCGGTATGAGCATTTGTATAGCAATTTGTTCACCGTTGTTTACCATGCAAATGCGTAGCGGGGACCCTGTTGCAGTAACCCTGAAAGAGGAAAGCGACAATCACCGTGCCGCTAGTGGGTGGATTGAAATGGCGTACATCGAATTTGCGGGATTATTTTTGGTGAAGATGTTTACGGAAAGGTTGCGGCCGTTTTCCGTCACGGTCGTCCGCCCGCGCGTTTGCCGCAAAGCATTTGTGCTTTGCGGCGAAGTCAACTACAAAAGTGCACATGCGCCTTGAATTTTCTTTTTTGTGTGTGTTTTCATTATTTATTGCGCATGTCCTGCCGCAAAAATCTGTTTTAAAGCAAAGCTTTTTACCTCTACCCCCCAAGGGTTCTTTCGCGACCGTTGGTGTCACCAGAAAACTCCAGCTAACAAGTAAAAGAATTTACTGGCACCGCCAGGAATCGAACCAGGAACTAATAGACTAACAAAGCGAGAGCCCGTAGTCTTACCGATTTAGCTACCAGCCCATGCGAATAGAAGGAAGACAGGTGGTGTACTCACCAAGCACATCTAGGAGATTACCCCCTGCGTTCTCGCTGAATGCCACGTGAAAGCGTCACGCAACCACTCACGCCCATCTAGCGGCCCTGTGCGCACCTTGCTCATGTGCTAAGAGGTACAAAAATTAAAGGAAGCTCACACCAATGCATCGCATATCACATCTAGTACGGCAATGTGCTAAAGCCGGTGGCCTCCAGTGTTCACGTAAAAAATCGCAGCTCCTTGTCGTCCGCCCTCACGCCAAACCAAGGAATACATTCAAATACGCCTTCATGGCCAGGCCATCACTCCAAGCCCCAACATCAAGATCCTGGGCCTACATCCCGAGGCTAACACCAAGAGTGACGTCTCCTTGCAACGCCTAAAAAACAGCATTCATCAAATCATACACATGATCAGGCGAGTTGCCACCAAGAAGCGAGGCCTAAACAATCCGGTACCTTTCGATTATTTGAAGCTTTTTTCCTCTCGAGAGTTACTTACGTCAACCCCCTGTCTTCTTGTCGACAAGGAAGACATAGAGATGCTTTATATAATGATTAGAAAGGCGGTCGAGCAGGCCATTGGTCTTCTCATGAGTGCGTCCACACAAAGGCTGCTTAGCACGAGTGCTCCACAACATGGTGGAAGAGCTGATAGAAGGCCATCTTTCTAACCAGAAGGTCCGACTCAGAACTGCGATGGGTAACCGCATGGTTCACCAGATTGGCTGAATGTCACTCCGCTTGACGTACTCCCAGACTCTTGGCGAACAAAACTAAAGATTCTCCCTTTGCTTAGAAATATGAACCCCTCACATGACGAGGGTCACCGAAAAGCACGGGCTCAAGCGCTAAAGACCACCCTCGGTGGGGACGATGCAGTTATCTACACAGACGCCTCCAAACATGGAGGGCAGCAATACGCCATCATCGTGGCTACCTACAAAACCAACCTCCTTGCGTGTACCTCGCTTAGGACCCAAGAAATGACGACAGCAGAAGAGGCAGCCATCACCGTGGCTCTCACTCAACCAGGCGTTCGGAGGGTAGTCACCGATTCCCAGCAAGCCTACTGGAATTACCAGTCGGGTTGGGTGTCCTGACCTCCACTGCGCGGGCTAAAAAACCACTCCCCAAACAGTTCCATTCAGCTCATCTGGACACCCCCTCACACTTCAATGAAGGGCAACAAATACGCCCACCCAACAAGCCTGCGCTTTTACCTCCCGTGCTATGGAGCGGAGCTGCACGAGGACAGTCACCCACTTGTCACGTTCAGGGAGATAACCCAGCGTTATCGCCTTCTGAGACAAACCGTACCTTCGCCTTACCCTGACCTATCCAGAGAACAACAAATTACCCTACGGCTCATACAATCCGTGCTCCTTCCCACAGCCTACGCGTCTTCACTTAATGTATCCGAATCCTACGACGCTGGATGTAAATTTTGCTCAGAAGTAGGATCACTCCGCCCCGTAATCGGGGTGTGCGACTTTAGCCCTGAGCACCCTCCTCTCTTTCTGTCAACTACCCAACAAGAGCAATGGGAGATGGTGCTCTCCAGGCCCTCTATACCTACCCAACTTCAGCGGGTGGACACAACACAGGCCGCGCGGACTGCATATGGGCCACACGGAAGCAGGAATCACTCCCCAGGGCTGCACTCTGGGCCGTTCAGAAATCTGAACTGAAGTATTTCTTCCTCCTCCTCCTCCTTCTCTGCCGCAAATCTCGTCGCCTCCGTCCGCGGCGCAGAGACGGAGAAGTCAGACCGTCTAACACCGGGTTGGAGCTTTAATTTTATAAAAAAAGTCTCCACTCTTGTGCTACACCAATATAACTCAACCAAACACCGTTCATGCATTGATTTAACCTTACCAAGAATATGCCTTTGAAGTAATAAATGGTGTGGTTAAATGCATTTCACTTCTCTGTGGTTTTACTATTTGTAGAGCGATGTTAGTGAATTTAAGTGACGTCACATGGTTAATCGTTATGGGTGCCGTTTACAGCTTTGCTTTCCAACCACATTCACGGGGTGGATTGGCGCGATTTTTTACGTCTGGCTTGTCCTTTTTTGGCAGTGGGGTGGTTGTGGTAGTTTCTAAAGCGCATGTTTTGAGTGCGCCTGAACAGATAATACCGTAACACCTCGTTAGCTCGAACTCACTGAACTAAATTTTTTTTTTAAATACGATGGGTCATCGGTATAGCCCGAATGTTTACCTGTTTATCTCGAAAGGTTTTAGAAGTGAGTTCCAGATAATCATAATATTGCTTGCGTAAGTTATGACGAACACGAATATGCGGGTGCTGGTATCATTACCCACGGTGAGGTTTATAACTGTTAACTTCCTTCTTTTGAAAGTACATTAACAAAGCATGCAGCGATACTTGCACGCTCGAACATGAAAAACAATTTTGACAGCATTGCTGTTTGAGGTGTAGATTATTGCCCTTGCAACAGTGTAAAGCAAGACACAAAATCTGGTCATTTTGAGTCTGTTTCTTGCGGCCACTGCTTTCTGCTCGGTCCCTTTAGCATAAACTGTAGCGGACTAGTCCTGTTCTTCACTGAGTGCTATTTACTGTTACTCTCTCTGTTCTTGCAGGTTGGGCCTCATCCATGTGGTCAGCAGCTGCTTTCGCTCCCAGAGAAAAATTGGCCGGCCCTATGTTGTGTGCCTCACCTCTGAGACGGACAGTGGGGAGATATTGGAGGCAGCGCGCGAGTGCTCGGCGGGTTGCAGTGGAGCATGCAGTCACATCCTGGCGGCTGTGCACCTACTCGTCCTCTTGCAAGCCCAAGGTTTTAAAGACGCGCCACCGGAGCTTGCGTGCACAGCTGCCACAACAGTGGGGACGTCTGAGACAGCAGGGCATCAAGCCAGCGAGTGTCCAAGACATTGACTGGAGAAGCCCACAAGAAAATGGCCCCTCCCTTCCCTTGCCAATGCGTCTGTTCGGCGCACGTCGAGTGCAGGAGCAATGCGAGCAGCAATAAAGTGCCGTGCAAGCGCTTGGGAGAAAAGTTGGTAGCCTTTGGAATGGGTTTTTTGCCTCAGTTTTGCTGGCCTCACCCCCCACAGTAACCGAAACAAGGACTGGCATGGCACCTGGAGGGTCACCTATATGAGCTACCAGCATCATTCAAGCCACATCACGCCGTGGTCATCTCGCGAGCACGCAGAGGCTGGGCAACGTCGTGTTTACTGGGTTCATTTTGTGATTAGGACGCCAAGACTGCAACTGTATTCATTGTGAGAGTTGTTACCTTCCCTTTTTCCCCTCATCCTTACCCCCCCAGGGCCCCATGGCCTCTCGTGTAAGTTTTTCACTCACTCGTGTTTACTAGACCGCTGCATGCAGGGGTGCGCGAATGCTTCCCTTTGTTCCATTTATATCCACAGTTTGCTATACTGCACGCGTTATAAATCAGCGAAGTATTTTAATTTACTGGGATTTTCACTGTGGATACAAAAAAAAGCAAAAGCACTTAAGCTGATGCGCGGCGGACTGATGCAACTCTGGCCGTTTTTTTTTTTATGAAAACTTGAAAATTGCCTCAGCTACCTACATCATAGCCACTATCATTACGTCGAAGGCATGCATGCAGTATGTGACAAACTAGAGGAGTGAGTGTGTATTTTAGTCGCAAAATATTCTACAGTAAATACATCGTGGCTGAAATGACAATGGGCAGCAAGTTAACTTGACGTAAACCAACCTGTCAGCCCGGCAAATCGGGAACCAAGTGAAGAAACTCGAATTTTCCAACGTCAGATCATCATAAAACAGTTTACGCCACTTCCGCAGCGATACGCGGCTAAATGCACCAAAACGAAACTAACAACATACTCCGATACCGAGCGCGCCCGCCACAGAGGAAATTTTCAACCGCGCCGTGACGGCGTAGTGCGGCAAGAAAAGTTTACAGCCCTAGGTAAGATAAAGGCTCGTGTAGGCATAGAGTTTCATACAAGTATTGTATGAAACTCTATGCGTGTAGGGGCTAAGCGGTACCATTTAGCCACAGGGACGAGTGAAGAAATAAAGCCTAATTTTGACAACGTGTGGTACTGTTTCCCCGCTCGAGCGCCGCTGTCAGTCATAAATAGGTGACGCACGCTCAGGCTTCATTTAGAATACAAAGGCTGAACCACGGAACTCCAACGCAGCTGTATTCTTCATCCGGACAGTGACTACGAAATCCCGCGCTTAGCGAACCAGTGACAAATATTCTCTCCCAGCGCACCGCGCCCAGCGTGTCACAAAGGTTGCTCGCGCCGGCATAGTTCGCGTCAGAAAGCTCGTTCAAGAGCGTGGAACTTCACGTGCCTTTTCTACATCTCGACCGGTATTTACTCGTTGCGTGCACTGCGGCACGCAGCAATGTTCCGGCATTGTAGTCCATCACCAAGAGCGGTCAATGCCCGCCTTGTATGTTTTGCTACTTGGTTTCGGTTTCAAACGACCGTACCAAAATGGCGGACCTAGTTACCGGAGTCGACGTGAGATGGCGGGGCGCATTTTGCATAGGGTCTATTATGCTCGCAAGGCCCGTATATATTCAATGAAACAAACGCGAAACCTGCCTCCTCGTTCCCTTCGTAGAAAGCTGTCACGGCTTAACCTGGTTCATAAAATCCACCACTTCAATCCACAGCTAAAAAATGAACTTCTTTCCAGTCCAGCATACATATCGTCGCGCATAGATCACCCTTTCAAAGGGAACATCCCTCATTGTCGTACTAATCTGCATTTCCATTCCTTCATACCTAAACCATCAGACGATTGGAACCACCTGCCAAGCGCGATAGCTACAGCCACCGATGCGCGCGCATTTCGCTCAGCAATTGAACGACATTTATCTGTGCTTAGTGGTGTCCTCTCATGTGTTTATTGCTTTGTGTGTTTGTATATCATATCTTCCTCTGGCATTGAAAATTTCTTTTGCTATTTTGCACAAGTGTAGTTCTGCGTGTTCCCCTAGCTTACGGCACAGTGGCCCTTACTTTACAGTGTTATTTTTATATATCGTGTATATTTGTATATCTTTACATACATTTTCAGTGCGTTGTTCTTGGTTTTGTATTTATGGCTTCGCAAGTTTTCTAATGCAAACTTTCTTTTATGTAGTTATTTTTCCCATTATCTGTACCAAATCCCACTCCCTTCTGTAACGCCCCATGGGCATTGAAGCTATCAAAATAAATAAATAAATAAATAAATAAATAAATAAATAAATAAATAAATAAATAAATAAATAAATAAATAAATAAATAAAAACTTTGTTTGGTCCGAACTTTCTTATTTTGTCCATCCACCTAGTTATTGGCCATCTCCTTCTGAACCCGTCTCTCGTCAGCCACTCACTTATTCTTGTGGTTAACCGGATGTCATTTCGTCTCCCTACATGGCCCGCTCGAGTCCATTACTTTTAGTAACGTGAACTATGATATTTTCTGCTCTAGTCGGTTTTCTGACCCAGGAGGCTCGTTTGCTGTTCCTGACCGCTACACTTATCATTCTTCGTTCTGTGGCTGGGTCATCCGACCTTTGTTTTGTTTTGTGGAGGCATACATGCCTGCAGAAGTATTGTCTAGGAACTTCAGTGCTCCGGACATGAGCACTTGCCGTCCGGCGGTCGCAAAGCGCCGTGAAGCTATGCCCCCCTGTTGATGGCACTGAGAACTGATCACGTCACAGGCACGGCAAGGATTATCTTTTGCTCGAACGCAATGTGGTGCGTATTGCGAGTGATGTGTACTGTTTTGATTGACGTCAGCATGGGGGACTTCAAGCGGTCTACGGCCATCGAGCTGTAATTGCACGCGTCCGGAGGATTGATGTACTGAGCCGATAATTCTGCATGCAAATACTTTTCAGAAATATAACAAGCAGGCACGCATACTCTTGGGAATGACTCCAACCTCATCGTAGGAATCTTACTGTATGTGTAGCATCCCAATTCAAACCACTGGAGCCTGAGAGAAAGCAGAAAGGTCACAGTGCACCTGTGACGTTCCCGTTGATATATCCCACCAGCACAACAGACATGTCATTATTGAGCCGTACGCCCATAAACCGGCAACCGGTGATGTGGGCGTAGAAAGCAGGACCAGTACGTCAGAAATGGCGCTCCCAAAACCCTTCAAGCTGTGTAGGATAAACACCACAAGATCACACCATGATCCCTTCAAGGAGAGAACGCAAAAAACTAGCTCTTGGGGCAAACATTTACGTTGTACGCCAATTTAACCACGCACCACGTAACGGAGAAACCGTGGCATATAATGCTGCGATATGAAAACTCGCAGTTCATGATGTGGTTATCTTGAAAGCAGCATTTGTGCCCTATTGTAAAGGTGTCTTTTACCGCCACGACACCGTGCACCAGAAACCGAAGCACTGCTTGTAGTACGATTTCTAAATCGTTAGTGTCTGATTTCCGAAAGTGCCGTTATAACCACGTTGCGCTGTTTTCATATTAAAATTTTTTTTCTGGTTACATAAATTGGCATAACACTGCAGCTTTGGTTGCGACTCGCCAGGGAATGTATTTGGTTTCTAAACAGTTGAGGTTACAACAGACACGCAGAGTTGCAATGTGTGTACTCGGGAATCTAATAATTGGAGAAACGCACAAAACGTTAGAAACCCGAATGGATGTGGTATTTTTGTCCCAGAATGGAGAAGGTACGAGGGGCGTCAAAATCGCTCCTTTATTCATGCTGTGAATTTATGCAGTTAAAAGCCTTCCAGACATTCAAGTGTTTGAGAGTTGACATTTCCTCCTGAGCGCTACAAAATACATGTTTCGGTGCTCAAGAAATTGTCATCACATATTTGACGGGACATTCCCTTCAATCGTTCTGCACCGAACACCAATTATTTCAATGTTTTTGCAGTTCCTGGCTTTGCAGAAGGGACAAGTATCTCATAAAGAGACCACGATTGTCAGCTGAATTGCCCAGAAATCCTCCCGGCCTCTGCGATGCAACCGATGACCTCCCACCCCGCCATGGCGGAACCTCTGCGCCCTCCATGGACACTTTGGGTGCCATAAGCGCTGCTACTGCTGACACACCCAGGTCTGCGAGTTTGTCAGCACCGATTGGAGGAAACGTCCTGGAATCAGCTTCAAAGAATGGTGGTGCCGCAACTGGAAAACCAAGCACTCATGGGCGTCTTGAACAGATTCGGCCGGGGCCCACTAACGGCAACAGTGGACCAGGGTTTCCGAAGAGTTTCAATCAACCTACAGCTGGCTTTTCTACAATGCACAAACCAGTAAGGTGTATTGTGACATCTGCGTACGTGATACTAACAAAAAGCTTCCACTCCCGCGTACATCCCGAGACAACGACTCGTTGATCGCTTTGGTCGAAACTGGGTTCCAGAACTGGAAAAAAGCTTTGCAAAGGTTTAAAAGCCACGAAAATTCGGTATTGCATCGCGCAGCTTCCACAGCTCTGACAGCTTTAAATGCTTTAAACGTGGGGATGAATGTGGCATCTGCTCTCTCAGAATCTAAGCAAAACCAAATGAAGGAAAACTGTAAAGCTCTGATGGCTATATTGTCATCCATTCGCTTTTTGCCTATCCAAGGTCTAGTGCTGCGAGGACACGATGATGACGAGGGGAACTTGAAGCAACTGTTACTGTTGCGCGAAGCCGATGTGCCGGGACTAGGAGCATGGCTAAGTAGAACAAGCTATAAATGAATCTCCGGTGACATCCAGAACGAGATGCTCGAGTTAATAACACACAGCATGCTTCGCTCCCTAATGAAAGAAGTGCACGGGGCAGGGTTTTATGCGGTTATTGTTGATGAAACTTCTGACATAACTACGCAAGAGCAAGTATCATTCTGCCTTCGGTATGCTAAGGAAAACTTGGAAGTGGAGGAGGTTTCGTTTGATTTTATGCAACGGCGGACACCAGAGCCCGTACTTTTTTTTTCTATTTTGAAAGATGTGCTTTGTCGATTCAATGTTAGGATTGAGAACTGCCGTGGGCAGTGGGGCTGCAAATGTTTCTGGCAAGAGCGGTGGGCTCCAGGCTCTTGTTCAAGAGATAGAACCAAGAGCTTTAAAGCTCTTGGTTCTAGTGCACATACAATTGTATGTGCACTGCCTTGCGCATACACTGAACCTGTCTTTGCAAGATTTGTGCACGAAAAATGACGTCTGTCGGGATTTTGTTAGCTTGTTTAATGTTTACGGACCTCGTCAATTTTGTTAGAACTTCCCCAAAACGTCTCAGCTGGTTCCAGCAGTTTCAGAAAGAGGAAAATCCTGCGCTCAGACAGTTTTGCAAAACTAGGTGGACGTTAAAGGCGCGCTCTCTCCGATCAGTCTGCGCTAACTACTCCGAACTAACCAGATTCCTTTTTACTCTATCATCGGAAGAGAAAAATGACACGGGCGCCAAAGCGAGCGGTTACGCGAAAACGCTTCAAAAGTTCGACACCTATTTTCTACTGAGGCTCATGCTTGTTGTCTTTGAGAGGTTGGAAAGTGTCAACTCCGCTCTCCAAAAGAAGAGCCTACAGTTCACCCGTGCACAGCATTTAGTTAAGGCTGTTGAAGAGAGCATCGGTCAACTACGCGACGACTTTTCCAGTTTTTGGGCGGATGTGTCTGATGAAGCGCGTGAAATGGACATCGGGGCCCCAAGAGTTTCGAAGAGACCGGTGCAGGCACCACGTAGGTATGACGAAGGATCGCGCGCACATGACTTTAATTCCCCCGAAGCTTTGTACCAGCAAGGGTTCTATCTAGTGATCGACACGGTGCGTGCATCGCTGCGCACGCGGTTTCCGCCAGAAATGTGGCATCACATGAAGCAAGTCTAGCAATTCGTAACAGGTGATACTGACGGCACGTATCTATGCGAGTTCTACAGAGGAGATCTCAATGCTGTGCGTCTTCAGCTTCACCGCAATATGTTACTGGACATAGCAAAGCAACGGGCAACGAGTCTTGTCACATTTCAAGATGTGGTCGACTTTCTTTCGGGAAAAGCAGGTGAACCCCTCAGGGTGCTCCTTCGAGAAGTTGTCAAGATTCTACAAATCGCAATGACGATTCCTGTGACTTCTTGTTCGTCAGAAAGATCTTTCTCGTGTCTCCAGAGAGTTAAAACTTACCTTTGAGCGCAGGTAAGTTTTAACCCTCTGGAGACACGAGAAAGACACGCTCAACAATGGGAAAGGCCAGACTTAACGATACCGCCTTGCTCCACTGCCACAAAGAGCAGGCTAGGCAAGTGGATCTAAATCTTGTGGCCAATGAGTTCATTCATCGAACGGTAGTTAGAGAAAATACGTTTCATGTTGAAATCTAAGACTACCGTTCTCAGGAATACGCTCTAAAATATCGTCCGTTGCTGACATGGCCAGGATTTCGGGACACGGCGTCGAGTTTCGAAAAACTGACACCACGTGGCGTCGCGACCTGAAGACACAATTCCTTCTCTCTTGTTCTCTCCCCCGCGGTGCGAGAAGCAGGGCCTTCACACAGGGTCTAGCCGCTCGCGATGGTTTCCCAAACAGGCCAGCTTTTCGCCTTTGAAATTCGCCCAACCAGGAAGGAAAAAAAAAAAACAAGAGGGGAGCCCTCACAAAACGACCCCGCATGGGCTGCGGTTCCCCCGTGTGTAGGGTGCCTCGATGCGCCCCCGCTCTGCGGGCGCGCATCGAGGCACCCTACCCGTGTGGACGGGGAGGGCTCGCCCCGCTCGGACGCCTGCTTTTTTCGTGGCGCTCGTGCCGCATTTCTCACTCGAAGGAAAGAGCCGGGTAAAATTTTCTTTCGACTTGTGAAACAATGTGCGTTAGTACGTATCGAGCAGGCTCGGGTCAACTGCAGCGTCGCTAATGAGTTAACTTTTGCCAGTGTCGTCTTGTCGTCTGCTACGGACGCATCGTCTGCTCACCGCGCCGCTCGACCAGCCCGGTGTCCTGGCTATTTCACGGAATGAAACGTGTTGTTGGGGGACGTCGGTTCCGAAAGCCTTTCAGGTCCCATGGGTCACCTTTTCGACATTAAGGGGTCATCTGTTCAATTTGTCACAGGGCATTTTTATTTCCTTCCGCTTGCATGATACTTGTTCGCACTTGGCACATCCCGAACTTTTTTTTTTTGCTGTTGAACAACTTGCACAAATTGCGTTGGTACATTGATTCGTACATTAGAATTAATCAGGTGTCTGATATGTGGGCGTCTTTTGAAGACGCATGCAATTAAACGAAACGAGCTTTTCTTTTTCTGCTCGCTTTTAATTTCTACGCGCGAACATTCACACCCGAATTCAGGAAAATTATTTTTCCTATGCTAATATCTGCATTGACAAATAATTTGCAGCACAAAAACATTTTGCGTTATTGTTGCAAAGCACAAGCGGTAGAGCAAGATCATAATCTATTATTTCGGGGTTCATAAAAAACCAAAAATCAAATGCCTCAACCCTTACCTACTTTGCGTTAAGGTTGAGGTGCAAGTATACTAACATTATGAGTAACGGAAAACAAAGAAATACGCAATTAACGCGACAGTGCCAAAACAAGCAGATGAGCATATGCAAGTCTTCGGCAAGTAAAAGAAAAACACGTTATGAATGTTTTCTATTGCGTGGGACGCGTCCGCTCAACGGGCTTTCCGGTGCCTCCAAAGCTAAAAAAGACGCACGCCGGCCCGACGAGAACGCTTCTGAAAAGAGCACGTGCTGGATCGACTTGCACGCGCTAGCCCCTGAGGCAGCTTTGCTCAAGAAGAGAAAGGTGCTACTGATTGCGGGTAGGTTCTTCTTTTCTTTTAGACGTACACTAAAATATTTTAATACTCCCCGCCCCAACCACCGGCTAGTGTGCGACATGATCAGTGAACAATATTCTTGGACTAGCGCTCTTACGTGAAACGCCCTGTCCGTCATACTACCTGAAATGGGGTATGCTACCGTACTGTAAGTAGTATTTTTATTTACAGTACGATCCCCGGGTATGTGCCGAGTCATAGTCACGAGGAGAAGATAAGAAATTGGCTGCGTATCTGGTTGCTTCGCTGCAAATGTATACCATAGCCTTCGGCCGCCCCCGCCTCGTAACATCCTCCCCTCTCCCCCTCACGCTGTTCTTCTACCCCTGCCTCCCCCATAATTAATGCAATTGAAGTTTGATGAATTAGATTCAATTTTCCCTCGTTTTCTTGGTTCGCGCGCCACCTGTTGGGACCTTTTCTTTCAATTGTTCTTGGAACAGCGCCTCAAAAACCTCACCCCGCCTGGGTTCCTGGCTTCTTTACCTACGCTTCCAAGAGCTGCTGAGGTATTCGTGAACAAGTTCCACTCCCTAACCAAAGCTGATCTGCACCACCTCATTTGGTTTTGCCCCAAATTAACTCGCTATAGAAATTTCTCTGCCCCCACCAACGATCCCGCGATAGCCATAGACCCTCACTCCGTGGGCACTCCCATCCTTCACAAGATTGCTGCATTCGCAGTCACAAGCGGTCTAGCACGAGCTGTATAGAACGGCCGGTCTGCTCCCCTTCCTTACCCATTCCTTTGATCCTATTCCCCCAACAGGCCTAGGGCCAGCCTTGCCCCAAATAAAGGTTTCTCTCTCTCACTCTTGAGGAGACATCTTTCTTTTATTATATTTACTTTTATCTGGCCTGTTTTTGACACCGTCTTTTACCGCATTTTTATTAAAACCAATCGCACGTCTATTTTTAAATAAAAGAACGCTGCTGCGGCCAGTTATGCACTAATGTTTTGCCTCAATTATTCCTAATGCTTTTTTAAAGACGATAGTCTTTCTTGGGCTACTTAAACGCGATTGATTGATTGATATATCTTTATTTGGCGAGCATGAAGCGCAGATGTTAGGGCGCCTGCCCGGTGGACGGCACCGATTCAGCCACCGGTTCAAAAGTTATAAATATTATTAAACAAGACGCTTATATACGCAAAACCGTTCCAAACTTCTAAAACTGCCAAGATTTGTCATACATGTCCCAATAATATGGCGCGAAGGAAACCCCAGGTACATTTGAGGCAAAATGTAAGCACATAACCGGGATTACGCGCGTTCTTTTACATAAGCATAGACATGGCCTTGGTTTTCACGATAGCAATTTAAAAAAGAGGCGTTAAAACAATGGTTTGACCAAAAAATACGAAAAGAAGCTGGCGCCCGAGCCTCGAGCTCGAGCGCAACCCTAAGCCGAACAGTAGCAAAGGTTCCAACAGATGGCGTGCGAGCTCTGCAGCGCGGGAAAAGTGGATTTAATTTAGCTAACCTCCATCGCGTCAGACGCGCGAGGAGTGAGAGAGGGGGGAGGAGAATGTATGAGACGGCAGGGGCTGCAGAAGACTATCGCCTTTCGACGACATTTGCAGCGAAGCGAGCAGATACGCGGCCAAGTTTTTCTTCTGAACAATATTGACACGTAGAAATATATGCACTCCGCCAGGTTCAGTAGCTTGGGACGGTTTTGCCTATATATACTCCTTGTTCCAGCATTGTTTCATGTTTGGCCCAGCGGCTGAATCGAGTGACAGACGGACAGATAGACAGACAGAAAAGAAAAAAGGACGATTGAGAGTGCACGTTCGGCAACTGGACACTAATGCTTTCTCAATCACTGTATCATAAAAAAGTGCTTAGGTGTCCTCGGAATTTACACCTAGGAAAGAGAGCTGCAATTATTGTGTGTGGCACCGAAGGGTGCACAGAAAAGGCACAGTTCAGAAGCTTGGTGCGCAAGCTTAGCAATAGACGTCTTTTTTTGGAAGTGCCTACGTTTGAGCAAGTTTTATTTGTTACAAGTCTTAATGAAAACCGTTTCTTCAGCTCATTTACACAAAGTTTCATGAACGACAGCATAAAGCTTTAAGAGCTGCATAATTTGTCCCTTTCGACGTCAGTGTAACATTATATGTGCCGTAACATCGTTAAATATCTCTTTTTGCGCAGATGCAAGGCGCCACACAAGGCGGCAAGAAGCTGCTCTTTTTGTGACTTTCTGAACCCTCGCCCGCGCCCCTAGAAAAAAATAAGATACATAATAATTGGTATTGCCTAAAGGAGTTATTAAATTAAGCTCTAAAAAATCTCAAATTCTGACCGAAAACTTTCAAAGCATAAACACAAACGATGCAATCAGTGCGTAGACAGTCATCCATAACCTAATACCTACGCAAATAATAAGTTGCCGAAAGTTTCACACAAATAAGCACACAAATCCGTTCGCAGAAAAGTTGGCGTACGAAAATGTCGGTGCACCGGAATGCTTGCACCGTAACATCCCGCATTGAAATGTTCCAGTACATCGAAATGTCCTAGACCCGTCTAAAATGGGCCGTTCATAGGCGTCTAAATAGTAGTAACTTGGAATCCCAAACATCAATGCGCAACATTGGGGTTAATTTCAGGTGCAGCACTACCATTGCGTTCGTATAATTCACGACACTTTAACTGTAACAGTGTGCTGTAAATGTATAATTGCTTCCATTTCGGTTAAGCGCCATTGACTTTTTCACGTATATGCATGCTTCTTACGGCGTCGTTTATACTTTTTATAACCGTTTTTAACGCATATCAGTTTTTAACTGGTGCTGTTCTGATGGAAGCGCCTTGGAAGCAGTGGAGCGCGGCCACAATTTTGATATTTACAATTAACAAAATATCAAACACATTCTCTAGAGCGCACACAAGAATGAGAAAATTCGCAAAGCTTAAAGGCAACAAATATTGAACAAAAAGCTGCGGGAAAAAAACTGCGAAACTACGGCAATATACTGGGAATTTTTCAAAAGGATGAAAAACAATTAATTAAACTTGAACACACCTCTAATTAATATATTCCCTCTGATAAAAAGCGTTTAAATAGCATTAGGATGAATGGTACATAAATTGAATAAAATAACAATTTAAACGAAAAAAACCAACGAACATTGGTGAATCTATAAACCGGCATTCGAGAAAACGATTTTTGATAAAACGGACGCCGCTTCGATATAATAGCGTTAAAAAAGCGGCGCTCGTTCAGCTCTTGGCAACCCCCCTTGCGCCATAATTTCAGTCTCAGAAACTTGAAGATAGTGCTTTATTTTTATTTATTTACTATTTATTTCATACTTCCAGCCTGAGTGCCAGGCCTTAGGCATGTGTGGGAATAGATATAGTATACAGTAACAAGGACGGCATGATTACCTGTATACATAAGAAAAACACAATACAGCAAAAGAAGAGAAAACGCTGAACAGATTACAAATACATTCATACTAATCCGTATGTAAAAAAAGACAAAATGGCATACCTGCGCGCAAACATATACGTTTTACACCATTTAACGCATCACTGCAGGAAACCGTGCGGATAACTTATTTTCACATTTGACACCGTACTAACATAGCGTTATTTGCCACCTCAGAAAAAAGAAAGAAAACGAAGAAGCAAAAACTGTACACAGTAGCGCGTGTGGACACGTCGTAGGTCCTTCCACGGCCGCTGGATGAGAGGCGCACGCTCTCATCCAGCGGCCGTGGTCCTTCAGGCACAGTTCTTGTGCTGGAAAGTCTTCCCCCCCCCCTCACCCCCTCCCCCCCCCCCCCCCCCCCGCGCGAAAAAACCAGGGGAGCACGCTTTGTTTGCTCTGCGCAATCTAAAAATGAGGAGGGGGGACAGTCAAGTCAGCCAAACCTTTTCAGTGGCAGCAATTATCTCCCCCACTTCCTTGGGATAAACCAGGGGAGCAGGCCTTGTTCGTCCTCGTGCACACTACCGACTGCCTCTTTGTTACTCTCAGCGACAACAGATGGGAACCCTCCCTGGTTCCGCTGAGGAGAGGCGAGTGTTCGGGTGGAGACGGTCCTCCTCTCCACTCCTTCCAGGAAAAAGGAGGGGGACGGGGGCGCCACGTAGCGTCAGTTTTTCGAAGTTTGTGGCGATACGCCTCACCCCGGGCATGAAAAGTGTTGCAGAGAACCTACACAAACAACGTTGCAAAAAATCTACAATAACAGGTTTGTAGCCCACAACCTGAAGTACTCAAACCCGGGAGTTGTTTTTTCTATCTGTTTTCTGAGCGCCACAATTTTGTGTTAACTAGTGCGGAACGACCTGAAATCCAGCCTGTTCTCATAGGCCGCAGCAGAAAAATTTTAGACGGCCCGGGAACCTCGTACGTTAATCGTACAAGCCCAATATTTTGCCACGGCATGCCGCTAGAGCCGTGCTACGGATATCCCGGAGTCGATTTTTCTAGTGTCTTCGTTATTAAACGGCGGCCGTTTCTTTTTTCTGCCCCATTCAGTTACGCCCCGGACGGGCGAAGCGCCGGGAGAGGGGCGCAGTCAGGTTTCCGCGGCGCGTGTCCCTCAATCCTGGGGATGAGTTTGTTATTTTCTCAGCCATGTGTATCTATGATTTTATTTAGTTGTATAGAGTGACTGGTATATCGAAAAACATTGACAGTTTTCTTATGTATACAGAATTACGGGTACATCGAAGAACTGTAATAATTTTCTTATTTCCGTGCTCTCAGTGTGTGTAAAACCACTGTGAAGTCTGAAGTGTAATGGTCTTGGATCGCTAGCCGCAGTTCTCTGTTGTAGGCTACAAATGCAACTATTTAGACATATACAAAATGTAAATGCGAAGCGCAGATATGGCCCTCTATCTCTTTTCCGCAGCATTATTTGACATATCATTCGTAGGAGTTCTTATTTTACTTGCATATCTCCGCGAAAGGCTGAAATTCTCTGTCGATATTATGCACGCGTTGGCATTGATAAGATATGTTCATTGTGTTTCCTTTTGTTTCTTTGTGAGTGAGTGATTTTGTGAGTGGTCGCGTTAGGGAAATGTAAAAGAAAACAGCAGTGGTGTACGATGAAATGAGGAAGCAGATACGTCATTAGTGCCTGTATGTTCACTCTTTATTTTTTTGAAGTGTAAGCTATTTCTAACCGTGGCTTTGATAATTGCTGAACGTGAACCTTACGTATGTCTATTCGTTATAAATGTATTATGCGAAAATGAAAATATTAAAAGCTTCTGATTACAGAGCCATGATTTGTTCCTGTGCCCTACTTTCAAAATGAACACTTCTGGCGCACCTGCGTATCCAGTCCAGGAGTTTCGTAGTATCGGGTATTTCAAAATACATTTTACTCGCCAAAATAGCCAGCAAAATTTGGCTCCTTCGCGCAACAAGTAGGAATATTTCTTGAACACCACTAGCTCTTAAATCTTTTACTGGTTACATTTACGCAGAAATTTTTAACCCCGAACTGCCCATTAAAAGAAAAACAAATCGACTCGTTTTTTTTTTTTTGTGCTGATGGTTGTCATGCAATATTTTTGAATAAATGTGACCAGTAAAACACGTATTCAATGAAATTTCTACTGGATCCGTCAAACCGCTGAAGTTCACGGTTCATATATTTGCGGGACGTCTTATTTGGGGACACCACGTAGTTAGCCGACACAATGTAAAAGGCCCTCACTGGTGCAGGTGCTCCTTAATGATGATGATTATTGTTATTAGTGGTATCCTCTTTGTAGCGGGGTGATAACGTGTCATCTCATCGAGCCCCCCCCCCCCCCCCTTCGCCGCTTCGAGCCGCACTCCAGGTCTGCCCTCTCCCCCCCCCCCCCCCCCCCCCACGGAAAAATAAGATGTCTACGCCACTGTCAGAGCCTACAAGCATTGAGCGAAGCCTTGATGTTTTTCTTTGTTCGCACGAGGGGCCCGCTGACGTAGCGTGCTCTTCGGCTCGAGCTACAGTCACGTTCCATCCATAATCCCTTTCATCTGCCATTATGAACATCTCCATTTTTTTGTCTACGGGGGCCCTCTACACCCATATATACAGTATTTTAGGATATATCATACTCATTTCATACACATTTTAAGCTCAAACCTGACTATTGACGGACCACGTAACATAGTTTTGGCGCTCTTTGGTCCTCGATACCCTTGCGCCAATAAACACAAACATACATACAGTACCGGTTTTAAAGCTTAACGATAAAGCAGCCCTTTGGAGCGTTTGAACTTCGGTGCAAATCTTTTATGTGTATGGCTCATACAAAACTTGTACTTTTCGTTAGGGACGCGAGAAATCGAAATTATCTGGGGAAGCCGCTCGGTCCGCAACAAAACAGGGAGCACAGGCAGTTGTACAGACCCAGCACCAGCTTCCGGCGTTGGTCGATCCTCGAATCAAGTCAGCGTTTTGTTCTCCGCTTTGCATCAAGAAAACATGCATAACGGCATGATCCCGCCATATTTAAATGCTACCAGCTACAGTATTTTAGTAGGAGAGTGACTGTAATTGGCGCAGCTAAAGAGGAGAAGAGGAGGGAGAAACGCGAACGGAAATGCCCAGAGTTTATCCAGATTCTATACTCGACACTGGGGAAGGGGTGTTCAGGGGATGAAAGAGAGGGCAGGCGAAAAAGAGGGGACAGGAGCGGGGACGCGCACACACTTTAGTCCCTTTGCGGGCAAGTCTAGCTTTGGTTGACAGCGACCATGACGTGAAACTGAAGCGTTTTCAGGCTACTAAGCTAAGTAAGACATGCGCGATTGGCAAAAAAATGCAAAGTTGTTTAAGGTACCTACTCAGTCATTTTTGTTACTTAGGCAATGCGGACGATTGTTCTAAAATTCCTCCATGTGACTTAGAAAATATTTTAGAGTATACTCTAAAATAATGTAACAGTTGTGGGTATAGGCAAGGTCTCATCGCGGCAGACCCGGGAGGGGTGAGGGTTCGTAGCTGTCTAGTACAGTCAAACCCGGCTATAACGAACCCGGATAGAGCGAATTATGCTATATATCAAACAAAAATAATTAAGTTACGGAAATACATGGGAAACATATTCCTTATAACGAAGTTCACATCCGATATATCGAACTCTGCGCGCCTAGAATGGCCGCCGAAATGCATGGTCTCGGAGCGGCGATTGAGATGTGGATTGGCCGCGACCACGGAGCAAGAGTTGCGACTTTGACATTGCGCCTCGCACGGAGCGACATGACGCCCGACACTTTCCGTAACTGTTTCCAACGCGCGGGACTTACGACGGAACCCGCGCAGTTAGCGAGTCCGGACCAAGGCAGCAGCATCGGTGAACTGGGGTAAGAGCTCCCCCAAATTCCCGATGATGTCGCGAGTGAAAGCCGTCCGACGGTTATAATGAAGCGCTTTCGGCAGTCAATGTGCTCCGCCAATGCTTCTTAGATTTTGGAGGACGCGGACTCGAACTGGTGCAAATAATGTTTCGTGTAGAGAATGTTATGCTAGTTGAAGCCGCCAAAACGAAAGTGAAAACAAAAATCACCGCTTTTTTCTTTGCAGAGTAGGCAGTTCAGGCGGAAAGTAGCTTTAATACTTACAATAAATGGATTATTTTGGGTATGGTAACGGCTACTTTACTGTGTTCGTTTTTGCATGCGGGGATGGCGGAGTTGAGGAGGGGGAGAGGGGCTCCCGCGGATTGCGAACTTGTAACGATAAGTTCGTTATAGGCGGGTTCGGCTATATCGAACTATTGGATATATCGAACTAATCGCGGTGCATATTGCAATTCGCTATAAACGGGTTTGACTGTATACTCTTGAGAGGACCTGTGGTGTGTAACGTATTTTATCTCCGACATTTGTTTGTCATGCCAGACTATAGCTGGGCATTGAAAGAACGATGTTTTTTGCGTCCACTAAACTTCCAAGAATGCAAATAAGAGTTGAAGGAAAAACTCTGCCAGAAAGTCACGTTCGTTTCCTCGCACAAGTACGAAGCTTCTTCACAATTGCGTACGCTGCTGTGATAACCTCAAAATTAAAGTATCACAATGCGTGCATGCGTTGGCATGAAACCTGCTAAAAGAAGTCACGATAACGGGAAACACCATGCGACAGCCGCTACCGTAAAAGAGGGAAGGGGGCGGGGGGGGGGGGGGGGGGGGGTAACGTGCCTGTAAAAGCAAACTATTAAAACAGCACTAACTATATAGTATTCAACTCTTCACGTAGTGGTGCCAACGCTGCCCCGATAAACTCTTCAAAACTCTCTCCAGCTTTGCACACCATAAAATATTTAAGTGTTTTTACATTTTGTACTTACGGTTTCCTCACCCATAGTTACTTATCTGCTTTGTTAAGGGCGCTTCTTTCAACCGTTCAACATATTTACAAACACAAGAAAACTCAGAATTGAAAAAAAATTACCTGTGGTTTTTTGCTAACAGGTTAACGGTTAATGCCAATAAAACGAAGTAAATTATATTTAATTCTCCCAGACAATTAATTAGTTACGAAGATATTCAGATTAAAATTGACAACTTCATACTGGAACGTACGGAGACGTTTAAATACCTCGGGATTATACTAGATAATCACTTTCACTAGGCAGGTCAAATACATGCCGTCGGTGTAAAGCTGGCTTCCGGCTGTCACGCGCTTTTACAAGCTAGAGGCTACTTCGATAAAAGCATTGTGAGGGCGCTTTACTTCGCATTCATCAATAGCCATTTAACTTACATGGAATCGTGGGCCTGGACTTATGATTCTTATCTGCATCACCTTCGGAGGTTACAAAAGCGTGACATAAGAATAATAAGCCACAGTAACCACAACGAGCCAAGCCTGCCGTTATTTAGATCGCTAAAAATACTACCCTTCGATCTTTTGCGTGAATACAAGACGACTGTTTGTGTTAATAGTATTGTAGAATACAATAACCCATTCGATGTATCGTTATTTTATTTTTCTTCTCGTTCTACTAGAAGTATCACGTTCGGTAACTTTACCTTGGCACCAAGAAATAACGTTTATGGGGAGAGATTGTTGCAATTCACAGGGATAAAGATCTGGAATAGTTTGCCCACTGAATTGAAGAGATCACACAATGCTGCGGTAAAACTAAAAAATCAGTTCTTGATCAGGCTGTACCTGCTTCCTTTTTTTTTCTTTGGTGATAAACGCTTATATTTGTATAATTCATCATCATCATCATCATCATCATCATCATCATCATCATCAGCCTATCGACGCCCACTGCCGGGCAAAGGCCTCTCCCATTATTCTCCAATTACCTGGTCCTGTGCCATACACTGGTTAATCTTGTAAACCTAGCCTTTTTTTCCCTCTTCCTAAAACCCGTGATAGTTATAGTGTTTTTTTATATTGTAACTGATTTTTCTGGGTGTGTCACAAAGTGATCTGTCATAACTTTTTGATTGTATGCACACGTGTAGTTTTGTTTTTTGTGACCCGATTTTTTAAGGAGAGAAAGACTTCTCTACTCTGTAAATGAGTATGCTCATAATTACGTGGAAGTATATATTTACAGTGTCTGTATAGCTACATCTGTATTATGTGTAATTGATATTTCCCGCTTCTGTCTATTACTTTTCTTATTGGACCCTGCACTAGCCTCTGGCTATGGGTCCAGTCAGTGTTTGTAAGCTTCATGTGACAAATGCTAATAAACATTCAATCAATCAATCTATCAATATTTGCACGAAGAGCGGAGATTCGTCTCAGAATGTGGACGTATCGGTAACAGTAGCTGTTTGAGCAACTATGTTTATCGAACGCGCTATTGCATTCAAGAAATGAAGCGAAGTGCAAATTTTCTGTCTCGCAGACACTTACTAGGATAATTTACCTTCCTTAATTTATCAGGAAATGTTTATCTGAATGTCAGAGAAATTAAAAAAGATCTTCACTGGTAAGACACATTGCAACCTCCATTACCACAAGAGTAATCATGCAAGGATTGAAGAAAATGACTTACATTAATCGGAGGCCTCGTTTGCGTGTTGGCACTTAATGCAAGAATGCGCTTCCCCAAAAGCCAGGGGCGCCTCTGTACTTGCGGCATATTGCCGTTGTTGTGGCTAAAGCCTCTCCATATACACTGGTATCGCTGGCCGCCACCCAGGAAAAAAGGGGCCGTGGTTGAAATTACTCGACTTTATTACAGAGACTGAAGATGGCCATCGGGTCTGCAACAGGAATGGTGTCTTCATTCCTGCAGGGTTAGGATCACGTGTGGAACCGGCTCTGCGATTCACACTGCGGCCTTTTTGTCATCTCGCTGTTCTCCAGTTTCTTAGGGGAGAAGGACATACATCAAAACAAATCTGTCCAAGCGAAGAGGGGGGGGGGGGGGGGCGACAGTGACTTTGTCTGCAGCGCCGTTTTCAGAAGGGGAAACGCCGCGCGGCCGCTGAGACCGTACCCCACTCAAAGATAGAGGGGATATAAAAGGGTGATGCGCGGAACAGCGGCATCAATTGCTGTGCGCCCTACTCTGACTCAAACGTCATCTCCCCGCGCACTGCCCTCATTCACCGAAACCACATTTTGCACGACAAATACTCCTCATTTTCTTCGGTCACCTTTTCTTCGTCTTTGACGTCTGCTGCCACCGCTGTGCCGCGCCCGATGCTGACAGGCAAAGATAATCGGTTCCCTTTTCGTTCCACTTTCCCCGACGCCAATTACTGCAGACCACTCCTTTCTTCGACCGCCACACCATGACGAGTCAATCTCCTTTTCTGCGTTGAAGTCGCGCGCGGTTTTACTTCGTAGAATAAACGTCTTTATTGTTGTCTTCAGGAGGTGAAGCCCGCTGATCCAGCCGAAGGTGTTCGGGCAGGCATGAGCTGGACAGGGCCCGCCTCCAGAGCTCGGGAGATTTGACCGGATTCGGTGTGGGAGAGGGTGCTTTTCCGGCGGAGAACTACCCGGCCGGTCAGTTGTTCTCCGCGTGGCAACATCGGCGACATGTCGCCATGCACTCGAGTGCTGAGCATGACATCGTGGCTAGCAGGTTCCCAGACAGTTTATCGAACGCCGTTTCATCGAAAAAATGCCTGTTTTATCGAACCACCTACGTCCGTTTTATCGAAAGTGTGGTTTTGCTGCTTTCATTGCTGTTTTCATTCCAGTTAGGTTTTCGACATTGGACTTACAAGCGCCAAGCCTTGCTCATGTAGAACATACGCGGCGAAATAATTACATTGTGTGTCGACACAAAAGCGGCGTTTACATATAAGTACCAAGCATTTGAGGCATTCTAGTCTATAAGCCACAACGCCGTGATATGCTTCGGATCAGAGGAGGGACTCGAGATACAAGGGGACTCGTTACGGCAGTACCACCTGCGCAATGAACAGAAAAAAAAATGTGGAGACAAATTTCGCGCATCACAAAAACAAAAAGCACGCAGGAAATAAAGGCAACTATAAATACTACAAACTATGGTAAATAGGCTCGTTGTGGAAAGATTTGCAAATTACATAGCGACGAGGAAATTAGAAAAACGTACTGCAAATTTTGTTACACGAGAAGGCGGGGAAAAACACTTTCGATAAAACAGCTTCGATAAAACGTCCGTCGATAAAGCGGCGTTCGATAAAACGGCTTCGATAAAATGGCGTTCGATAAACTGTCCGGACCCCAGAGGTACGGGACACTTCATCGAACACCATTTCATCGAAGGCATGCCCGTTTCATCGAAGCCGTTACGTCGAACGCCGTTTTATCGAATCAGCGGGGCCCGTTTCATCGAAAAGCACGCACCTGCCAGCGGTGCATGCAAATTTTTGACACTTTTTCCGGCCATCTTGCGGCTACTTTCAGACCTGTGGGGGCCCGTGTTCCCCTACGCCTCGCCTGCACATGTTTCCGCGAGCTGGGAGCCGCCATTTTGGGTAGCCGGCGCGTCACGTAGGTCGTGTCCTCTTCATGACCCCGCGCGACGCGCCGAACCGGCTTGCCGCGAACGTGTGCGCGAGGGCGCGAGGGAAGGAGGACCAGTTTGTCACCTTCCTTAGCGCCACCCTCTCCCCGACCTGGGGAAGATCTCCTCTCCCCGCCGAGCTGACCTGCGGGACGAACGAGCGCTCCGGAGGGGAGTCGACTGGGCGATTTGGTCGGAGTCGGACCGGGCTCGGCTGTGCCTACGCCGAATGCCCCGATGACGGTGAGCCCAGTTGGCTCCACGGACTCTGCCGAGAGATTCTGCCCTGATCGGTCGCCTCGGGATGCCTCCCCTGCTCCCGCGGCCGTGATGACGGATATCGAGGTCTGAGCCCAGCGGCTTGAGCGAGCGACAGGAGCCACTGTCTCCCCGCGAGTGATAGTCGTGTTGTCTGGTGTATGCACTGTATCTGCCAGGCAATAAAGCCTCACTTTGGATTGCCGGAGCCTGTCTACCGCATGTGAGTACTCGAACCCGTGCGTGAGTCTTCGGATTCCGCAGGGCTAGTGTACGGCGCGTAGCGTTCTCTAGCAAAGCTAGCCGGGGTCCTCTGCTATCCCGTACGTTAGCCCACATTGGCGCCCAACCAAGGTTTTTTGCGATGACAGGGCGGCACCCCCGCTTCTCGTTGCTTGATTCCGAAGTTGAAGGCTGGTTGTCGGACGAGATTGCTCGTGGTAACGGCTTGCGGGACGCCTCTGTCGACCCGCTGCTGCCCGCCACCGCGCTTACGCCAGAGCTTTGTCGAGGCGGCGCCGATCTCCCTGATAACCGACGCGCCGCGCAGGAGAGTTACGGGAGCCATCCCACTTCTGCCGGCGTGAGGCATACCGACAGCCCGAGGGATGATTACCTAGTCCCGCGCCTGTCGGCCGCCACCACTACGCCCAGGCCCCTCTGGGGCCCAGGCAGCGCTATCCTAGCAGGCAACCAAAGCGCCGCGCGGGAGAGTCACGGGAGCTATCATCCCACTCCTGCCGGCGTGCCGCACGGTGTCGGCGGGCGGAACGCTTCTTGCGACCACCTGCCGTCACCACGGGCTGCAACGAGATCATGCCCTCCGGGCCTTGGTCGTAGCAACCCAGCGGATATGTTTGCAAAGGAGGAGCTGCTCCGCAGCTCTAGCGCACCCGACCCCGCCGTGTACGAGCCTCACGGCTCTAGCGGTGCGGCGGTCGCATCGTTCGCCGGCACGTTTGCGCCACGAACGTACCCCACCACGCCGACCTCGCAAGCGGTTACGGCTAGGGCGCAAGTCGCCTGCCTTACGCCAGCGTTGTCTCGCGAGGAACCACCCCTGCCTTCGGCAGCAGTCGATCTCGCACAAGCTCTGATCAACGCGGTGCGCGCACAACCCAGCGTCAGGCCTAACAGCTCGCTCGGTAGCCTCAGAATACCCGAGTACGGCGGTTACTCTGACCGCATGAGTGCTACGGAGTACCTCGAGGCACTGCACCGCTATCAGGAGGCGTCGGGTATGGACGACAGCGTGATTATAGGACGTGTTCTGCCTATATCGCTGACCGCCCAGGCTGCACGGTGGTACCGGCTGGTGGGGCGCGACGCTCGTACGATGGGAGAATTTGAAGCGCTCTTTCGTAGCGAATTCCTGCCCCCCAGATTACGAGCGCCGCATGTTGAACGAGCTAGAGATGCGAACTCAACACCGAGATGAGTCTCTGCTCGAATACGTCAGGGCAATGCAGGAGTTGTTTTTGCTTGCAAAGCCCATGGCGTCTGAGGCGGAAAAGGTTGAGAGGGTGACGAGACAAGCCTACCCAACTTTTGCAGCGTACCTTCGAGGCAGTCAGTTTGCCAACCTCAATGGACTGGCCAGCGAAGCAAAACGCATCCAAGCCGATATTCTAGCTGCTCGCAGCTATCGGCCGCCTCCCCCAGCCCACGCCACGCTGGAGCCAAGGTGCGCATGGCAGGGTGCGTCCCCACCGCCCATGCCGCGCGCCGCGGCAACAGCAGCGTACGCGGAGAGCACGGAAATAAGAGAGTTATAGCAGATCGGAAAAACGGTTCCGGTACGGTAACGTCTACCGTCTGGACGCCACCGCGCATGCGCAGAACCCTACCGTATACCGGAGCGACTTGGCCGCGCGGTACCGAGACATACCGTGTCCGTCGTTCGGAAGCGGGCGGCCGCTTTGGAAGAGTTTAGGATACGTACGATTGGCTCACGCCTAGTCGAGCGGATTGTAAATATGAGATCGTTTAAGAAAAATGAGGTTGCAACAAGTGAAATCCACGCGATTCTGACAGCTCAAGCAGCAAGCGAAACACGGTCCCGGCCCAACTGCCGTGGCTTGTGTCGTCGAACGACGCATGTCCGATAGCTTCTTTTAGGGTAAATAAAGGCGATACGGCTACTTAAATAGTATTAACAGCAACATGGGGCCCGTCTACAAATCGGCGAGTGCGGAACAGGCGGTATCAGTGCGAGGGACTCTCAAATACAACGAAAAACTAGAAACAGCCAGCATTATGTACTGATCTTGACCTACTGGCGCCATCTATTGAAATGGCGTAGAGTTAAAATGCCGCTCCATGTTCACGCAGTCGCAGTTCGAATCTCCGTAGGGGCGTTGGATGTTTTTTTTTTTTTTTTTTTTTTTTTTTCTCTAATACCGTCTTTAGCGCTTTTGAGAACTGAAGACTAATATTTCAGCACAGGAAGCGCCACAGACTCACGAAAAATTTCCAAGCGACGTACAACACAAGTCGCTCCCAGTCACGGTAGCATGGCCGGTAGTTACGGTCTGCTATAACTCTAAAAACGAGCCTTCCCGGTACGGTCCCGTAGCGGCTACCGTGTACCGTACCGGAACCGTTTTTCCGATCTGCTATGTCGGAGCGCGCGCTCGACCCGTACTCGTACGCCATGCGGGCGCGTTCTGACGCCCAGCAAGGCATGCAGCGGCACGGCTACGGATGGGGACAAAACGCGCATGAGGAACCCAACAGCTACGCCCGTGTGGAAAGCTCGAGGGGACCGAACGCGCAGCGCGACAGTCAGGGAGCAGTAGCGCACTCGGAACCCAACCGCTACGCCCGTGTGGCAAGCCAAGGGAACCCGCCAGCGTTGCGCGGACAGCGGCCTCAGGCTGCGCAGTCGCATCGCGGCATCGTCTGCTACAAGTGCCGCGCAACGGGCCACTATGCCCGCGCGTGCACCGCTCCCTGCCCGGCGCCGGAAAGGCAGCGCAATTCGGGAAACGCCAGCCGCCGTCGGTGAGCGCTTCGTCACCGACGGCTATGGCTACATTAGGCAGTGATTTCCCTACACCCCCCCTAGGGGGTGTGTAGACCCCCCCTAGTTTTTCTGGACACCCCCCCTTGAATCCCCAAATTTCACTCTTGTCAGTCATTGTATGGACCTTTTTCAGTATATGATCTGCGCATGCGCGGGCTGCCCGTCTGCTATTCTTGGCAGCAGCCTCGGGCAAAATAAACAAAAGTGCGCCCCCTGAGCTTGCTGTTAGCGTTGCACGTATTTATTTCCTCTTTTTCGACAGCTTGTGGCAAGTTCGTTTGTGCACACAAAAAAGGCTTTCAAAGGCTTTCGTGTACTACCTAAACATTGTTTCAAGAACTCAAATTTCGTCACTGGCCCTGGTAACAAGTTCGAAAATGTCCTTACACGTTGAAAAATGGCGAGAAATTCAAAAACAACTGAATACGAACCTTTCATGGTAAAAAATGAATTTCTCTAAATTTGTTTGTTTCTTAGATTGAATAGAAAGCACCGCCTCTCAGGTGTATATATATATATATAGAAAATGAGAAACGCACGTCACGGGGATGAGCGTTTGGTTAACAGACGTCTATTATTTAACTAGTGGGATAAAAAAACAGCTTTTCTAGTTTATGAACCCCCCCCCCCCCCCAGAGCCATTGAGACACCCCCCCCTTGATTCGATGCCTGGGGAAACCCCTGACATTAGGTGGTCAGCCTGAGCCCCTAATCCCGATGGCGTGCAGGGTGAAACGTCCCAACGCACTAGCGCCTTTCATCGCCCTTACGATCGCTGGTCGAAAGTTTGCGGCGTTGCTGGACAGCGGAGCGTCTGCTACGCTGTTCGGCGATGATGTCCTCGCTCATTTGCATCGGAGAGCTATTCGATTGCGAGCTTGCGACATCGCCTTCCACCTAGCGAGCGGGAAAGCCAACTCAGGCGGCTCGGCGAGGTTGGTGGTCCGATGGGAGAAACGAGTGCGACGCCACAGATTCGTACATCTCCCGGGCCTCACAGTGCCTGTAATTCTCGGCCGTGATTTTCTGGCTCGTACAGGCATTGTGACTGACATTGCCAACGGAGGGTGTAGGCAAGGCGTTCATGCAGCCCTGCTCCCGTTTGCAAAGCTGGCCGAGGTATCGGAAACGCGCTCCGCTCCGAATATCTCGCGCGCGCGCGGCAAAAACGCAACGCTGCCGGAGACGAAATTTACACTCCGGAGGCCGCGCGAGCGGGCAGGGAAGCCATGTCTCCCACCCGCGCAGCCGCCGCCGCGACGGTAGCTCGACGAGCGCGCCTTGCGCTTCCGAGAGCTCGCGCGGGCGCTCACCGCATCTCGCGGCGCCCCACGCACCCTCCCATCGCGCAGCGTAACAAAGGGAGCCCCGAAGGGACGGCTGCCACCCCGCGCCGAATCCCGGGCAACCCCCCCCCCCCCCCCCTTTTACCGCCCATGCCGGCAGTAGCCCCGGCCTACAATTCCGGTACGGCGTTCATGAAGAGAAAATACAAGTTTGTTTAATTTGAAAGCACTAGGATTCAGTATCTCACTCAGCTCCATTAGAGCCACAAAAGACGTTTTTTTAACGAAAAAAAAGCAAGAAGTATTTAAAAACTTTAAAATTTTGCGCCACAGTGACGTGTTATGAGCAAGAATGACGTCATACGGGCCAACAATAAAATATAATTTTCAGTGCGTTAACTGCACGTTAGCATTCAAGTGATGCGGTCAAATGGAACTAGAGGCCCCATTACAGACGTCCAGTCATGTGTCGTCGCGACAGGTCAGTTAGGCGGCCGCCAATCGCACAAACAAGGTTCCGTGACGTCATAGAAAAGTTGCGGGAAATTGCCTAGGGGGTCGCCACGGCTTCACACGTTTTCTTTAATATCTCCATTATTTGTTCGAAGATTGCGATGATATTGGTATCGTTGTTATCGGGACTAAGCAGTCTTTCTAATAAACCCAACTTGTATTTTGTCTTCATGGCTCCTTTAAGGCCACAACACACGCCGCCGGTTCCGGAAGCTGCTGGTGCCTACCATCCCCGGCAGCCCAGGCCCCGTCCCCAGGCCGCAGCCCGCTTGACGCGGTACAGCGACGATCGAGATGCGGCCTCCTGAGCAGGCACACCTGGCGCCTCTCCAAGGCACCTGCCACGGGTGCTTCACTGGCAGCACACGAGCACTCCAAAAGCTGCTCTTCTGGGCTGGTCCCTGGCGGGCCCGGCCTGCACACTGTCGAGGCCACGACCCCGTGTCGACTGGCTCTTCTTGTGCCCTCACAACCATGGCGACCGTCTCTGCGGCGGAAGCTGGTGGCCTTGCCGGACGAACGACTGGCTTAAGAGGCCCCTCCCGTCTGATGAGACGTCGGCCCACCTGCTGCCTCGGCCTGCGGTTTACACCTGCCGCTCTCGCCTGCTGTTTACATCTGCTGCCTTGACCTACTGTTCCTGGGCTGCCCCACCTCCGGTGACTACAAGACGCGCTGGACTGAAGGTGTGTTGTGGACTGTGCGTGTGGTGTGGTGCTGCTTCGAGATGGGAGAACTGTTAGGAACTTTGCGGACCTTTGTTGACCGGGGCGAGTGCTGTTAATTTCGGGGTGTGTTGTACTTTTGCTCGGCAGCGGTTGTCCAAGCGGTGCAGGCTCGGTCTTGAGTAGGGGGGGATTGTGGGGGCCCGTGTTCCCCTACGCCTCGCCTGCACATGTTTCCGCGAGCTGGGAGCCGCCATTTTGGGTAGCCGGCGCGTCACGTAGGTCGTGTCCTCTTCGTGACCCCGCGCGACGCGCCGAACCGGCTTGCCGCGAACGTGTGCGCGAGGGCGCGAGGGAAGGAGGACCAGTTTGTCACCTTCCTTAGCGCCACCCTCTCCCCGACCTGGGGAAGATCTCCTCTCCCCGCCGAGCTGACCTGCGGGACGAACGAGCGCTCCGGAGGGGAGTCGACTGGACGATTTGGTCGGAGTCGGACCGGGCTCGGCTGTGCCTACGCCGAATGCCCCGATGACAGTGAGCCCAGTTGGCTCCACGGACTCTGCCGAGAGATTCTGCCCTGATCGGTCGCCTCGGGATGCCTCCCCTGCTCCCGCGGCCGTGATGACGGATATCGAGGTCTGAGCCCAGCGGCTTGAGCGAGCGACAGGAGCCACTGTCTCCCCGCGAGCGATAGTCGTGTTGTCTGGTGTATGCACTGTATCTGCCAGGCAATAAAGCCTCACTTTGGATTGCCGGAGCCTGTCTACCGCATGTGAGTACTCGAACCCGTGCGTGAGTCTTCGGATTCCGCAGGGCTAGTGTACGGCGCGTAGCGTTCTCTAGCAAAGCTAGCCGGGGTCCTCTGCTATCCCGTACGTTAGCCCACAGACCATACGATATGGTTTCATCCCCCGTCACCCTTACCCAGTTCAGAGTATTTTGTTAATGAGTCCTCAATGATAATCACACGTGGTGTCGTGCCAACACGATTTGGTGCAGCAAACCAAGAAAGATTACACAGAAGCCAACCATAAATTGTTTTTAAAACAAAATGAGTGGTGTAAAAAAAATGACGCAGGATGGGCGAAAGATAAACAGATAGCTTACTCAACCATTCAATCTTTCAGGTTACCAGCTATCGCTCTTCACACATCTTTGACCGTCATTTGTCGGCCATTCAGGCAAATGCGCATGATGCTTCCTTCTCGTGCAACGACTGCTCTTTTTTTGCTTTGGCGGCTTCTGGCTTCGTAGCAAAGATTCTATTTTGTCATCAGTGGCTTGATGTTCTTGCTGAAGGCGGCTGAGGAAACGGCTGAAACCGGGCTGCCCACGACTTTGAGGAAGCGGCTGTGCCAGCTCTCCACGGTATTATTTCCCGTGGCTCCCCTGCAACTATCAAAGGCTGGGCAGACCATAACTTGAAATCGTGGTGGCGTCCGAATTACAACGCCGCCCAGCAGCTGGTGTGCTTTGCCCACGAAATAATTCTTCTCAAACCACGAAAGTAGCTGCGAAGCCGCTGGGGGAAGTCATCCGCTTGATTTCTTGATTGGCCTACAGCACTTCAACACTAGTGCTGTCTGAAACATGGTTGTGTTCTTTGAAGACTTTCAAATCGTGCGCTCCTAGATCCACGTCATAGAGAGTTACCACGCGTCCCTGCAAGGTCCGTAACGCTCACACTTTCCATAAAAGTTCTGCAGAACTTTCTTGTCGGAAACGTGGGCGTGGCCATCTAATCAGAGCTTCGGTTTTCCATGGCATGTTGTAGTGAACTTCATTGCGCGTATGCTAACTTTTCGGGGTAAAATTATCGGCTATATATACCACCAAACACGTGCAAAGTTTCCAATCACACGATATCAGCGAAACGCCCCCACGCCGCAACAAAGGACTCTGGTCGTGACAAGCATGCGCACATCGGGGCAACGGGCACGCATGCTTGGGAGCATGGTACATGAGTCTTGTAGAGTCTTATCTATTAAGCGTTTCCATGTCGCTGGCAGCAAGCTTGCACAAACACTTTCACTGTGCTATTATAGCTTTCTTTTATGGGAGAGAATAAATATTCGATAAAACGGCGTTCGATGAAAAGTCTTCGATGAAACAGCGTTCGATGAGACACTATTCGACAAAACGTCGTTCGATGAAACAGCTTCTACAAAACGGCGTTCGGTGAAACGGCGTTTTATGAAAAGTCCGGAACCAGTTGCGCCAGTGTTACACTTTGGGTTATTCACTTACATCATTCCACGCGATTTGAGTTGCAGCGGTCCACTATAATCTGCAGCATGCCTGTTGAAGTCGGCACTTGTTCTTTGCGTCATGTATAATGTCGCGCCGACACCTACTTCCGCGAACACCATTTTAATGGGTTATATTGTGCGACTTTAAAAAGTACTGATGAAAGGGGAGCTGCAGGTGACATTGGTCTCAGATAACATCACGACCACATTATGGCAATTATACTCTGCGGCAAAACAACAACAATTCCAAATGAGCAGTCCTTGCGAAGTTAAATATCTGTATGTATGCTGCAGAAAACATTGCAGAGTGTTTTGAACGTTATTACACAGCATTTCCGACTTTTGATTCAGAAACACAATAAAAATTACACCATCTTCCCGAGGGGAACCCTGAGGTGATGCGAAGCATCGCGGTGTTCCCGTTATTTTCATTTGCGTTGGTTACCCGCATCGCGTGAACGTTGTTGGAAACTCCGCGATGCTTCGCATCACCTCAGGGTTCCCCTCTGACAAACGGCTCTGTTAACTGGTTGGCTGATGCTGGCTGAACTTGTGTCAGCCAATCCGCTAGCAAGACTGTCGGTACTCATCAGACGCCGAAGCGAGACTCATCCGACGAAGCAACTGAGGCCAATTCTAGTAACGTTGACTGAGGTAGCGGCGCGTGCACGCGGTTATATATAGCGCTTGCGTGGAGAGGAGGACAGAGGGAGAGGCGCGCATGCGTGCGCTATCGCGCAACTGGCATGGAGAGGAGGACGGAGGGAGCAGCGCGCTATTGCACAGCTGGCGTGGAGAGGAGGGAGTAGCGCGCTATCGCGCAGCTGGCGTAGAGATGGGGACGGAGTGAGACGCGCATTATCGCATAGCTGGCGTGAAGAGGGGGATGAGGAGGAGAGGTGCGGACGCCAACGGACAACGTACAATGGACGACGGACAACGGACATAGCCCCGAGCAAAAGATGCTTTGCATCTAAAACCCGCCGCCGTCCCTGCTCTACAAGAAGTTGGGACGGAAGCGTGCGGCAAGTTACCATTGGCGGTGAGCGCGACCACGGGCGGCGCTGCGAAGCGCCCATCCATGAAGTCAGCTTAGGGATTCTCGCATTTTTCGTCTGCTTCAATCGGGCTCGCTCTCCCTGCTATTTCTTCGCGCTCGGTTCACGTCTGATGCTTCTCCGCTCCAGATTTTGCGTGTGCGTAAATGTTATCATAATAATAGACTTAAAATCGCATACACTAGCTCAACGCGTGAGTTGAAGTATAGTTTTGACACCGCTACGGAAAAAACATTGCCAGCGTCGCCCCATTCCTTGCGAAGCCGGTCCTCTGCGGAGCTCGAAGAGTCGGAGCTGGGCGTCAGCTTCTGTATTAACCAATATTTCGAAGAAAGGTAACAGTCAGCTGCTAGTAACCGACAACAGCGAAAACAAGACCAAAACAATTTCCAGGCCTTCGGGGCTGTCGGTTTTGGCAGAAGGCATTACGATTCTCGGCAATCATTAGTAGGGTAAAACAGTTTTTGCAACGTTTCCGAGCGCTCTAAAGTATTGTATCACATCACTTTACGTTGTCATGGCATGAAGGTATGCCCCATGCACTATGGCGCGCAAGAAATGTAGGTTGAGTTCCGAATAACCTACTGTGTGCATAGGCGCGTGCTCGTTTTATACCAGGCTTCTAACCAGTGTGGAGGTTTATTGAGCAAAGCGAGTCACGTCTACGGTAAAGATACAGTAACACTATGTTTGGTCAGACCTGGGGTAATATTTCGGTTTCATTCCTCGCAGCCATATCGTTCTAGTAGTCACATATGCTTTATAGGAAAACTGCACTCAAGAGGAGCAGAAGGAGAAGAAAACTTTATTTAACTGTAAAGTCGAGCTGATTAGTGGGCCGGGTCCTCACTCCAGAACAAGAGAGTAATATTAATTTTCTTCAATTCATAGAACGCCACGCCAATTAGACGAGGATTAGTTCTTTACGACTGGAAGGGTTGGAAAACAATTAAGAGCTGCTTGGAAAAATTCATCGGTTTCGATTCTTGTAAAATATGCACGTATACGATTTATTACGTTCGTTAGCGAGTGCATAAAGCCTTTAACACCGTAATCATGTCACAACTGTGCGGGTTGAGAGTCAGATCGTTATGATAACGATGGTTACAGTAAAAATTCGGAGCACAAAAGCCGCCTTCGAGTATTCTGGACAACGTTGTCTGGGGCGCGATCGCGGAGGCGTGGTACAAACCTTCTGCTTGTATTTGCATGTGAATAAACAACCCACGCTGCGGATATGCATCTTCTTGCACGCAGCCATAACGAAAGCCAATTTGTGAAGAAGGGAACGTATGCCTATATACAGCCTGAAGAAAATATCCACATGATCTTTGGGAGCCTCCCAAACATCCCCAAGCCTACTCATTTCTGACGGGGCAGAAAAATTAATGCGTTGGGCACAGAAAAAAAAAAATTCGTCAGATACAATTCGACAACAACGAAAGAAATAGAAGCCATCCGCTTTATTTCCTGCTGTGCGATGCGCGTGTAGGGGCCCGCTGCTTGGTACGTAGCATTCGACTCTTGAGTCTTCATAAGAGAATCTCAAAAATACTGTAGGGAAGACTACCCATTTTGAATACTTATCGAGAAGCTCTGAGCGCTGAACCTCGTGAATAAGCTATAAAGGACGAGTTGCACACGATCTTATGACCGATGCTATTTGTTCTCTCTCTCCTCGTGTGTTGAAAACGTGTGGGGGATACAGCTTGGAATTATTCAGATGTGTCAGAAGCTGGCACAAATAACTGAATTACTAAAAATAGGCTTTTAATGCACTAAAGCATCAAAGCGGGAGATTTCTAGCGCAGTCAATGCTGCCCCTCACAAGCGGAGCGTAGCAGACGACAGCGGCGCGAGTCAGAGCCAGACGGCGACACTTAAACATCTCACCGCCAATAGGTGCCTTCCGTAATGCATTGCTAATAACGCATTAAGTACTTGCGTTATCAGGAGAAAGCAACGCACACGAATTCATGCAGAATACCAAGAAACTGCAACTTCTTTGTCATTAATTGCATTATAAAGGAACAGGTTTCTTTTCCCGTGTGGTCCCACTCATTTACGCAGCGGTTGTCGGGGGCCTACGTAAAGAGCAAAAATAAAATAGTTAATCTCGCTTATTCCTGGAGAAAAAAAAACAGGTGATAAATCGTAAAAAAAAAATGAGTGAGAAAATACGATAATACTGTCACTTATTTGTTATATAAGATGCTGGTTATAATAAGTCGCCAAAAAAAAAATAATGAACACTGAGGTTGTGTAAATGCTACAAATATGCCGGCTAGTATTTTTAATAAACATGTTTTTTTGGCAAAGCCGCATAACCATTCTCTGGCCTAAAATAACGCAGAATGGCGAACAAGAACATATGTAATAAATAGGTACGAATTTGGGGCTTGCAACCACCATGTCGACAACGCGCCCAGCCAAAAGCGCTCGCCTGAATTTGTTTTTGTACCAAAACACCCGTGTCCCGAAAGATCCGTGTCCCGAAAGATCCGTGTCCCCAAAGGTCCGTGCCTCGAAAAGACCGTACCGAAACGTCCTCGAATAGACCGGAGCCGCACAAACACCACCCATTCTGTTCGGTCAAACCACCTTTTTTTTAGCTTTAAATGCTTGCTTCCATCATTTTAATTCTTTGTCCCAGCCCTCCCCCCCCCCCCCCCCCCCGTCTTTACGTACTAATTTTCCCAGATTTTCTTTTTCAGTCATATTATGTTAAATTTCCCATGAAAATCTTACAGGTATAGCGGAGAACGCGGTCTCCGAAGCGTCACCGCATTGCTGCAAGAAAAAGCGATACATTCGGCCTGAGCTCAAACAACCTGTCTAATGCGCAACAATAAGCCACCCGCAAGGCGTTGAGGCGGTTGAGGACACAATGACCAGAATCGTTGGCGCCTGTCGCCCCCATGAGGCCCGTTTACATTAGCCCCGTGTACATGGACGCGACGGGGCGGGGTGAGTTGAGTGGCGGGTTCAGCTTACCTCGACGCGTCCGAGTTTATATGAACCCCGTCCAAAGAATCGAGGTGAGGGGAGCGGCGGGGTTCCCGGAAAAGGGGCTACCGTATTTTCACGATTCTAACGCGCACCCTCTCTTGCTAAAAGGTAGCTTAATACATGGTCTCTTTTTTTTGTCTGCTCAAAGCAGCTCTGAGCAGCTCCAAGCAGCTCCGTATTTTATTTGCCCATAGAACATCTATGGCGGGATCAGCTTTGGGCTGCCTGGAACTGCTCAGAGCTGCTCTGAGCAGGCAAAAAAAGAGACATATTTGTGTGCGCGTTACAATCGGGCTCAAAACCGAAATAGGCTTTAAAGCGGCCAGCAGCATTCCCACGCGCAACGGACACTAAGTACCCGCAAAATCCAACTCAATCCAACAAAAACAATCCGTCAACACCACGTGTTGACGGATTTTCGGCGCACTGATTCCTCAATGGCATGCCGCATACTCTGGTCAGCTGTTGCACATTTTTTTGTGCTTCTGCTTAGCCTCTAACGCTTAGAATTATGAAGATCAAAGCACTTGAAATCGCAGGCAGCTTCAGTGTTCCCCGCTATAACTTTATTTCCAGCAGCAGCTGGATAAGCAACCTTGTGAAGCACAATTCATTATTGGCTTCCACAGCTGCATACGCCAAATAAAATGACCCTCTTCCAGGTACGTGGTGTCATGTCTTTTCCATCTGCGCAGTACCATCAGTGTCAAAGTTTTTTTTTTTTTTTTCGAATTTTCCTGCGCGAAGTTACCCGCGCGTTATGATTGGGGGCGCGTTAGAACCGCGCAGATACGGTATTCTGCTCCCCGCGGCCCGCCGACTCAGCCCGACGAGAGAGCTAACCCACCCCCTGCCTCCGAGTTGACTGTACTCGCCGCGACGGCTCCCTGACCCACCCCGTCCGCTTATACATGGGGGGTCGAGTCCAAAAAACCTGTTTATTTCGACTCAACGCGCCCTCGTCGGGCAATGTAAACGGGGCTATTGACCCGACGAGGGCGCGTTGAGTAGAAATAAACAGGTTTTTTGGACTCGACCCCCCATGTATAAGCGGACGGGGTGGGTCAGGGAGCCGTCGCGGCGAGTACAGTCAACTCGGAGGCAGGGGGTGGGTTAGCTCGCTCGTCGGGCTGAGTCGGCGGGCCGCGGGGAGCAGAATACCGTATCTGCGCGGTTCTAACGCACCCCCAATCGTAAAGCGCGGGTAACTTCGCGCAGGAAAATTCTAAAAAAAATGTGACACTGACGGTACTGCGCAGATGGAAAGACATGACAACACGTACGTGGAAGAGGGAGATTTTATTTGGCATGCAGCTCTGGAAGCCAAAAATGAATTGTGCTTCACAAGGTTGCTTATCCAGCTGCTGCTGGAAATAAAGTTATAGCGGGGAACACTGAAGTTGCTTGTGATTTCAAGTGCCTTGATCTTCATAATTCTAAGCGTTAGGGGCTAAGCAGAAGCACAAAAAAATGTGCAACAGCTGACCAGGGTAAGCGGCATGCCGTTGAGGAATCAGTGCGCCGAAATTCATTCACGTGGTGTTGACGGATTGTTTTTATTGGACTGAAGCAAAACAGCGCGAAAAAACGAAGGACGAGGGAGAACACACACACGAGCGCTGTGTGTGTGTTCTCCCTCGTCCTTCGTTCGTGTGTGTGTTCTCCCTCGTGAGAACACACACAGCGCTCGTGTGTGTGTTCTCCCTCGTCCTTCGTTTTTTCGCGCTGTTTTGCTTCAGTTCATAATGAACCAACTGGCCCCACTTCAGACATTAATTCAGTTTTTATTGGATTGAGTTGGATTTTGCGGGTACTTCGTGTTCGTTGCGCATGGCAATGCTGCTGGCCGCTTTAAAGCCTATTTCGGTTTTGAGCCCGATTGTAACGCGCACACAAATATTAAGCTACCTTTTAGCAAAATAGGGTGCGCGTTAGAATCGTGAAAATACGGTAGCCCCTTTTCCGGGAACCCCGCCTCTCCCCTCACCTCGATTCTTTGGACGGGGTTCATATAAACTCGGACGCGTCGAGGTAAGCTGAACCCACCACTCAACTCACCCCGCCCCCGTCGCGTCCATGTACACGGGGCTATGGAGGAAGAAGCTTGCTGGCTGTTCCGCGCGTCGCGGTCACACCGAAGGCGCCCCTCTCCAGGAATCGCGCTTTCTTTGCTTTCGGTCGCCCCGTCGGCCATTGACTCTTCAAGTTGCGCACATCAGGGACACCCAAGACATTCCTCCCTTTCTTCCATTGCAAGAGGGAAAATTTTGAATAGGCTGGTTTGTAGAGAGCAGCGACAGCCGTATTCAGGTTTTCGACGCCTAGTTTACACTTTGAAGAAACACAAGTGACACCGCCCCCCCCCCCCCCGCCTCACTCTACCAAGGGGCTGGTACCCGGCGGTGCTCAGCCCTCCCCCACACTCCTACACCTTTAGCGGTTAGCGGTGCCCCTGTAAATGCGATCGTTGATCAGCTTATAGGTAGAACCGACCCCGAATACAGACAATAATGAAAAGGGAATGCACAAACGCTTAAGCTAGCTTGTTTCCTTGCTTTTTTTTTCGCGGCAGTTTTTCTGGGGGGGAGAGATAGGCATGGAGTACAAGCAGCAGCGTCTTGGAGCGTTGGGTGGAGTGACATCACTTTGGCAACACTTCGCTTCGGTAACACTTGAATTAATCAGGGTTCTTCACATTAATGGAAAATAAAAAGAAGGTGGGGCGTAAGTTTATTAACAACGTTACTTTTTCACATATACTATGGAAGTTGGCTTTTACGCGCTGATGCTCCGCCTCGGTTTAGCATTCGTTTCCGAGAAGTGCGGCCCAAACCAAACTCTCGAACGTAAAGTCATATCATACGACGAAATTAAAATATTAAAGCTAAAGCGTTAAAATAACCTCTGGGACATCCCGGGGGCGAAATGGCTGCACCGAGACATCCTGCACCGAAATGTCCGGCCACCGAAATGTGAACATTAATACATTTAAAATATACAATCGTTAATGCTAAAGCATGGACGAACAAAGGAGAAAAAAAAAACATTCAAGAGCAACAAACAGCAACAAAGAGTGTAAGAAAAAGTTAAGGGAAGAAACGGAAAAAAATTGCAGGGGGTGCTTACAACTGTATGAGAATGTGAAGGCGAAATTTTCTGTTGATATGCCTTGAACTTTCGAACGCACTTTACGGCCACCCCCGTCCGCAATTGATTAGCCCCTGGGCAGCCCCCTCTGACGCTCGTTCCTTTCACTACACATCACCAGGAGCATTGTGTTTTTCCTGTCGGCACCTTCACCTGTCGGAGGTTGTGTGGTGTTACGAATCAGCCCGCCGAAGTGCTTTGTACAGCACTCCTCGGCTGTGTGGCGAAGCTTCCATCCACTACGTGCGCCTTTCGAGCAGGCCTCCCTGTCGGTGACCCACGCTTGCAGCCGACGGAGCCAAACACGACGCTACATGTCTGGAAAAGTCGGATCGCTGGCGGCTCGCTACCGGCGTGATTCAAACTTCGGTGGCGGCCGACGCAACACCCAGAGACTTGTCCGAAGGACGCGGAAGCCATTGCGGATCTTCCTTCTGTGGGACTCAGCGTGCGCCGCTACTACCGACCACTCACGAACTCTGGAAAGAGTGTTCTGTGTGTCTGTACCGTTCGTGTCATGTGCACAATATAGAAGGAATTCGCTTGTTTGGCCGTTAGCGCTTCGGGTATAAATAACACCCCACCCCCCCACCCCCTCAAGCGCTGTAGTTCATTCCTGTTGGAGCAGTGAATCAATGCTGTTACTCTGCTCGAGACCTATACTGTAACCTCGCCCGTCGGGGCATTATTCTTGCCTGGCTTCGGCTCATCTCTCGCCATGCAATAAACAAATTAAGTTTGCCTTCGGCTTGTGGTCTTCAAGGCAGCAGCATTGTCTGGCCGCTCGCTTCACCACGCTACCACACGCATGTCGGAGGCGACGGAGCTCGGCTCGGGTACGCCTTCCCGTATGCAACAGTGGCAGCGGTTTACTTTCCCAACAGAGTGCGGGTTTAAAACAAAGATAAGCTGAGATTTCTGCATGCCATACGGGGCTGAGACGTCATCAATGGGAAACATTTGTCGATTAAGCTGGCGTAACGGCAAATAGAAAATAAATATGGGAGAGGCCATGAAAGCAACACAACCCGAATTTTTGTGAGACAAACGTTCTTGGTTCGGTTAACCGGCTTTAGTCGAACAAGTCTACGTTTTCCTGCCTTTGCTTCGGGACCAATTTTTCAGGGACCATTTTTCCTACCTTGGATTTGGGACCATTTTTTCCAGGACCATTTTTTCCGGCACCATTGCGGGCAATAAATAACACGGCCGGTACTTTCCGCTGAGCCGAGGAAGGCGGCCACAGTCCAAGAAAAAAATTTTTGAAGTTGAGGAACTCGTAGTTGAGGAGATCGACCTCCTTGCGAGGTGGTTTCTGGACTTCTGTTTCCATGAGTGCTTCCCTACGCTTTCGAGGACTCACAGCGGTGGTCCCGGGCGCCTCGGACTCAAGTTCCTACACATCCCGCGTGAGGACAACGCCCGCCAAATGGGTCACTGGGCGGTGTCGACGGTCTCCTTTTGAGGCGTGGTCATGTTGATCGAGTTATGGTGGTCCCATGTGGTGGTTTGGATAATTTGAATTTTGTGGGGAATTACGCTTGGGAAATAAATGACTTCTGTTTGAATACCCGGTCTTTGTGGCAGGCGGAGTTGTATATAAAAAGAAATAACCTATCTCCAGAGGGCACCCAGTCAGCACGCAGCCATGCTCAGGACATTTGCACAACGTGACTGTCGCTATAATTACCGCCGTTGCGCGTCTAAAATCGCTTAGATTCGCTCGATCACAGCACGCAATTTCGGCGTGAACCGATCACGTCCGCTTTCGTCGCCTGGAGTTATATTTTGGTAAGAGCTGGTCAAGCGGGCCTTAATTTAAACTTGGGTAACAAAAAGAAATAATGTATACGCCTCGAGCGCGGCCTGTAGGGGCGCCACTGAAATCCCCCTAGCGGCCCGTTTCGAAAGCAGGCGCGGGAGTCGGCGTCCCGCTCCCCAGTGCCGCCGCTGCTTTTGCGGCACATCCACGACTGAGATTTACCGTGTGCGGGCGTTTGAAATCCATGTTTATGTGGAGCAGTCACTCTGTTGGCAAATGAGGTGTGCTTTCGAGAGTGTAAATGTTTCTGACGCGATCTTAGTATGGTATATTCGGTCTGTATAAGCGCCAGGTGTGTGTCACAGGCCAGCGTCGCGGAACCGGCGTGTGATGGAGCCGACTGTAGTTACACTGACCTGAATTTACTAGCAGTGTCTCTGTAACCACCGGTTCCTCAGATGTTCATGCTACGGCTATACACTACGATTTAAATTGGTTTTGTGCGCTCACATAATCAGCGGGGCACTCATACCTGACAGCACGCCAGTTTCGTTTGCCAATATTATACCTCAGGTATTGATCACCACCATTTACAAGTCAGTCTGTGTTAATTTCTGGAATATTCAACAAAAGTACGATGGACAATGCATCATTATACTCGGGGATCAGCACACGACAAAGTCTTCTTGTCGTGAGGTGAGCGCCCGCAAACATTCATCTGCTCCTCTGCGAGCAGCGCGGAGACGGGCTTAGAATATAATCCGCGTCCGCGACTAATGCTTATTCGAAATATCGTCATATGGCACAGGGAGCCAGCAGAATAGAGCAGAAACTGAAATCAGTGGGCCTTATCACATACCACTCTCTTACAACGGTACCTTTCATCGCTTGTTGAACAGCCTACTTCCAAAAATGCGGCCGCCGTATGATCAGCTGTTCGTTGAAGTATAAAAACAAAAGGAAAGTAAACGCGAGATTTGTGTGTGTGTGTGTGATTACAAAACGTTCATTGCTTGATCCCGCTCCGCATATGTACACAGCGTCCCCTCCTTCCCCCCCCCCTCCCCCCCAACGATGTCTCGCGAAATAGCAGTGCATTTCGCGTATTGTTGGTCGCGTATAGTTTCGACGAACGTCTTTAGCATGTCAGAAGCTGCACTGTTTTTTTTACTTCCGTTAGAAAATTATGTTTCTTAATTCCGCACTTGCACGGCATTTATTTTCCGTGGTTTCATTAACTTGCCTTGCTGTGTGGGCACATATTTAATAACGCACAGCTACGCTTGGAATATACTTAAAACTTTCGCATGGTTTATATTGTGGGCATCATCTTATCCTTAATCCTTGCCATTAGCATTAAGGAACGGAATAGAATAACGCGCCGTCGTTATTCTCACTGCTCTCGGGCAGCACCGAACTGCCCTGCCGAGAGACTCTGCCCACAACGGGTTCGAGAGCGAGCCAAGACTCTCGCCGCGAGTGTACGTTTTCAGTCACTTCACCGGGAAGCGAGATATTTCATAGTACAGGGGTTTATTACGCGGGAAACCACGATACAAACACTACACTGCACTACGCACCTACCCCTGGGGCATACACCCGTCAGCGTGTGCCCAGCCCGTAGTCGGGCAGCAGTTAGCGTCCGCTGGCGTTGGCCGGCTGCAACGCTCGCTGACGTAAGGGAAGGGGGCAGATCTGTGGCCGCTATACATTTCCAAGCCACTGGACTCGACAGGGCGGCATCGGCGCTCGTCCGCTGACCCCAGACGGCGCAAGCCGTCACCGCCGTCACATCGCGGACGCGGGGGCAACCCACCAATGAGTGGAATATGCCCGCGAAGACTCGCCGGGCATAGGCGTCAACTACGTGGGGGCAACGGGGCGCGTGCCCCCACCGGGGAAGCTCGTGTGGAATTTTTACCGTCCGGCCAGCCGGGGCCATCCTATTGATAGTTGGTGAAACCTGTAATGACCTCGCAGCTAGTGTACCGACCAGTCGCACCCGCTCTTTGCACGCTCTAAAGCGGTAACTACCCGTGACAACTGACATTTCGCCGGCGTTACAAGAGAAACATCGACGTCTCTCAGGCCCCTTCGACGCAGTCGCACAGAAAAACGCGTCTTTCAATACTCCCATACAAACTATCGGCCTTTTTGCTGGCAAGACCGCAAAAGGTGCGGCTCTCCGCCCGTTGTGCGCTTAATTAAATTCGCGACATCTTGGTTTTCCCAGAAAAACAATGAAAGCGTGAACGTCTTCCACAGAACCCTGGCTGGGTGCAGTAGTGGTCCCAGAGACTTTTTTTTTTCTCTTTTTTTTTGGGAGGGGGGGGTGCGAATTTTGATACCGAAAAAACAGTAAAAAAAGACAGTAAAAACAGTAAAAAAGCAGTAAAAAAGAAATAAGAGGGCACTCGTCGTTATTATTCGATGCTCCGCAGCATGCAGGTGTAGCGGTCCCCTTTTCCGAAATCAGTAAGGGGCGAAGAGGCTTTATTGCACCTCTGAGGATCTTTGACTTGTTCCCAAGCCTGCGCTCCGCGCATAAACGTCACGTCAAAGGTCGCACCTAGTGACGCTAGTCGCACCCCCACTACAAATCAGTCGATGGCCTAAAACCGTTCGTCGTGACGCACGCAGAACGTCCCGAAATGCCGCATGCTGACAGGACCCTCCGATACCCAAACGGCAAAAGAACACGCACCCGTGATTCCTCGAAAGCTGCCGGCGCACTGTTCTCGGAGTGCGCCCTGAGCCGTGCACGCACGCACACACACGGTTCGTAGAAACGGTGAGGAAGCTGGAAAGGAGGCGGCCGGTGGGGAAGCGTGCGGCCTTCAATCCAGTGGGACACAGGGAAGCCGCAGTAACCCAACGCTCCAGCCTCCACGCAGTGTAGGCATCGGCAAACGCGGAAAATGGGGCCGGCCGGCTGTTCTGCGGACGCCCCAGTCGTCGGCAACTAGTAAAGGAGGCGACTTCTTCGAAGCAAGTGCACGTGGTTCGGCGGCCACGGTTGCAGCCTCGAGAAAAAACCGCTCCCCTCCATGCGCCACTTCTGCGGAGGAGGCGATAACCATGCCGGCGTGTGCGCGTATGCGGTGTAACCCGCTTGCCCACAAATCACTTGGCGACACAGTGGTTTTTGGTGCCCCTTAGGCGGTGCAATGGCTGACTCGTGCCCGTATTTCTGACGGTCGCAACACGCTTGCGACCTCGCATAAGTGGGAAGCTTAAAAAATCAAGAAATAAGAAGCTAATGTCTTGTTTACAAAAAAATAAATGATGACACCATGTACCAGTTTTCTCAATTTTTTGTCCTACCGTTTCAGCGAGCATGTAAAACTTTCTGAGCTCACGCGGGGCACCGATGCCTTCCACCCCCATCACACTCTGACAGATTGGAAAATTGTACGCCTATGCAGTGTGTGCTACGCCAATTCAGCAGTAGCCGCTATCAGCAAAGCCCGCGGGAATAGGGGATGTAGACAGCTAGAATGTTAAAAATAAAACAACTAAAATAACTAAAATAAAAAATTATATATAGTATATATATATATATATATATATATATATATATATATATATATATATATATATATATATATATACGTGTATTTGCCCCCACCGGGAAATTGAAAACTCTACGCCTATGTCGCCGGGCATCCTAGATAAACGCACTGACGCAAATCGAGGCATGCGCTAATCGACACGGTGGGTGCCGTGACCCACGGAAGTGGGAAACAACGGCCAATGCAAGAAACAGCCAAAAGTGGCCGAAGGGCATTTACGTACCGTGCGATCGCTGCGCATCTTAAGGGCGGTTTCGCCGGGGAGCCACCTGCGCGCACCCCCCGTCGCCCCGCAGGGAGAGGAGGGAAGCGCGCGAGGACCGCCCCCGCCCCACCAAGGAGGAGGACGTCGCTAGCGCCCCCTCGCCCCCATTAAAGGGGCCTGGCCCCCACAATATGCTTATAAAAGGCATAAGTTATTGTCCGGGATTGGGTAATCACATCCCCGAAACATGGGCTCGCCCGTCCCAACCTTGAAGCCTTGCTTCTCGAGCTCCGCCCTTAGCTGCTGGCTGAAGTCATCTTCGATGTTGTCATCATCCCAGTTGTCTTCCCAGACGTTCACATCCTGGGAGTCTTCGGCTTTCGCCGTCCACTCTTCGGCAGGAAACTCCTCAAACTCATCGTCTTCTTCGAGAAGTCCCAGATCAACTTTAGCCTTCGCGTTCTGGTCAGCCATTCGAAACAAAGCCGCATTCGTTGTCGACGCTGCAAAATGAAGCCAACTAGAGTTCCTGTATATGCTCCCGTAGGGAGCATATACAGGAACTTTAAAGCCACCTTTCGTTGTGCCAGTATCAGGTCTAAACGAGGCGACAGTAGAATTCATTTGTGCCTGATGTTTTGGGGGTGACAGGGGTGATATGTTTCTACCGTCGCCGGCGCCCGGAAGAGCGCCGACGAAGCGCGTAGCACCGCGTCCACCGCGTCTCCGGGTAGCTCTTGCAGGCGATCGCGTACTCTACGAAGACACAGCTGCTTTTTAAGTGACCTAAACGTACTCTTTGCCTATAGTTCAGGGCGCGGAAAGGCGAAAAGAAGCGAAACAGAACCTAAACACTGCACGCGGCCCTATCAGCCACGCAGCGCAAATCCCGTCAACGCCGCGGAGAAGCGGCGGCAGGCGGCGCAGCGATCGCGAAGCTCGAGGCGTATAAATAACGGTAAAGTAAGAGAACCGGACCAGGAGCGTAGCCAGAGGAAAGGGGGAGGGGGGGGGTTAGGGTTTCGGATAACTCCCAAAATTACAAATTTCTTTTCAAGCACTGCGTAGTGTTTCTTTCGGCAGAACTCCCCCTTTGCATAACCCACTCCGGAAAAGACTTCTGGATACGGCACTGGACCTAACTGCCAGCCAGTCGTTCTGGGTCGGCAACCAAGCGCGCAACCAAGTGTATTCGCGAAGGGCAAGTGTCTGCTACCACCCGGTGGATATAACGCTTTTCGGCCAAAAGCGTTATTCTCACCCATGCGTCACATCCGCATCTGGCTGTGTTTTTGCATTAAAATGTTCTACAAATTTGCCAAACATAAATATTTTAAATGAAGCTTAATTTTAGGAACGCTTGCTTGCTGTGTTTTATACAATTATTTATTTTCTGTGATGTAGCCGTGTGGCTAGCGTTGTTGTCATGCGAGCCAATGTGCGAGCCATTTGGCCGCGTACCCTGCGTAACGTTTCCCGCGTCGTTCAACGTTCTTTCTACAGTGGTAAGTGGTTCTGTTCATTGTTCAATCGCTTGTTTTGCTGCGATACCTTACCGCTTGACCTTGTGCAATGTGTAAAATTATACAATTCCCATTCTTTTGTCCTATGCTCCTTAGATCCGCCACAGTAGAGCGCGAAAATTCAGACAAAGGACGGGCCTACTAGTTCGAACCCGTGGCTTTCAAACTTATCGCTAATGCGTATATCTGCCCCTCTACCATCTATGTGCCTTACAAGAGGCCACGCACGATATCGCGTACGCTGGTGGCAATGCAAATTCTTCTGCATCGGTTGCGAACAAGTGTCCGCTTGTCTCAGGTACTGCAGGAGTGTTTGTAGCTGGGCTAGTTGGTTCGTTGCACGGATTTAACAGCACTAAGACGGGACAAAGTGAAGCGAAACAACCACGGGAGCTGATTAACCACTGTTTATTTTGGTAGTAAATATTATTTATAGTGGTAAAAGCAATCATGGTTATCTGTGTGCGCATTGCAGCACGCGAAGAAACAGATCAAATAGGCTGTGATAGTGCGTATCTAACATGAGTTGCAGCGCCTTGCAGGTGAAACGTGAACCGCTCCTATCTCGCCAAATATGCGAATTCTCTGCTTAGCGGGGCCAAGAGTGCATGCCGCTAAGGAGCTTGCTGGCTATGCTGTGCAGCAGCTGATCTGGATACCCAGCGGAGCAGAGACGCTGGATTTAGAAGGCAATAGCCATCCCTCTTCACGTCCTGCAAGCACTCAGTGCAATCCAGTTTTGGGGCTCAAATCTAGCATCTCCGCTCTGCTGGGTTACCAGATCAGCTGCTGCACAGCAAACCAATAGGCTCCTGGCCGATATGCACTAGTCAAGCGCCCGTATAACAAAGCGTGTGGGATTGCGATACTTGTTCGTTACACATGTCACTTCATTTTATACGTCACGCATTTCATTGACCCAATAAAGCAGATAAGCATACTGAGAGAAATAACCGTCAGAATTAAACTGCAGTAGGCGAAAAAAGTCAACAATTTTCTTGTGTGCTAGTAAGACGTACTGAATGCGAACCCACCACTGACCTGCTGCTGTTGAAGTGTACGGTGTGCTGCGGCGGAGTTCAGGGAGTGACGAGATCTACATCTGCAGCACATCAAACGCCTCTACCGCTTCGCGGTTGTCATTACGCTTAGCTCCTCTGCAAGCTATTCGTCACTGCTCGCCTGATCATTTATGGCGTCCCTTTTCTCTATGATAGCCTCCACGATGTGGTCAGTTGTCAGGTCAGAGAAAACCAGGGCCTGGTCTTCCACTGAGACGTTTTTGTCAGCCATCACAACCGATGCTATACGATGCAGCACGCACTGTACGTGTTTATCGATTCCTACAGCTACCTGGCTGAACTGGATGACTCACGGCACACCTATCAGCTGCACGCTACCATGTGTGCAGCTGCACACATGGTACATGCGGTATCCATTATCAAACCACAATTCAGCAATTGGGAATGCATTAATTTTTTTTGTTAAACAGGCAAATTTGCTGTAGGGGTCTTCGCAATACATAAGAATCTGGCCAGGCCTTGTGTCATGCTTTGTTGTACAGACTATTTCATAGTAAAAGCGTTCATTGTAGTGGCGTTTGACTGTATACAGCTCCAAAGAAAATCCCGCCAGAAGGGCACAAGGGGAGAAGTCATCTCGTACATCTGCTTTTCTCGTCGACCAACAAGCTGAGGGGGCTGTGCAGAAGAGTTAACCTAGAGAAAGTGCGTAAGAGCTGTACTAAGAATCCGGCAACAGCCTCTGTCAAATGCGACGAAGAAGTCGTATACGAAGTTCCACTACCCTGCAAAAAATCATACATTGGTCAGACGGTGCGATGCATCAGCGACCGGTAGCATGCTTGCCCAGCATGTGAAAAGTTGCGATCTGAGGCCTGCTGTGTCTCGAAAAGGCAGAGGCCAGCACGCACGTGAGATATGCATGAGCACGCTGTCCGTGGCCCCGGTGGAGAGAGAAATCGCATATTTGGTGAGATAGGAGAGGTTCACGTTTCAACTGCAAGACACTGCAACTTATGTTAGATACGCACAATCACAGCCTATTTGATCTGTTTCTTCACGTGCCACAATGCGCACACAGTTAACCATGCTAGCATTGTTCCCCTATAAATAATATTTCCTTCCAAAATAAACAGTGGGTCAGCTCCTGTGGTTGTTTTACTTCACTTTGTCCCGCCTTAGCACTGTTCAATCCATGGCGAGGTACCGCCTCCGACAACTATCTGTACAGAGACTATAAGTTAAAATCCAAATTTATCCTGGCTTTTTTTTTTTTTTCACAGGCTAAGACTAGCCTTAAATGCGCAATTTCTTATATATCTAAGCAATATTTTTCTTAGCTGGAGATGGAGCATACTGCTCTTCACGATTAGGTGCTATCATTAAGCATTTTGTTTATCAGTGTTGAAAGGCTCAGCACGGTCTTTCAACACTGCGTCAGTGCATGTGTGAGAGAGAGGGAGAGCTAGGGCTGTGTTACACTATTTACGTCCTAATCGTGGCAGTTTTGAATTATTGGGCAGTGGTGGAGGAGTCTGGCTAGGATATGCACGTGCATTATAGACTTTACCTTAAAATACATACCGAGTAGTCGATGGTAAGTGTTGCAGGGTCCCATTAAACGTATCCGACTGATTAACGAGGCGTTTCACGGGGACACCACTCATGTCTTAGCTGATTTGGTGGTATGTACTACACATTAAAAATAAATTTGGTCGGGCTGAAACTTGGGTGCAGTTGGCCTTGAATTGCCTCACATGGTCTGGTGGTATCGCATGGGTCTTGTTAAACTAGCTTTCTTACCGCAACACACAGACTATTAGGAACTTTTTTTTTAACCCAGCTGCCATTGTACTAATACTCGGCCTGGTGTCTTGTGGGTTTCTTTACTGCTGCTTTGTGTCAAGTGAAGACCAGAAGTGCAACCACATGAAGCAAGTGCAGTAACGGGTGCAACAAAAGTAACTATCGGTGCAAGGACCTAGCAACTGCCACCAGGCCCCTTTGCCACTGACTTGTGTCATGTCGCTCACCCAGAAACAAGTGAAACTACAGAAGTCAGCGACAGAGAGGCCCAGCGGCAGTGTACGCTTGCACTACTTGGTCAGTGCTCCAATAGAGTTATGCTTGTGCATTCATACATTTATTTGCTTTGTTCCAATGGAATTTCGGAGGGTCTTGGGGCTCAAAACGATGTCATTGAAAGTTGTCTTGAGTTGCTAAATGTGCATGACGACTTGTTGAATGAATTTAAAAATGCACTGATGATTACTACACTCCCTATTTGTGCACAGTGCAAATTGCAGCCTTTTCAGTCACGGCGCATATTTGCTGTGTCTTGGGGAGTGAGTGCGTAATCAGTGAACGCATGGCGGCGTGCACTACTGTGCTGTTATCTCGCAGCGCGCCACCACCGCCGACGACCTTGTTGTTGCAAATGGTGTTTGAACCTCCCGCACAGACATCACGTGGTTCAGATGGCCTACGCACGGAGTAGTAGCGTCTGCCAAAAGTGCAGGGGAGGCAGTGGGAGAGATGGTGCCACAGCAGTGCATGCCGCCCTTTCCCTCACAATTTCGCCAGATATTCCGATGAGCGTCTTGAGCGGGCTCAACTCAGTTGACCGTATGTCGTTAAACCCATATAATCATCACCGACCAAATTTTTCGTCTCCTTAGAGTTTGAATTAATGAGGTTTGTCTGTATTGTTTTGTCAAGCTTTGTCTTGTAATTCTGTTTCTTTTGTTTGGTTTTGGTTTTTTTTTTTTTCTATAAAGTTGAGCCCACTTGTTTCAGATGTGGCAAACTGGCACGATGGTGAGCCTTATGAAACATAAGGTTAAGCTTCTCTTAAAGATGTATGTTTATCCACTTATTACATAAATGTGCTGGCTAAGGCTATATGGTGGTTGTGGTTTGCGACGGGAAAAAGAAAGGAAATTCACTGAAAATATTTTGAGCTCGGCAGGGAGCTCACCTGGCCGAGCTCAAAATATTTCCAGTGAATTTTCTTTCCTTTTCCCGTCGCAAACCACAACCATCACCAATGAATAACTGAAGTTACACCTCTCTAGCTAAGTAATACACTTGGAAAATTTTCCTTTTACGGTAAAATGTGTATGCTGGCAGACCATCCAAGGCACAAGATTAATTAAGCAGCGAAGTTAAGTTACCCTTTGTACAGACACTTAAGAGATTTTGTTCAACCGAAGTGGGGAAGGAAGGGAGCATGAATCAGATAAATTTTAATCTGTGTCCGGTTTTTGCTGGGTAGCAAGTGAAGTCTATAGGGTGTTCACTGAGCAGTGAAGTGTCGCAGTTCTTGTGTGAATGGCAGCCGTAGGGCAACTTTCTATGATATTCACCTCGTGCAGTAATCTGGGCCATTTGAGAAATCAGGTGGTTGCTATACAAGCAACACTAGCGACCAACTGCAGTGCTCCGGCCTTGCTTGTAGCAGGAATCGAATGCACACTAAATTCTCATAATAATGCATTCCTTGCGTGCCTGTAATGGCCTTCACTCTATTCAAAATTGTCCACCTGGCAGCCACAAGTGGGTTCGCTGCAGTGTTAACCTCTGCGCTCACGTGGACCAAGAAAGGCTGCTCCATAGTATTATTGCCCGTACGCACCTCAGTTGTATTGTGCATGACATTCTTTGTAAATTGTGTGGCACATAATTGCAGGCGAGTTTTATCTCATGCCAGTAATTGCTACATTTCTTCTATGTACTGCCATGTTTCTTTTAATCTCCATGCAGGTTCAAGCAGCCGTGGCCATCTGCAGGCGTAGCGCTGCCAAGCACCGAGGCTTCTTTTTGGTCTACAGTAGGAGTACATGTGTGATACCCAGAAATGTATGACATCTGCGTGATGTACACTTGTTGCATTAATAAAATTGGGAGCACTGTTCCACTGTTCACTTTTTTGTCAGGTTACACACAAGCTGAGAACATGCATGTTTTGATATGAAGACTTGTTCATTGTTCAAGCATTTTTCTCATCGAAAAAGTTTCCTATTACACTCTTTAGCCTAGGCAGTGTTGCACACTATGTATGAAATGGAGTATACTGGCATGCTACTTCTGCAAAATAAACAGTCCTGAAGCCACATCGATAATTTAAATTCATTACATGTGAGCAATAGGTGGAGCATGTTGGCAAAAAATTTTACCGTGTATCCGTCATTAGAAAGAAATCGGTACAGATTAAAAGGAAGCACGTGGCTGAGGTGGTGCTGCTTTTGTGCCACTGCCCAGGCGCGTAGCCAGGATTTTTGTTCGGGGGGGGCTAAGATTCGGGCCCCCCCCCCGAACAAAAAAAGTGCGGTAGTTTGCAAGCACCCTTAAAGGCTATGAAGATAAAATACATGTTTGGTTCATTCAAAGGTCTGCCTTGTCCCGATATCAATGATACCAGTTTTATCGCAATCTTCAAAGGAATAATCAAAATATTAAATTAAACGTTTGAAGCAATGGCGAATCCCCGCCCACTTTCCGGCCACGATTTCACTATGACAGTTCAGGATCTTGTTGGTACGATTGGCGCCCAACGACTTAAGTCACCGCCAAGGAACATGACTGCGCGATTGTAGACGGGCCTCCATTGATCTTATCATTTGAATTCTAACGTGCAGTTAACACACTCATAACTACGCGTTAGTGCTAGCCTATATATATACCACTCCTGCCGATATCACTTCACTGCAGCGCTAAATTTTAAAAAATTTGACATTTGTTGCATTGCTTCGGTTTAAAAAAACGCCTGTGATTGGAATGGAGCTGTGCGAGTTACCAAAGGCTAGTTGCTATTAAATTGAACAAGGTTGTATTTTGTCTTTAAAAGGCTCTTTAAGGTTCTCTCATGATATTGGTGTTGATTATTATTGTATTTGTGCCAGCTGAAGTTGTAAACTGGGCGGAAATCCGCAGACCACGTGGTACAAATCTCTGCCCGTGATACGGGACGTACATTGCACGCACAGGAACCTTGTGCAGGCATTGCATTAAACGGCCATAGTTTCATGCAATTACTTGCTTTATCTCAACGTGTGGAGTATGATAGGTGTGACAACCGCAATAAAATGACGTAGGCCGTAAGAATTAGATTTTTTTTATTTAGTTGTCCTTGTCCAAAATGAAAAATAAAATGTTTTGCGTACGCCTGCACAGTAGCGGCCAGTGTCAGGCCAATGGAGCTCATTCTGTGCAGTATACATCGATTCTATGCACTTGCGTTATCTGTAGCGCAGATCTTATCTTTAGAAAATGAGAGGCTATGAATTATACATACAAGAAGCGTTATATCTCTAGCAATAATTTTAACAAATATCAACCCTAAACACACAGACATCATGCGCAATAACAGCGCTGTTAAGCACGAAAATTACATGAACATGGCAAGATTAGTCCACACCAAAGCGTAATAATTCAGCCATTGGTATTTGTTAAGTCATGTCAGTTTAAATTTGCGCTTCTGTTTTGAGTCTCAACACACTCCATTTCGTAGCTTCTATCAGGTCTCCGGGCGGACATGAGAAGCTTGTGCTTTGTAACATAATGGATCTGGTTTACATTTCGGCACAGCCTAAATGTAGAGTCTGCTGTAATGAGCTTGGTGTTCTGAAATAGTTGCATTATTACCTGTCAAGTTTTCAATGCTTCGTGCATAAATGCCCTATAGTCTGCCTGAAGGCGTGTACTATCCAGTAACTTTTCTGGAGCAGCCACCCCATTTAGCTACCACTCCTAGATGAGGTAGAGCAAGTCACTGCAAAGTTGACCATTCGATGCTGTATCGAACTTTATATTTAGCAAGAAAAAATAGTAACGCAAAGACGACGATGCCTGACCGTACTCTTGCGGTTAGGCATGTTCTGTGCAATCTGAACAAAATATTGCTGTTTTGAATTTTGTCGTGAGATCTGAGGAAAGAGTTATAATGCGGTCCTACCATTTTGGTTTCAAACTTTAATGAAAGGACATACTTTTTTAGCTGACGCGTGCACTGCCATTTTTCAGCCGAGTACACACTGCCGGTTTTAAAGCTAAACGATAAAAAAATATCAGTGCATAAGCATGGGTGGCTCTGGAATGTATAGGGCGCACATGAGTTTTGTAGTTTTTGTTAGAGACGCGGGAAATGGAAATTATGTTGGGAATCTCCTCGGCCCACCAGAAAACGGAGGATTGGGCAGCTGTGCAGAGCCAGCATGACCTTCGGGCGTGGTGCGATGCGCGAAACAAGTCAGCATTTTGTTTTCCGGAGTGCACCAAGAAACCATGCGCATTGGCATGGCCCCGTATACAGAAAGACCAAAGACTACCATGCTTCAGCATGAAGCGGACAGTAATGACATAGTTAAACTTGGTTGACAGCGAGCGTGATGTTGAAACTGAAGCATGGTTTCAGGCTATACGACAGGATAGATTGGCTAAAAGTTGCAAAGTTGTTTACCGTGATAATTCCTCGGTCATTTCGGTTACTTAGGAAATGCTGACGATTGCTCAAAATGTCCTTCATGCAACATTTTAGAATGTATAAGCAGCAGTTGTGGATTCAGGAATAAAGACAACAGCGCGCACCCGTATGTGTGTGTGCGGGGGAGGGGGGGGGGGGGTTAGCGGAGGAGGAGGGCGGAGGTGTGCTGGTGCTCTTGAGGGGGCCTGCTGTCTGTAGCCCGTTTATTTAATTAGGAAATTATGTTGTCTTGCACGACCGATTGAGCCTTGAAAGAACGATACTCCTGCGTCCACAGAACTTCAAAGAAGGCCAGGAAGAGTTAAAGGAAAATTCTACCAGAAAGGCACGTTCGTTTCTTCGCCACCAGTACGAAGGTCCTTCACTTGCGCTGTGCACGTACGCTGCTATGGGTTTAAAATTGGGTGTAGCAGTCGATGCACGCGTAGATAATAAACGCGGTAACAAAAGTCCCGATAACGCGCACAGAATGCAACAGCGGCTACATCACATGGAGTTTCGTTCCAGTAAAAGCAAACTATTAAAACTGCAGCCAGAACAAATATATTTTTCACTCTTCATGTACTGATACTCACGCTGTCCCGATACACTCTGAGTAACCCTCTCCAACTTCCTGCATAATAAAATATTTAGGCGTTACAGGAGTTGAATTTACGTTTTCCCTCATTAAAAATCACCTATCCGCTCCACCATGGGCGCTTTTAACAACCAATTCAAACGCAAATACTGCATTCGGAATAAAACGAAATACACAATTTTAGCTCGCAGACGCAAGGTACTGGGGCATCGTATAAATATAAAGAAATTATTTAAATATCAGAGAATGCATAACTGATCTGCACAGCACAACTTAACGTACAATGCAACCTCCATCGTCAAAAGACATCAGTGATCATGGAAGGATTAATCACTGGAAGGAAATGACTTACAATTCGAGGCCTCTTTTGGGTGTTGGCACTTGAAACATGAGCTTCTCAAAACCAGGGGCGCTTCTATCCTCGCGACATATTGCCGTTGTGTTTCAGGCCCTTAATATACACTGCTCTGGGCAGCCGCCGTCCAGAGAAAAAGCGGCCGTGGACGCAATGGAGGGGCTTTAGTTGTGATCGAGGTAGAATATGGCCACCTGATCGTTGTTACACTCGCGACGTCGTCTGCCTGTGGCAGGGCTGGTGACCGCGGTGCCTTCACATTTAGGATAAAATCTGGGACTGGCTCGGGGAGCTGCAGCGCGCCTTTTTTGTCGAACCGCTGTTCTCCAGTTTCCTAGGTTAGGGGAGAATACCGCCGAACAAAGCTGCCTAATCGCAGGGGTGAAATTGATTGTCGCAACATCGCCGTCGGAAGGGGACACTCAGTGCGCGCAGTCTGAGCCCACTCCAACAAAACCCTCCCGGGCTCGACAGAAACGTGAAAAAGGAAGAATGAAGGGCTGACGCGAGGAAGAGGGGCGTACCTTGCTGTGTGTCTCATTCGCAAAGGCCCTTTGCCCGCGCACGACATTCATCCAGCTAAACTGCATGTTTCATCCATTACGTAGCCCCATCGCATTCTTCAGTTACCTTGCACGAGTCTTGAATGTGCACGTGCCCACGGCCGCTTGATCTCCCCTTTTCTAGGAGATGGAGCGGCCGTGGTCAGCCACCGCCGCGTGCACGTTGTTCTGCTTAACATACAAAGATCGTCTGTTCCCTTACGGGCCTGCATCGTACCAGTCTTCAACCATCAATGACCGGCGGTCCCTCTTTTTTTTTCCCGCGAGTTAGTGCGGACCACTCCTTGCTTCCCCGGCCGAGTCAATCTCCTCTGCTGAGAAGTACTCAGCCGGCCTATTATTCTCTGTGTTGCCACATGTCTCGCACAAAGGGACACAACGCATGCCTGTGTCGTCCCGTGCGCTGAGCTTACCTGAAGGCGCCGTGGCTTTCAGGGCTGCCCCCCTCCGCAATCATCCCTCAGCGGTTCGCACCCTTCAGGGGCTTCATTTTGTCACGGCCGGACTCGACTCCCTTTCCGCAGCGCGGAAAAAGAGTCGAGTCCGGCCGTGGTTTTGTGTAAACACCCTTGCGTAGGGAAGACATTGAGTCGTGAATGCTTCTACTAGTGGCACTTTCAAAGGATATGCAGCTTTGTTCGCAGGCGACGTACCAGGCATATATAGGCAGACCGGCGACGGCCGGAAAAATTTCGGGGGGGGCTGAAGCCCGGTCAGCCCCCCCCTGGCTACGCTACTGCTGGCACTGCCGACATTGGTAGGGAGACGCCAATGGTGTGCAGTAGAAGCACCGCTCACCGCCTGCCTGTGCTGTAATACTGGGGACACGCCATCTCGATGGCTCATGTGGGCTTTGAGTCATGTCACCTCTTGCACGTGTGAAATGGAGTGTGCAGCTGGTGAAGGGGGGCAAAAAAGGAAAGGCTGAATATGACAGCCATGGACAGCCAACACTGGTGGACAACATAAGAGACGGGTAGCCAACGCCACTGCTAAACAGGGCAGATGTGACCCTGGTTAGAGTGCTAAGCACAGTTGGCACGGTGTACAAAAGGCGTGAGAGCAGTGCCTTCTTTGGACATCCAAAGCCAGAGCAAGACTCGTGCATCAGGCAGCAGGGCCAAAAGAGTGCATGCCTAGACAGATAGGGGAGGACCCTCACGCATGCAGTTGTGCCTGCTGACCCATCACTGAGAAGTATTTTTCGTGCCCATACCAAAGCCACACATCCACGCTCAACAAGGAGAAAGCAGTGTCAATGAGTTTGGGTAAATTAACGTTTATTGTATTTTGCAACTCATCTTACGAATAAAATAAGCGCAAAAAGCAACAGAGTGTGTCTCAAAGTGACCTTTCGTAGCACTGAGACCTATCGCACTAGGAAAAAGTGCATCATTGAAATAACGGCAGAGATAATTTATGATAAAAGCACAGGATGCGTACTTTACCGCTTTGGAATAAATTTAGCTTTGTCATTGTCAAGTGTTTCTCAATTTTATAGAAATCTTAATTTTACAGCAGTTTTGGCAATTCCTATTGACTTCCTAAAATGTTGAAGCTGTACAATAAGGAGCCCAGGACAAGAGGACAAAGTGATGTAATGGCTAATAAAATTACTAATTTTAGCCAATAAGCCACAATAAACCAATATGAGTTAGCCAGTAACTTCAAAACTGTTTGACATGATGCTAAAATTTATGCCATGCACTCTTCAATGTGGTCGTCCTTCGATCGGGTCAAGCTTTGGTCACGTACGACTAATCAAACTAGTTAGTCATTTACAGCAAATAAACAACGTCAATCAAGCAGAGAATCTCAATTGACCCATACTTTCTAGCAATAATAACTTCATTTTGTCTGTATACGGCTAGGGTTCCGCGTATTTTTGTTCTCCGTCAACAAAAACGCATGTGCCCTTCTCTCCCCCGCGCTCCATTTACATTCGTGACTACTTACCTCCAACTCCCCGCGGTGGCGGGAATCGTCCGCACTGGGGCGCAGTAATGAAGCGAAATTAGCTGTCATCTTGCATAGCTTGCGGCCACATGATCCGTTTCTCCTGCGCGACCTTCGTTGGTGTATGCCTCCTGCAGCCAAAAATTGTGTCACATGTCGTCCACCTTCACAGAGTGCGCGATGGCACAAATTTTTTGTTGGCGGAGAATAGAAGAAACTTGAAGTGAATTTCGCCGGAGTGCATATATATTTCGAGGCCAGCATGCGGTGCGTGCCGCCGAGCGGTTTTTTAAATTTTCTTTGTACCACCCACCGTTTTTTATTTTCTCAATAAACGTTTTGCCTCCTCCTTCTATTGATGGTCGCCAAATTTAAGCGTAGCCGGCCGTAGAAAGGCCTGACCATTTTATGCCTAATAATAATAAAATACTTCTGCATAGGGAATATAGAGCCAAGTAGCACCCGCCGCGGTGGCTCAGTGGCTAAGGCGTTGCGCTGCTGAGCACGAGGTCGCGGGTTAGATTCCCGGCCGCGGCGGCCGCTTTTCTGATGGAGGCGAAAAGCAAAAACGCCCGTGTGTACGAGATTTCGGCGCACGATAAAGATCCCCAGGTGGTCAAAATTAATCCGAAGCCCTCCACTACGGCGCACCTCATCGCCTGCGTTGCGTCGGCGCGTTAAACCCTACAATCAATGAAATCAGAGCCAAGTAGCCTCCCAAACGCGAATTTGATTTATTCATCGTATACAGAAACGCTGTAATCAACACTTATTATAATGTTACAATGAGAATTTAATGGATGCGACGCGCACCCACACTGCCTGAAAAAAAAAACATTTGGAACGTGGATAGAGAACTTTTTCGTAAGGTATCGGAAGCATCCGACATTGCAGCGCTGATTGAAAATCCGCAACTATGCATGGGCGCCTTAATAAGGGCAAAAATACACAATCAAGGAGTTAGCTCACAATATTCTACAAGATTTGAGGCAAATGAATGACGCTCGTTGTTTTGAAGTTAAGACTTCGATTTTTTTTTTCTTTTTCGAGGGCTCTCGAAAGCATGATTTACAGCATGAGTAATTTCTCAGCGAACGCGCCATAATGCCCAATAACAACATTTGCAGAGGATCTCTAAGCGCGCGAATGCGCGCTTAGAGATCCTCTAAGAGAGGAGTGCAAGAAAGTGTTTCTTTTCGGTATACATCCGTGGACGGGTCTTCTGCCTACCCTCGTCGGACTCAATGCAGATACTTGCATGCTAGGAAGACTGGCTGCAACACTCTCTTCATTTAATTTGGACGCCAATCGAGACTTCGGGCGAGACTTCTGATTCACGCGCTATGGAACCCGTCGCACCCAATGGGTGCGACCTTGATCGCCTAGTCACCTTGATCGCCAATGGGACGCGTGGCGAGGGTTACGCGTTTTGCAGATATCCGCACGCCAACCTGGCGCCAGCCTGATGCGTGTTTTCGCCGACCTAGCCGAGATAGGCTTTAGCACTAAAATATCCACGAATTACAAGATTTTTTTTCTTCATTATAGTGAAACAGCTTATGAACATTACATTTTGTTAAAGGAGCCATGAAGAGAAAATGCAAGTTGGTTTTATTCGAAAGATTTCGTGTTTTATAGTGCCCCCAGCGCTTGTCCGGATACAAACGGTGCTTTATTCACTGAGAAATTAAACAATTTAGGTTAAAATTTTGATTTTCCCGCTCAATCGTGCGTTTTCGTGGTCCCAAGTGACATCACGGGAACCGACCGCTATGGTCCCTAGAAATATACGACCGCTCTGCAGCCTAGAGTACCTTCATTCACGCATCCGCCGTACAGGGTAGAGACACGTAACGCTGGCGCCGCCATGTTCGGTTGCTCGCTCGCCGCCGAAGCAAGTCATTGTGTCAAAACCGCGCTAAAATTATCACCGCAACGCGGTTTACTGAAGAAGTTTGAATCATATTGTCTGTTTCGCGTTGCTAGGTCTCGTGGGAAACGAAAAGAATAACGCGTTGAGCCCGTTGGCCCAATTGCGGCGGCACGGGACCGTTCAAAGGTTGTCTCCACCCTGTAGCGGTGTTGGTTTGTTCCCGCGTTTCTTTACGTTCCGTAACCTAGATGGCGCCACCATACCGTGGCAAGCGTTTGGTTTGTTTTTGCCCGCATTTAAACCTGGCTTGTTTTTGTTCTGGGAGAAAATATTCGTTCCCTGAAACAGTGCTCGCTCGACAAATGGGGTCACGTAAGACACCGTTGCTCGCGTCAATCGGCCAGTGTCGTCTGAGACAACCCCAAGCCCCATAGTGCTGTGCAGCTAAACCAAAGCATGCTGTGCGCAGTACGAACAGCAGAACGCATCAGTACTTCTATGTTTACATGTGATTTCGTAACTTCCACTGTTTGTCCCATCATTCCTATTGCTTTGTAAAGAATGTGCCCTAAATTTAAGCGCAAATCGCTCGTTCGTCTAGTTTGTAAGCTCTACCTAATTTGCGTCTGCTTCTGCCAGCCTCCGCCAATCGCAGAGCTTAGCCCATGTGACATCACAGGTTCTGTTGCGGGAAATGAGCTGGTGGGTCGCATGACCATTCCCGTTTTTCCTAATTATGTAGCTTATTTGAGCGAAGTTTACGTTAAAAGTGGTGTCAGTATGATTCTAACGAGACAATCTTTTGAATGAACCAAACTTGTGTTTTCTCTTCATGGCTCCTTTAAAGCGTCACAGCGAGCTTATGTTAACTGTAAACATTCAGTTTTAAGCTAGCAGAAAGAACGGTAACCTACACAAGCAGCAGAAATTGCCAAGCCCAAGCATGGTAAATCATCAGTGGCCAATGTGTCCGAGCTTGGCAATACCTCGGCCGCCAATATTGGCTGGTGTCTGGGAAAGGTGACAAGCCAACAATTGGCCAAGCCCTGGAAGGCCAATATTGGACAACGCTTGGCAAAGTATCTTGCCATGATAATGCCAATGGGTGGACCCCACGCTATTTTGATGCACATTTTTGGCTTTGTGGCCAGTCCTTATGACCAATGCTTATTTTACGAGTTGCCTCGCGGCCCGATTTCTGCTTTATACATGCCAGTATACAGGAAATTATTAAACGAGTGCGCATTATTTATTTAATGCGCACTCGTTAAATAATTTCCTGTACAATGGCATGCATAAAACAGAAATGGGACCGCGAGGCACAATAAGCAAACTGCATCAACTTTGCGAAGCAATTATAGATAAGTGACTTGCCAAAAACAATTGAGCAACACAACACACCGGGTCTCTCTGTGTAGTTTTTTTATTATGCACATCAAATATACGAGAAACCTGGCTTAACAGCGGCAAGAATACGAACACACACATGAAAGCAAACACAAACACAACAGTCGAGAAAAAATTTTAAAAAGCGCTGCTCATGAAGCGCGAAACGATGATCATTCGTTTATCCTTTCTGCAATTTTTGTTTTAACGCGAAAGCATTTCTTGTCTACGCCGGCATAAGCGCGCATCCGGGTGGTGGTATGCGGTTCGGCGTCTTTTTAGACAAGCACGGCGCCGTCCGCGGTTTGAAGTCTCGGCGAAAGTGGGCAGTGGCGAGAAGGATGGACGAAGAGGAGGGAAGCGAAATCAGTTCGTCAACACAGTCCGACACACAACCGGAATTGCATTGCACGCACTGACTGCACCGCCATCAATCAAATGCTCACCCGAAAATATTTTTAAAGCGGAGCTTTGTACTTCTACCCCCCAAGGGTTCTGCTGCGACTGCTGGTGTCAGCAGAAAACTCCCGCGAATAAATTAGTGGCACCGCCAGGATTGAACCTGGAAAGAATAGAGAAACGGAACGAGATCCCGTCTTCTTACCGATTCAGCCACGAACCCACGCGGAGACGGGGAGACAGACGGTGCACTCACCGAGCACATGTGCAGATCTACCCCTTGCGTTCTCTTTGAATGCCACGTGATAGGGTCACGCGAACTCTTGCGCCGCTGTGCGCTCCGCCGACGGCACGTGTAGCCATCGTGTTCGTGCCTTGCGCATGCGCTAGGAGTTACCAAAAATTACATTAAGCTCAAACCAACGATTGGCATCTCACGTCTCCGTCTTTGCCGTTGATCTCATCGCCTCCGTCGGCGGCGACAGGGACAGGAGGAGTGCGATCGTCTAACACCGTGTTTGAGCTGCCTTTCATTTTATGAAAAAAAAGTTTCCACTCACGTGCTTTACCAATACAACTCGACCAAACAACATTCATGGATCATGCATTCATTTGACCTTAGCAAAGAATATCTCTATGAAGTAATAAGGGGAGCGGTTAAGTGCATTTCACTTGTCCCTGGTTTCACTCTTTGGAGAGCCACGTGTATGAATTAAAGTGACGTCGCATGGGCAACCGTTATAGGTGTCGTTTACAGCTTCGCTTTCCAACCACCTTCACAGGGTGGATTGGCGCGCATTTTTTTAGTTGTGCACCCTGGCTCACGAGAGCGTCCAGAAAGCGCGAGCACAGGGTTCCGAGAAAAGTAGTATACTTTTATACCACTTCCTACAAGCTTAATAAACCCTCAGTGCAGGCGTTGTCGTTAACTAAAAAATAAACCGGCGATATTCCTTTTATTATAATACGAACATTTGTCAAACGTCGCATGGATAAGCGCGCGCTAGGAAACATAGCTCACTTTCTTGTGCTGTCCCGGTGATCCTGCCATCACAAAAGGTCGCTGGTAATTCTTCCTTGCGGGACTAGAAGAGAAATTTCTAAAATATGGCACTCATAAAAACCCGATTTCTCCACTAGCTGTTTCCAAACTTTAATGTAGTTTATTTGATATGTAACTTAATTATATCTGCTAACTTATTTCAGTTGAATCATGAGGTCCGACTTAGGGTATACAAAGCTATGTATTTTTTGTCAGTCCCATTTTCCGCTTATTAAACTAAATTTTAGCGGTCCCCGTAGGCCTGGGTTGAAATAACGATGGAGAGTTTGTCAACTATCGTTAATTCAACCTCGTTTAGTCTGATTTTATCAGTTGCTTCGATCAAGTTTAGGAGTCCCATTAGTGTATAAAGCTACGCGTTTTACTCGGGTCAATTCAACATTTCCTTACTGCGATCAAGATTTGATTGTCCCACCAAGACCGAATCGACGCGGTATAAACCCCAATTTTTACCCCCCTGAATTCGTAAAATTTTGAAACTGGAAACAACTGCTAGTAATAATATACTAGGTAGATAAGCGCCAAAAATATACGTACAGCGTTAGCTTCTTTTTTTTATATAACGAACAATCTAAGAAAACTGCGAAAGGTAGATGCAGGCTGCAGCGTACGTGCGCGTGCGCGTTTAGTTTCTTGCTGCCACCAGAAAACGCAGTAATAATCAATATTGGTGTGAATAAGTAACATTTACGCCTTTTAGCACCATTGGCGTAAATAACTAAGATATATTAGCATACCCTCCCCTTTTCGCATTTTTAGGTCTACATCCCTCTTTATCGCTATTACTGCTGAGTTGACACGGTTAGGCAATAGGCGATCACTTACGAGATAGGTTGTCCGTTACTTTGCTAACTGCTGATCTCAGGCGTTATGTTTGTAAGTATACTTTATATGCCCTCAAACTATCTTTATAAAGATAGTTCACGTGTACCAATCCCGATCGGCGATCGATGCGTTGGTTGACAACGCTCATCTGGCGTACAGCAGATTTCTGCACGCACGTCACGAAATTACATTAGCTGAGTGGTAGAAAGGCCGGGTAGTCACCTTGATCGCCTACATTTACAAGAAAAAAAGAGGATCGGTTTTATGACGCTTCCAAAGAGACTTTGAAAAGTTTTTCTGCATATAAAACGTGTGCTAGTACTTTATTCTATTGATATTTATGGAAACATAGACATTATTGCGCCAACTGTCATACACCTGCACGTTGTTTTCGCGAGTATGTTGCGCAGAGCCATCCTAGATGGCTAGGCGCGACGTGTTGGCTTTGAAACTGCAAGTGCAAAGTGGTCGTGGCTACTTAGACCTCCCCCCGCCATTGATCAGCGGTTGTGTCTATATATCATCAACCAGATCCAGATAACAGTATACCCAGTATAATTATAAAAATCACAAAGCTACGACAGAATAAGGAGCACACTGCGTTCACACGAATTCCAGCACAGTTTTGAACGCGCCGCGAAAACAATACCGCTCGCGCTGCCCTTTGTGGCCAACATGCGAACTACACCAACCAAACTGTTCCAAACTGCCTCACAAATCAATTTTGTCCACAAAATAAGCTCAAATAATTCTGCGCATAACAATTTTAACCTATTGTGAAGCAAGGAAGTGTAAATATAGTCTTCACCTACTGCAGTCGTTAAAACCGGAAGTTAAGATACAAACTTGCTCTATTTTAACAAATGTTGTCGTTGTGCTTGCTTTTTAAAGCTTAATAGTTATCGTTTTATATATTATAGCACGACAATAAGGAGTTATTGGCTTGTAATCAAAATGTTTAACCGGAAATGACGCATGGGTGGATATAACGCTTTTGGCCGAAAAGCGTTATTTTCACCCGGTGGGAATAATGGCGGCCTTCGCGAAGACTGAAATCTTGTGCACGATTTATGATGGTTTGAAATGCGAGGAGCACGTCGACACACGAAAAGCCTCAGCTGGCCGCTTGCTAGCTGTCGAAGAGTCGGTTAACCACTTATCCAATTTCGGGTTTGCCACTGCAACTAAGCGAGCCGCTTCACACGATCTCTTCTTAATGAAAGCGATGAAACTATGGTGAACTTTACTTTAAATACGGCTTAAAGAAACGGTACAGCACGACAACACCATCGTGCCGTGGGGTCAGCACCTCCACGATTTTTTTTGGCACCAAGCCACTGCTAACCATTCATAACAGCGCAATTTCAGACGGAAGTAAATACTGTAAAATAAAATCAACGCCGCTTGTATTGTACTTTACAGATTAATGTCTGGCAACCTGACTTTTTAATACGGAACTCTATGGAAATAAAATACTATGCATAAAGGATACTATGCAATAAAGAAATTCATGCGCCTTAAAAATTATTATGAATGACAGACAGAATTATATAACACAACAGAAAACTGACGTATTTATTATATATCATGAATTGCAGAAAAATTTGGCGACACTGCGCATTTGGTTTTTTTAAACACTGGCAACACTGCAACTAAAAACATTTTTTTCTATAAGTGTAGTTTGTTTTGTGCAAAATATTTATTGTTGTAGTTATTTCACTTTGATTGTTATTACAATTTACCAACAAGCGCGCAAAAAAACTTGCATTTAAAACAAAAATCTGGTAACAATGTGACATACTAAAAACCTGGCAACACTTTTACCTTTTATTTTTGCTTTTAATACAACGGAATAATTTATTTCAATATAATAGTAAGAATGATAACTTTTCTTTTATCTCAGAAAGTTCTCAAACGAAAATCTTCGCACACCGACAGGGTGGCTGGACAGAACGCTTTGTTTGAATAACAAAATGGAAAATGATTACCACGCCTGTGAGCGTGTAGAGTAGACTTCACCGTAAACATTATTTCCGAACTCGTCGCACAGAGAAGGAACATCGCCGTTTTTTTTGCGGCCAGAGCAGTCGTCAGCACAGAATAGGGAGGATTTCAGATTTAGTCGTCAAGGTGTTCCCTAGATATTTTGGCCGCGATATCCCTACCCGCCTGTGAAAAGCGAACCGCGCGAATTTACCTGCTCGTTGCGGACTGTTTGTGCTGCTTCCAAGACACATGGCAAACACACGAGTCGGTAAGTAGATAGGCCATATCGTATAATGAGCGCTGAATTAATCTTGCTAGATTGTCGCTTGTTGATAGCTTGTTGATAGTCGATAAAAGTGAACTGAAAGATGGTGGCTAGAGAGTGACGCCGTCGTTACACATAATTGCTGCCCAAATGGACTTCTACTGCTCGCGACTTGTACTTTTGGTTTTGTAGGATTACTACAAAGGCGATGCCATATTGCAGACCTGTTAGTTCGAATCGCCTCTGTACTGTGCTGCCCGGGGGATTGGGGTCCCAGGTTGGGTACGCAAGCCTGACTGGTATGGGCAATTCTGCCTTTTGCGGCCCTGTACGGCTGGTTCCACCCACCATGAGTACAAATAAAGTATTATTATTACTATTATTATTTTTTTTTTCTTGTGGATACGTTCACCGTGTGCTGGCTCACGTGCTAAGCAATGGGCCACCGGCGCTAACGTTAATGCGGGTGTCAATTGGTGCAGAAAGAAGGAAATATTGATGTAGTGGTAGAGCCCTTAAAGAAAATGTTAAATTCCCAGCTTGGCTGGAGTGTTAGCGAAATATGTTACATAACATGTGGTTGAGTTTTAGCGAAATATGTTACAAAACATGTGGTCGAGTTTTGTGTAAAATTTCTTTACTTCTGGATACTTTTTGCGCTCGTCACTTCCTTGTGAAGTTGTAATTATCTTATGTATAGTTAATACACAGCTATGCCACCTGTATTTTCTACCAGCATAGTAAGGCGATTCTGGAAACTATCTCTTTAGCTTAGCAGTTAAGGTCCCATTGAACCTATAGGCATGTCGAAGATCAGGTACTGGAATCAGCTGGTCCTGGCTAGGAATGCTGGGGTACTAAACGGAAAACTGATCGCAGCTGAGAATTAAATAACTGCTACCGACATGTTGAATAGCAGCATGAGAAAATGAAGATTCAAATTCTCGGTGCCTAGCGAAAATTCTGATAGAAACTTGTATTAGGTAAGACATGTAAACTTGTATCAGTTTTATAAGTTTCATATACAAGTTGTATTAGTCTAATACAGATACGTATTAGTTTACAAATACAAATAGATCTGATAGACCTGAGTCCAATACGAACTAATAGAGACGTATTGGTTTAAATAAAAACTAATACAAATGGACCCGCAAAGTGCGATTTCCTGAATTTTTATGTTTTCCGGAAAATGACAAGACAAAAGGTTGAAATGATCGCCCTTGAGCAATAATTTTTATTTGGTATAATGTTATGAAGCGTTTTGTTCACTAATAAATCTCTGTAAATGTCCAACCAAACTATTATAGCAGCCATTATTATATTCGTGAGACCCAGTGTACAATATATTGCACACTCGTTCTCAGCGCCGTAGCGGTTTTCCAACAGCCGTAGAAGCTAAGACCGCCTGTACAAAGAATTGCACAGACATGTGCTGCCATCTAGAGCAGAGTGGGAGAAGTCGACTACGCGGTTCTTTTTGCGCGCCATTTTGACGATGGCCTCCGTCCCCGTGGAGTCGCTCTACTCGGCCCGCCTAAGTGAGATGCTCTTATTTTCTTACCGCTTTACGAAATATTTTGAAATTTGTGTTGAATGGATTCTTGAATGTGTAGGGATCATCTAGAACTCAATTTTATTTCCCGCAAACGTATATTTTGTTTGTTGTCGAGCTGAATTCTTTTGTGTACAATTTGTTGCACACTGGGATCGAGGTACATTGTACTAGGTATTTTCGAGTGTGTGCGCTGTATGTACTGTTACGATGACCGGGCAGTAAATTGATATTTATCTCTACCAAATAAGCTTTTTTTTTTGTTTATAATACAACGTTATCATTTTCGAATTTTCTGGACTGTGCTAGGGCTGCGGCTGAAAGCTGCCGTGGCGATTTTGGAAGCCATTGCTTCTCAAGACACCTCGGATCGCGACTGGTCAGAAGACGAAGAAGACACGACAGTTCTACTGATTATTTTTTATTATTCTTCTCCCCCCTCCTCCTCTTGCTCGTCCTCCTTCTCCTACTCCCTTTCCTCCTCCTTCTCCACATCCTCCTCCTACTACTTCTTCTTCATTTGTGTATGTATTTCATTCCTTTTTGTGGTTTATTTCATTATTGACTAACTTCCAAACTTGATTCCTCAAACACAAGAAGAAAAAAGCTTCAAAATTTTTCTAATTTTCCTCGAATAATCCACCTAGGCAGTTATCTCTTTCGTATTCACGACTGTTGTTTGGCCGATCCCCTGATTGGGTATGCGCCACTGAAGTTAAGGAACAACAACAAACACCCCTCCCAGGTGCTTCCTGTTCGACCACGATAGCACCATTGCCTCCTGTCTCTTTCAGGACAGCGGGCGCCCGGCAAATGTCTGAGCTTTCTGAACCAAAGTCACCATCAAGGTGCAGTAACCCCGGGTGCTCACAACGCTCGAAGTTTCGATAGACTTGCTGCGACGCATTTTTTTTTTGTTTAACTTCCTCAAGAAACTGCTTCAAGCAGTTTCACAGCTAGAATTTTCAGCTGGAAAACTGTCTTTCCTTTTATTACGCGCAATATGGGATTTTGTTTTTTTTCGTGCACTGAATCCCGGTGTGCAATATATTGCACATGCCATGGTAGGCCAACGCCACATTTTACATCAATAAAACTTTTTTTATTGTAATTTCCTGGATCCAATGGGCTTAAGTATACGTTTTCTTCTACTACACATGGCAGGTTGTTAGTCGGGTCTCACGAGGATATATGCAAAATAGGTCAACGTTTTTTTTTGCATTTTCGCTCCTAAAAAATGCGCTACATGAAGAGAGCTGATGGGAGCTGGGAGTGCTGCGCCAGCGATAAGCCACCTTACCTGACCTTACCTGCGATATGGTCCCTCAGATATGGTCCATACCAGCAAGGCTGCAAGAAGAGCAGCAAGAAATCTAACTAAGCCGAAAAAACTGCAACGAAGTCAAACCAAGCCATGCCAATGGTCTTCGTTGGGTTATAGTGCCTAGAATATACTATATATTCTAGGCACTATAGTTGGGTTATAGTGCCTAGAATATACTGGCTAGTGTGCCGACCACGGCCTCCCGGGTGGCACCGAGAGCGATGAATGCCACCGGCCGCCGCAAGGGGCGCTGCCGGGCGGGAGGGTGCTGGCCGCGCAGCCTTCACTGGCCGCGCAGCCTTCACAATCTCGGCAAGGGCAGTGCTGCATTTTCGCTTTCGTTCAGCAGACCACATCTGTTATGGAGGGAGCTGATGACAGCTTTCGGGGTTTATTTTGAGTTTTCGACTAAGAGTGGCATAATTAGAGAATGTTCCTTGCGCGCTCTCGAAGGTGCGTTCTAGCACCTTAGAACATAGCATGCTCTCGAAGGTGCGTTCTAGCGCCGTTTTAACATTGTAGGCTTTCTTTATACTGCTCTTTAGCTACCTTTAGTTTCAGACACAGTAGGGGCCCTATTCTCGACTGCACAAATTGCCGGCAATTTTCTGGAAGTCTTTTCTGATTGGCTTTCAATTTTGGTCACGTGCTTCCGGTTGACAAAGCGGTTGTGTGTGCTGTCGTCATTTTGACGTTTCATGTCGTTTACGGACACCAGGGGCGGTATTCTCGAGTTTTGTCCCTTTTGCATCCCTTTCAAAAGTGTCCCTTTTGGCAAGCCTTCATTGGCTAAAAGCAAAGAACCGGAAGTGACGTAACGCAAGCGCGGCAAACCTACTGCCAACGCTTATTGCTTAACCAGAAGTGCGTCACGAGGAAGGGGCGCAAAAGGGACGTTTTCAAAACGGACAGTTACAAGAATACCGCCCCAGTTCTAAAGTTTCCGTTATTTCTCGTTACTAAAGGCGCATAATTCTTGGCCGGCAATGAAAAACCAGACTAAATGCAGCAGACATGACAACGTAAGCCTGTCTTTGCTATTCAACAACAATACTGCTTGTAATACACACCCCCTCTGTGATTGGCTGAGAAGGCGTGACGTAATTTAAACAGTTGGCGGGAACGATTACGTCATGCATTGGCAACTTCAGCCTGGGTAAAAGTGACGTAATGCCACGTAACAGCTTGAAACTGGCGGCTGTTTTTGTCGCAAAATACAAGCAAAATAGGGCAAAAAATTGCCCCGGCTTACGGCGCCGCAAAGTGTGCGGCAATTTGCAGCAGGCGCAGTTCCACTTGCGCGCTGTTTAAAGCATGTTTCCTACTGAAACAAATTATAGTTTCAATGGCTTCCAAGTCAGCGATCATGGAACATACACATAACATGCAGTATTTTGCTTTAATGTTTGGCAATAAAATAAAAATTATTTGTTTGGCGTAACCGCAACATAAGAGGGCAGTACGAGCCTCTCCATGACAAAGAGAACCCAACGCATGGCATTTGTCCATACTTGTCCTAGTAAGCTGTTGGGTCACATGATCGAACTCGAGAAAAATAACAATAAAAAGTGACTATTTGGTTCATTACAGCGCTGATTGCAGTCGAGCTTGACGAATGAGTGAATTGGCGACATCGGTGCGCTACGCGGTTATCAGGCGTAGCGCTTCGCTGCTCTTATGCGTCTTAGAAGCGATGGTCGTGGCCGTCTTTTTCTGTGATCACGCCATAAACTTGTAACATAGCAGCAGACGATGGCATGGCGGCGGTGGCGGCAGGGAAGGTGATAACGCAACAAAGCTTGCATTGAAGCAGAGAGCCCAGGGCCCGTTTGCCCGTACGCATAAGTTCTCGATTAAGTTCCCGCTTACGAATAAGACGCCAATAAGTTGAAGTCGGCCACGGCAAATAGGCCGGTTGCCAAAAAACCCGACGAAAACGCTACCTTAACCGAGCGTTTGTATCACTTTCGGGCAAACGACTTATTACCTAGACATCGCTAAAGTCGTAGTTGAGAACTTATTCCCGCACTTATCGCGTTCGGGCAAACGGGCCCAGATATGTTAATAAAAGCGATTGAAAAAAATAAAGATACGGTAAAACAATTGTGTGATGTTCTTTAGCTCAACATCCGCCTTTCGCTCGCTTTTGGATCAACGTTGCTCAATCGCCTTGTGGTGTTGGCGCCAAATTTGACCTCCAGTAATGTGTTTTTCTTGTCAGCCTCAGCTACCGCCTTAATTTTTATAGTACATGCCAAGTGTTTTTATATCTTTCTTGCACAATATTTGATACCTTGGTAGCGATCTTTATGAGTTACTCGTCAAATTACACTGCATGTCGTCGTAGCTATAAGTGCAGCACATCACTGATTGCTTACGTCGTGCTTACGCAAAAAAACATGGGTGAATTGCCGGCAATTTGTGCAGTCGAGAATAGGGCCCCAGAAGAAATAAGTCAATGTTGTGAATCGCTTAGTACCAGTTTGATGCTGCAAAAGGCAAATCTAAAAATTTTGGGGGAACAACTACGATGACTGGTGGATAATACTAACAGGAAGAAAGAAAAGTGAAAAAAAAAAAAAAAAAAAACTGAACTAATCCCAGAGCTACTTTGTGTGCACTGACGTAGAAACCTAGTCAGATGTACTTATGAAATAAACGAACAAAATAAAATTGAAAAAAAAATCTGGTCAAAACAATTCGGCCAAACGTGGCTGCAATGTGGTGCGCTCACCTGTCCTTCAAATGTTCACAGTCACAACCTCAGAAGTGAATTGGTGGTTCAAAATGCACCTTTTCAAGTGCAGACCCTCCTGTAACGAATACACCCTTTCGCACCGCACAAAACTGGATTCAGTTACGAACTGCTCATTTTTTTTTAATACAGCAAACTTGTATGTCGCATTCGCAGTCCCTTTATTTTGTGCCGGCAGTTGTAATTCACCGCGTGGTACGTTGAGTGGAGACTGACAAAAAACACTGAAGTGCCAATAAGTTATAATTTTATTAAGAACACAGGTTTCCAAGTTACAAATCTAAAATCCTGCTTTGCAGAACACCAAACACAAATGTAAAATTTCCGAGCTGGGTATATGCGAATGTCATAACAGTTTTTTCATTACCCAACTAGAAATGTAATTTTTTTTTAAAAAGAACACCACACACGAAAACACAAATGTAAAATTGATGAGCTGGGTATATATATGAGAATGTTGTAAATCACAGGTTTAACGTCAACGTTAAAAGTGCTTGCCTGACAACAGCAAAGTCAGGAAAGCAACGGAACTGTGCACCTCCTTTCAGTGCCCATTAAATGAAATGCTTACGCAAACATTCTCAACGCCAACAAGAAAAAAAAAAGAACAATATCACTAGAAAGAGAAGAGTTTTAGCTCTTCATCCTTGGGAAAAACGACTAGGTTATTTTGAACTGCATGGGCAACTGCAATGAACTGCAATGGGTAACACATAGCTGCAAGTATTGTTTAAGCATTAGAAAGGAAAACATTGACTAGAACCAGCAAGAAATAACAGAGGGGATTATACACTCCCTGCTGCCTACTGAGCAAAGATGCTCGCAAGCTGGGAACAAAAAATGGGAACAAAAAATGAACTGCAATGGGTAACACATAGCTGCAAGTATTGTTTAAGCATTAGAAAGGAAAACATTGACTAGAACCAGCAAGAAATAACAGAGGGGATTATACACTCCCTGCTGCCTACTGAGCAAAGATGCTCGCAAGATGCTCGCAAGCTGGGAGCAAAACAATAACGAAAGCTTTTTCCGGAAAACTGAACCAATAAATATAGCTAGTAGTTTTAAAATAACTACAGCAACAGTGAGAAAGATTGAACTCGCGAGGTAAAAGAGCGGAAGATTGAAACTAGTTGCCTCGGTGTGATTTGGAAAACTTTCGCTTCTTCGCGACAGGTTGTGGAACGACGGGCTGAGATGCCTTTGTCGAAGTGGGTTGACCCGTTTTCTCCCGTTCCGCAAAGGATCTCTTCAGCGCGCCGGTAGTTGCCTACAAAAAAAAAAAACAATAATAATAAAAAAAAAAAAAAACCCACAGTGAAGCACTCAAAAACGACCAACTCCTTGAGTCACGAAAAACACAACAAAAGCGGCTTTAGGTCAAAACTCTTCCAACGTAACCTCCTCTGAAGACAAGACAAAAACATTGCCGCAAAAAGGCAGAGCTCTGAAACTGACATCAGTCGACTTGATTCCTCGAGACCCTTCCTTTTGGTACTTGCAGTTGTGATACCGTCCCTAGCCGCTACCTCAAGTATCTTACAGGCTCCGATGCACCTTTTCTGCGATCTACATGTAAGACGGCAGATTCGGTCAATTCATCAGTGGTGAAAATAGCCCCCACTTTGACAAGCTTAATGGGTCACCAAAGGCTAAATGAAATTTTGTTTTAACCGAAAAATCACACGTTTCATGTCACTCTCAGCTTTTGTTCGACAAGCAACGATGCGTTATTTGACGAGAAAGAAGTAAACAAAGCTGGCATTTCTTGTTAAAACTGAAAGATGATACGTGTTGCTCAGCTTTTGCTCGACGAGCTAGAATGTGTTATTTGATAAGAAATGAGTAAACAAAGCTGGCATTTCTCTAGAGACTCCCGATTCCCTGTCATTTTTTTGTGACAGAGCCATCGCGTCGCAAAGTAGAAGCGACGAGGCACCAGTGCGGTTTAGAATGTAAACGATTGGCGCTAGGCACTCCCACGCTGGCAGCGGTAGCTTTTATGCCCCCAAGCCATGGCCGACCCCCAAGGAGAACGTTTCTTTGGCCGAGGAGGCTATTATTTTTGTAACTGACGGAACGAGAAATTCTTTTAAACGCTCGAGCCGCCCATGTGCTCGCCAACATTAGACACCCCATTACTCTAACCATAAGCAAAGCCGCTTGAGAAGCGACAAGCGCTGTTTCAAATATCAGGCAACTGTGGGTGCCCCCGCTAGGCATCGGTCAAGCGGGGCGGGGCGCCTTCATCTCGCGTCGTCTGGCGATCCCGTCCATTTCATTCTCATCTCTCACGTGAACTTAGCCTGAAATACACACTCGCTTCCCAGTACCTGTCTCGTGTAGTCTCCGTAGCAAAGGCCAAACATAACGAGGGTAGAGCTACACGACGCACGATTTATGAATTGTTTATCCACAGCGGCTCGTGGTGAACGGAAAAGCACAAGTTCGAATCGGTGAAATAACCACCTGCAGTAAGTGCCATAACCTTTCATGAGTGATAAGGTTCTAATGGGCGCTCTTCTCTTCTCTCTTGGCACTCTTTCCCGTAGCTGGCCTTGTGCCATTACAGGGTTCGTACGGGCTTCAAAAGCAAAAATTCAAGGGTTTTCAAGGGCTTCCAAGGACTAGAAAACACATTTTCAAGGCCCCCATCTAATGTTTTATCTGGGATTATTTATAAGTTTTTCAACGCAATGCAAAATTTCGTTATTGCCCAATACTTAAGCACATTAGTGCACATTTAGATAGGCGCTAACGGGTTCGTGAATGCTCCCCCAGCATTATTTTTTATTTCACAGTTGGTATTTAGAGGTTTTTCTTTTTTCTTGGTGCTTTGCTGAGGCTGTTTGATTTCAAAACTTCATTAATGTTGCCTGCATCTCCTGCTTTGTCAGCAAGAGTATCAGCTGAAATTAAATCAGCAAGTGTTGCTGCAAGACAGGATGAACTACCGTATAATGCGGAATATAGGTCGAGATTTTTTACAGAAAAATTTGCCGAAAAGTCACCCCTCGACCTATATTGCAGTCACTGGCAGTTGTCATCTGGCGACCGGGCAGCCCATCGAGCCCATCCAAACCCCAAAGGCACCATCGCCACCACCATCAATCGGACGCGACGCCATCTTTGTTTTGTTGCTTCTCTCGCTGCGGCGAATGTGTGCGTGCTATTTTCTTCTTGCTCAAAATGAGTTTAGGCACTTTGTGCCAGGTTACAGCAGCGTTTAAAAGAAAAGTTGGGGGTTTTTTAAGGCCAATGACGTGTCCGCCTTGACCCAGTTTTGTATCACCAAAAGAAGTGTTGTAGCGGCGTTAGCTGAAGGGGCAGCTCTTGGTATGCAACGCTCAGAAATCCTCATGTCATGGGCGCTGCTCTGTGCACCTGTGCTGCTGTACAAAGGGGCAGATTTTGTCCGCTAGCGTCATGCGATGTCTCTACGAATGGATAGCCCAAGATGTTTGCTGACCACCTGCACAGACTGGCTGTCGCTCCGGTCTGCACACGAGTGTCCCATGCTTTGCGCTCGCTTCACGATGACATGGTCTTGCGAGTGTTTAAGTGCTGCACAAGCAATTCCCTGGACTGCACCGAGGACGACCTGCTGTGTGGGCGACAGCGAGCCAGAAGCAGTCATCCGACGATACTTCAGAGAGTTTTAAATGAGTAATCTGAGACGAAACAAGTTAGTCTCAATAAAAAACAATGGTTGGTACCTATTTCTTTTTTTTTTTTTTTTTTTGCATTTTTCGGCTACAAGGTAAGGGGGTCGACCTATATTCCACCTCGACCTATATTCCGCATTATACGGTATGTACACGTCCATCATTTGCACATAAAAGCAAACGCAGATGGAGCATATGAGGCACAGCAACCATGCAATGAGCGGTCGTCCACAGACTAGATGGAACATGCAAGGTAGAGAAAAGAAGCCGGCTTTCACTGGATTGTATCGTGACATGGAGTCTATTGAGGAGTCCTTCTCCCAATTTTGCCTCGTAATAATGACAATCCACTAAACTCGTAATTTCACGCAATACCCTGAAACTTGATTGTTACACTGTTTCTTTACATATTTAACACCTAAAATCCACGACAAACACTTTAAATTCTTGTGAAAAGACAGGGCCACTGGTTCTCTTAAGAACAATCAAGGGTTTTCAAGGACCATTTAAAAATTCCAGGACTTTCAAGGCCTTGAAATTGACACTTCTAAATTCAAGGGTTTTCAAGGTTTTCAAGGACCTGTGCGAACCCTGCATTAACACCCAACCATTGTCATCAAGGTTCTAACCGGCTGGCCCTCTTTGCCCCAGCTAGCCTTGTGCCAAAAAAATCCAACCATCATCACCATCAAGGCTCTAACCGGGCACGGGCAAGCTTTACCGACAGCAACATCAGCACGCAGACAATGGATTAGAAGCTCAGGCTGGTTGCTTAACCACCTGCCGTGCATCTCGCAAATTTTGCAGCTTCCTGCCGGGGTCATTCCTTGCAGCAGATTGGGCGTTTGCACCATGGTAGGTTATTGACTTCGCGAATTGCGCACCAACACTTCTCCAAAATGAAACTAAGAGCATGATGGCGGACTCTGAAGCGCGAGGGAAGCAGCCTGTTTTGTAATGCATGCGCTGTAGTCCGTGTTTTTTACATTAGATCAGCCCGCGGAAAGTTTTGATTTACATCTACTTCGCGTGCGCAACCACTAAGGAACTTGTTATTTGAGGAAAACATTTGTAGATTCTTCTCAAAGGAGCTTTCACTGTTGTGTTCACAACTTCTGTTGGTGTCACAAAATGTAGCACCAAAAAGCGTACGGGGCGTCCACACCTGTTTATGTTTCTGATATTTTCTGCTTCATTAAACAACTGCTAGTTGCAAGAATGGTGTACTCTGATTCTCAGCACTATAAACTATCATACTTCAAATCCATGTGTCGATGGCATAGCAATGAGACACACACAGTCGTACTGGTATGGGCTAGAACCGTTCTCAAACAAAGTCCGGTTAGTGAAATGTAAGCTGGGACCAGTTAGTGTCCTGTTGAATCCACTAAGGACACCGTGCGACTGTTTTGAAAAGTACGCCAATCTCGTGCTTACCTTGTCGGTCGGCCCCTCATGACCGGCTTTGGCGGTCCCACGGCTCTGCACAAGGTAGAAGTCACGACTTAAAACGGGGCGACTAAGACCGCTTGCCATAAAAACGAGGCACACAATGTGACGGTCACTCACACAGCATGCCCTATTCCCCCTGCAAAACCATTCCTCGATGTTTGTAAACAACTCTCTCAATCCCACACTGACAGTTGTCACAGAGTAAGCATTCGTGGCGTCAAGCCACTTCGGGAACACTTCCTACAGTACCCGAGCAATCCAACGAGATTCGGTTTGTTGATTGATTGAAATAGGCAATCGCATTAGGCAATAAAACAAAGCTCTCGTAGAGAGTAAATTAAATGAGCACTCACCGACAACGACAGCTTGCTTTTGCTGCTTTGTGGCAATCCCACAGCCTGTCCCTAGGAAAAGCAAGGAAAAAAACATGTCAGCATAGACAAAACTCTTTTCGAGGACGCTCATTCATGTATTCAGCATTTCCATGAAGAGGGTCGTAAAAATGTTTACTATGTTGTTGAGACACATTTGTTGTATGTATAGGCCAACCTTTTTTTGTACCTCCAGCGTCCTTTAATACGGAGAAAGACGAAAAGAACATGTTAACTCCAGTGAAAAGGCAGGTTGACACTCTACACTAGTCCGAGACGGTGACATTTATAATAAAATTATTACACACTCGTGTGCCTAACACAAGAACTGAACCACGACAATTTTTCTGTTAAAACGAAAGTGTTTTATGCTGGGATCCACGAAGATCTGACTGACGTCGTCATATCTGTCACGGAAGAAAAACCTCAACTGCCGCAGCTGCGCCAGGATTCGAGCCGGGAACTCCGTCGCTGCAAGGGGAGGAGCCAGGCTTTTTACCGGCTGTGCTATGAGCTGAAGTGGAGACAGCTAGCTCTATGAATGTGCCATATATCCTCCCTCTAACCTCCTTCATTTCGATGGTGCTGCCATCTAAGGGAGCTGAAGCGAAGTAGTGCAACACAACGCTAATGAGCGCCGACAGTTGGCGCCAGCTGAGCTCGTCACAACGCAACCGTCTGCCCTACACTACACGGAGCAGGGACACACAGGTCGCACATTTGCCAATGTGACGTGCCAGTCGTCGCTCGCCAAGCACACCCACAAGACAGCCCCGCAAATCATGCTCCAACACTGCAGCGGACCGTGAGTTTACCGAACGATTCACTGGCAACCCGTTTGGTTTTCGTTCGCATGGTTTGTGAGCGCTTGTAGTTTTCATTCGAGTTTACGCAGTGCTCCAGTGCGCGCAATCCAGTGTCTAGTGTTGATGCACCTGACGGCGTCATACCGATGAAGAATAAATAGCGATGAACGAGTTCATATCAATGCAGCATAAACATTCAACTGATCCTGTCGGCACATTTCACTTTCCTGTTTTACCGATTCCTATGAAAGCGGGATCAACCACATTTTTTTACTGTAGTATTACCATAATATTGTTCTGTCAAAAGGCTCCTTCCTGGCCAGTCAAGTAGCAAATAATGTTGTCAGCTTTGTAATCCAACAGTGTTGTGAGGTGATAATTACTTGAAAATGACACCAGCTATTCACTAGTGATCTTTGGTTCGGAGAAAGGGCAGCTTTATTCTGCCAAAGCTTATTTCTGATGGTCCCCCGCATGTCTAGCAAGTGTGCCTAGCATTTTCAACCAGTTTCCAGCAGTTTCGGTTTTGTTTTTGCGTTGCAAAATTCATATTTGGCGCTACTACGCAGTTACCAAACTACAAGCTCATTTGCCACGGCGGCTCCGGTTGCCCGCTACTGTTCCTCAAAACAGGCATGCCACTCGTGCTTCCACTTCATCTTTGCCTTACTTCTCAGATAACAGCTTCCACTGAAAAGTCAAAAGATAACATTAAGTCGTCGGGTATCAGTTCAGACGAGGAGAATGCTTCCAATTGGCCTTGAACACCGCCAGCTGTTCACCGGCCAGTTTCGGTTTCATACGAGGGTATTTCCAGAAGTCTAGTGTCGCTGCTTAGTAGAACTGTCTGTTCTGACAAAGTCTCCAACAGCCTTGTATTTGTTTCTTTTCGAAATTGTTAGGTGGCACTGCAATGTAGTAGGCTTGTAGTGCTGAACTCGCGTCATAGCATGACGGTGACTTGGTGAAAGCTTGCTGGGCACGATTCTAGAGCATCGCACCTTATTCGTGCAAGCAAGGCTACCATAGCGAGTCGGAACATGATAATAAACCGCAAATGAAAGTTCTGACTGATAAGTGATCATCAGAACGTCAACAAGCATCACCAAAGAGTTTGGTTTTCAACTCAAGCGGATTTTTCGCATTGATTGCTTGCCTTAAATATTGTGCTCGTCATAATCATTAAAAATGTGTTTTTACATCGCGTAGAGGCTAATTGGGGCCTTTAAAATGCCAAACCACCAGATTTCTTCTAGAGAACCATCCAAACTAGCAAAATTTGAAATAGTGGTTGGGCTTCATCACAAGGCACAGGCACCACGCGGGCAGACTTTTTCTTTTATATCTCACAAATTGTATTGCGCAACTAAATTTTTTTTTTCTAGGACAGGTTTTTGAAATGTTTTCCTACGAAATATATATTCTAATTTTTTTTCTACTACTGGTGGTTTACTTACACAATTTACTTTTTTCATTTTCTTCGACGCCTGGACAAAAATTTCGAATTTGATCATTTTTTTCGCAATCATTATTTATTAAAACTGCTGTCACTGGAAATTTCATAAAATCATCTGCATTTTATGTCACTACAATGTGTGCCTAACCAATCAGACCAGAAAAAATGCTTTGTTAGACCCCTCAAAATTGATCAATTTCCTGTGGTAACGAAAGAGTTAAAAAGTGCCCGCCAGGAGCCAAAAAAAGCCTAGTCGCAAGCCAAGCCAGGTAGCACTCACCAACTTGTTAGTGGAGCTACTGCCCTTTGGAGTATGAGCAGCGGAGGCAGTCGATGCAGGGTCTTGTTTCGAAGTCAACAGCTGGGGTAAAATTGGCGATACTCCAGGAGTGGAGGGTCCTTTCGACGCCAATTCTCCAGGCTCCGTTACTGGCGTCGATGCAACAACTGCTGCCTTTCCGGCTACGACTTGTGCCGGCTTCCTTTGAGCCGAAGCCGAGACCTCGCCTTGTGCCGCCGATTGTCCAGCCTTGGTTTTTGGGGTCAACTCAACAACTGTTGGATTTTCAGCCACAACTTGCGCCGGCTTTCGTGGCGGCGATGCAAAGACCTGGCGGTGACAAGACACAGACACATTCGGCACTATCAATAGTTATTTGGCCCGCATAAAGAAATCCGCATAAACAAACTACCCCTGGGCAATCTGAGAAGCTTACACATACGCCCCAATCATAAACCCATCCGTCATTTTGCGGAGCCCACCAAATCAAAATAGTCGAGACAAAATTACACCTATTACGACGGTAGAATCAACTGTACCTCAAATTACTCTTCAAGACAAGCACCTGCGCAAATGTTGAGCTGCACTTACCACCTACAGCCCGTTCAAATCACCAGAAAAACCAGTTACACCAGCCATGTCACGTGCCATCCCTAGACTAACAGCAACTACTCGGAATGCAGAAAATTACTTTTGTGCACTAAATTTACTTCATACTAATTGAAGAGCAGGCAACGTGCAATATTCTGCCTAACTGCAAAACAACAGTGATTTCTGATGCTTACACCTGGGTAATAAAAAGTTCGATTGGGTAGAGCAGCATCTGCTCCGGCACAAGTCAACACTAAACACAAAGTTGAAGTAAAAAAGTCAAAACCCATTGTTACAAGAAGTGGACACCAAACAAGCATTCAAGCTAGGCAGAACATCTTCCAAATGAGCTCAGGCGCCAAATTCATGCATTCTATTAGTGGCTAAAGATTGATAGCCCCCCCCCCCCCCTCCAAATATATTTTTTAAGCTTTAGCGTCGTCGTTGATGCCCTGCAGGAAAGCCAATTTTCTCTGACGATGATGATGAATAAGCGTGGGTGAAGTTGGAAAAAAAAAAACACGCTTCCTAGGTTTCTCATGTTATGAAGCTGGCGTCAATCCGATTGCTCCATTTCGACATGTTTGAAGTGAACGCCAAGTAGAAGGTACAGATTTGTGTCGTACACCACAAACCCAAACATTAGGCCTATGGAGTGGTGCGTACCTCCAGACTACCACATACATGCAGTGTGGGATAGGCCAACCAAAGAATCCACCACGAGAAAGCTTCACGTTCAACTATCGTCGTTTCGTCGTTGTTAAGACGGAGGGGTGCATGATTTCATTTAGGGAGCGAACCACAGAAGTGTGTTCAAATAAAATTTTTAGCCATTCCTGCACAGCAGTTCCTACCCATGTTCTTGGTGCGTACATAGCAAGGTCGATTTTAAATGCAGAGCATTTCAGTAACTCACGATGTCACCCGCGTTGGCGTCCGTAGTCTGCACCGCACCCCTCTCTACTATATAAAAAAAAGAAATACTATCCGGCGCCAGGTTTCGATCCCTCGACCCTGCGTGCGGAACGCAATGTACATTGTGCTTTAACCACTGCGCCACAAAGCCAACACAGAATTGGAGGCTACGGACGCGCCTTATATCCTTGACTCATTCAAATTACTGCTGACGAGCGCTCTCTCGTCAGCAGTTGCCACAAGTGCAACAGCATTACCGTAACGCAAACTACTTAACGTCGTGCGCCCCCGGAAATGCTCTGCATTTCATCGTGCCCCTCGCGAGGGGGATGTTTCAATGCGTCTTCCTACTGGCCAGTACACTCGTCGCCATCTGTCGGATGTTGTGCGAACCCTTTGCGGCTGATGGCGCGCGATTTGAAACGACATTTGCATATGATCAAACGGAAAGGCTCTCCAAGAAAAACAAATACCATGGCCAGAGTTTCTGCAGTGGATGTAGTTTTTTTCTATTTGCTATGGTCAGGTTCAGGTCCTCGCATATATCTAACATTATATTTCCGTTGCAGTCTGTGTACCCGTCTGTATCTTCAATGTGGGTGCTTATGTCCCCTACAAATAGTACCTGCGGAATCGTTTCAAATCCTCAATGTCCTTTTTAAGTCGCGCCATCAGTTTTTGATTTTGTTCTTTGGTCTCCTTACTCGTCCACAGGAGCAACACTCCTAAAGCCACCTCCCTACTCCCAACTATTCGTTGCCTAGTTTTTGAAGGGGCAGTGAAGAGACTTGCGAACACCATCTCATCACTTTCTGCGGTTCAAATGCAGCATGCAGCCTATGTCATAAGCACCTTGGCTATATCGAGACATTTTTCTGAGAGGCGTTTCGCGGGTGGACGGCCCCAGGTATCGGCTACGGACCTCGTCTAGTAAGTCTTGCGTGGTTCTCTCGAACTTGTAGACAAGGGTTTGGAGTTGCTGGCGCGCCTCCGATCTGGTCTTTTCCGGATCGAGTAGGTGTCTAAGTAACTTCCATGTTTTCGCGTTTCCCATTTCTTGGTTCATCTGACTGCATGTGTTTGCCCAATTTAGTCTGGTCAGCTCCAAAGAATAGTCCTCTATCTCCCTATTTAAGGCTGCAATCCTCCTACGTAGGTTCCTGTCCCATTTTTTATGTTTGAGTTTCTCCTCTAATTCTTTCTTTTTCCTCCATAAGCCGACGAGGCGGCTGTCAGTCGTTTTGATCCCTTCGTCCGTCTCTATCTCGTCCGTTGCCGCTTGAGCGGCTTCGATAATTTTCTTACTCCACTTCCCAATGTCGCGTATCGGTTCGCTTGCCGTCGCGTCTATGCTTCTGAAAGTTTCCCAGCTAGTGATTTTGTGCTTGCACATTTTCGGAACTGGGGTAACATTGCTGACTACGATTTCTATGATTTTATGATCGCTGCTTAGGTCTTCCCCGGTATTTCGCCATGTGGCCTTGACTCCGCCGTGTGTGAAGGTGAGGTCGGGCGTTGTGTCTGACGACACACTATTACCTTGCCTCGTCGGATTCATGGGGTCGGTGATTAGCAGTAGATCGTGGTGTTGAATTGCCTGGCACAAGGCCCTACCTTTGACTAGAGTGTGTTTATACCCCCAAGCTGGATGTGGGGCATTGAAATCCCCCATGACCAACAAGGGAGCACCTTTGGTTAGATTTTTTGCTCTGAAAAACAAGTCTCCAAAATCGCATTTCCTCTGTCTGGGTGGGCTGACACATTCAAGACGTAGAGACTCTTATCCGTGCGCTTACGCGGGATGAGTTCCACCATCGAGTGGTCGCTCTCGGTATTCCCAGTCTCGTGCTGCACTGCTGTTACGTTTCGCTTGACGAACGTGACTACCCAGGTGTCGTCTCCGAGTCCCAGGTAGGCTTTATACCCCGATAATTTGTAATTTTTCCCACATTCTTGAATCGCAATTATCACCGGACGACCTTCGCCGCTGTCGAGGAAAGCCTGCAAAACCGAACGTTTTCTGCCGTAGCCCCTACTATTCCACTGCCAGGCTGTAAGATACGGTTGCCTGTGATCCATCGGGTCTATTGAATTCTTGATTTTTCGAGCTCTTTTGCCGTCTCATGTTAGACTTATCTAACCGGTCCATGCGTTCCTCCATTTCCAGTAGTCTATCCTCTACCTTTTTCAGGCTCTTCAACTCTGCCATTGCTACGAAAACCTTTTCTAATTTCGACACCCTACTGGCGAGTTTGTCGTCAACATCATTTAGTTTGGATTCAAGTTGTTCGAGAGGAGGAGAGTGGACTACCTGCATCGACTTGACTACCTGTTCCGATGCCTTTGCGGTGATTACCGTCTTGATTTCGTCAAGCTGCCTTTTGAGTTCTGCGTTTTGTTCCATTATAAGCTTATTTTGCTCCATCAGAAACTTATTTTGCTCTGTCAACTTCCTTTTAACCTCCGCATTTGCATCCTGGGCGGTCCCACTCACCCAACCTACCTTTGGTGCGTTTGTCTTCGAGTTTTCCAGCGATGCACGGACACTGCCGCTGTTTTCACTCGAGCTATTAGCAGTCGATATAGTTTCAGTCCTCAGAGGTGGCAGGCGAGGGAAGGAAACGGATCGGTTCCTCGACTTGCTTTGGCTTCGAGACATGCTCCGCGCGCGATCCCAGCTCTGGTCCCTTCAGCTTGCCCGTTGCGATGCTTTGATGGTTGACTGCGCCTCTCTGTGCCTCCGCTTCTCGTCCGCTTCTTCTTCTTTCCTTGCCTGTTCTCCGAGCTTTCGCTCCCATTGTCTCTTTTTCAGGACGTACGGGGTGCGGTAGAGAACCTTGCACCTCTTGTCACCCGTCTCGTGTTCTTTTCCACACAGCTGACATTTTCGTACACAACGGTGTTCAGTCGCGGGCGACGGATCACCGCATTTCCTACATTTGTCGGTGGGATTGTTGCTGCAGACGTCCGACCGATGGCCGATGTCGCCGCACTTAAAGCAGACTTCATACTTCTTTCAGTATAGGAAGCACTTGATGGGCGATCCGAAGCACCTGACCCATCGTGGGACTTGGGGATCGGCAAAAGTGATGATCACTGATTCGGATCTTCCCATCCTACGCACCCCGATGATAGGGGGGTTAGTGCGGTGGGAGAAACCGACCTCGAGTTCCTCCTCGGAGAAACGGAGATCGATGCCATGTACTACTCCTCTACCGCAGTTCTCCGGTGCTGCCATGTAGGACGTTACTTCGTAGGCCTCGTCTCCAATCGGTAGTTTTCTCAGAGACAGTACTTTCAGAGTGTCTTCTTGCCTCGGCGTGCTGTATGTTATGGTGCCTTGCTTGTCGTTTAACACAACTTGGTCTTCTTCTTTGCCTTTTTCCCACTGTACGTCGGCGGCAAGTCTTAGCATTCCCCCTACGTAGGGGACCGAGAGCTTGGCGAGTGCAAGTCCGCCCTTGGGTCGCAGAATCACCTTGTGGTCCGTGTGTGGCAGTCTCGGCAGATGCGATGCAATCGATTTTTCCGCCAGCTGCTTGCCAGCCAGGCGCGCTTTATATTCTCCGATGGGTGACCTCTTAAGGTTTGTCGCTGTTCCGGCGGCGGCTGTTGAAAGCGTGTTGCACGAAGCGTCCGCGCTCTGTTTTTCTCGTCGACCTTGATCTTGTAGTTCCTTTACTTTTTTCGTCACCTTTGTGATCCAGTTTAACTCCTTAAGTTCCGTCGGGTCAATGTCCGTACCTTCTACCGCCACTTCCATCACCATTTTGTCGGCCGCGTCGGGCTGCCGCCAAGAGTCTGATGGCGGACGCGCGGCGTCGCCGGGCTGCTAAGCCTAGCCTGGCTTGGCTTAGGGTTAGCGATGCTGCGGCGTGGTCGACCAAAAAAAGGGTGTGAAAAAGTCTCAGAAAGTCCACTCACGGCTTGAATTTGGTATCCACGGAGTCCCTAGGAGTTCCGCAAACACAGCACGTCACTTTCAAGCCAAAATTTGGGAGTCGCAAACGAGGCCTTGGACGCCCCGATTACAGTAGCGGAAGTTAAAGCAGAGCTAAATCGCCTTAGAACCAAAACTGCCGCCGGGCCAGACAAAGTCAGCAACAAAATGCTACGAAATCTCACCGAAGAGTCTATCTATGACTTAGCCACTTACATGCAAAAATGCTGGGACAGCGGGGAGATTCCTTTGGAATGGAAAAGGGCCAATCTGGCCCTAATTCCGAAACCTGGAAAGACACTAAGCCTCGAAAATCTAAGACCGATCTCTATCACGTCATGTGTCGGCAAGCTAATGGAACGCGTAGTCCAGACCAGACTTAGCCGATATCTCGAGGACGAGGAACTGTACCCGGACTCAATGATAGGATTCAGAGCTCAGCTTTCGGTCTGCGATGTAATGCTCCAGATCAGAGAGGACATCATAAACTACACGGGTAAAGATACGAGAGCCATCAACGGTTTTGACGTTGCCAAGGCCTTCGACAACGTCAGACACACAGCCATCCTTCACAACTTGAGCAAGTTAAACATAGGCGCTAAAACGTACAACTACGTGCGAAATTTCCTCTCAAATCGTACGGCAAACATAGAACTGGGAGGTATGTCCCTTGAAAACATCAATCTAGGCAACACGGGAACGCCACAAGGTTCGGTACTATCTCCCACTCTCTTTAAAGGCCAACTGCACTCAAAATTTCTACTTCTTGAAAACCCTATTTCCGTATAGTCTGCTTAAAAAGAAAGCAACATGCAAAATACAACAGCTGAAATACGCACGTGGACGCCGCAAGCGGCCAGCAAAAATCGGCGATTTTGAAACCGAAACCGAGGAGAGCGCGGCCATTGCAGTAAACGTTGCAGCCGTCCAGCGAGCGGCCGGACGGTCACCAGTTCGGGAGAATGTCTGCGCGCAAGCTCTACGCGCGCACGGGGCAGCAGAGCTCGACCGGTTCTCCCGCTGCGTGGCTGGCCAGAGGAAAAAGCCACCGCCGGCTGGAACGTCACAGGCGCGTCATGGCTGTTTACGCGATCCGCCGGCAGGTGCAGAGTGGTCTGCGGCGGAGCCTTTTTAAACGCTTCTGACTGATTAACGAGGCGTTTCACGAGGCTACCACTTGTGTCTCAGCTTATTTGGGGGTACTTACTACGCATTAAAAACAAATTTGGCCGAGGTGAAATTTGAGTGCAGTTGGCCTTTAATGTGGCTATGATTGGACTGCCTAAAAAACTCGACAGGATAGAAGGCCTAAGGTACACCATGTATGCGGACGATCTGACGCTGTGGATAAATCGTGGCAGCGACGGACATATTGAGAACGTTCTTCAGAATGCCATAGACGAGATTGACAGCTACTTAGAGCCGCTGGGACTCAAATGTTCAGCCGAAAAATCCGAGGCGCTTTTCCTCGTCTCCAAAAACAACAGAAGGATGGGCAGAAATGACGGCGGCATAAGACTGAAGGCTGGCGGCAAGCCTATACCCGCAAGGGACAAGCTCAGAGTCCTCGGGCTATACGTTCACGACTCCGGCAGAAATACTGAGACTATCCGCAAACTAGACAACGCCGTCGCGCAAATTTGCAGAATGTTAAGGCGAATCTCCAACAAGCACGGGGGAATGAAAGAGACTAATCTACTGAGGCTCTTTCAAGCCTTTGGCGTTAGCAGGGTACTCTTCGTAGCCCCCTTCATGAAGCTAACCAAGGCAGAAAAAAGTAAGCTCGACATCATAATTAGAAAGGGCATCAAATGTGCGCTAGGTCTTCCCCCAAACACCTCGACGGCCAAAATACTTAGTATGGGTGTATCTAATACTATCGATGAACTGATTGAGGCGGTAAATGCGTCACAACAACAACGGTTGCTGAGCAGCAAGACGGGTCGGAGGATATTAGAGCGTCTGGGATACCAGACAGGAGAAAGAGATAAAGACAGTATAGAGCTACCCAGGCAGCTCAGGGAAAAACTTACTGTGTCACCACTGCCAAGAAACATGAGCCCAATTCATCATGAGGCTAGACGTAAAAGTAGAGCCAGAGCCCTGCAAATTAGATATGGTGGCAGGACTGACGTCCTGTACACAGATGCAGCGCAATATCAGACGAAAAAAGCTTTCGCAGCAGTGGCGGTTACGGAAAACGGTGTACCCGTTTCGTGCTGCACGGTACTGAGCAAAGACATAACAGAGGCAGAAGAGTCAGCCATCGCTCAGGCAATGACTCAATCGGGAATAAAAACGATCGTGAGCGACTCGAAGTCCGCCATCAGAAACTTCGATCGAGGAAGGATCTCCAATGCCGCATGGAAGATCCTCGCGAACGCAAAGGCTCCCATCGAACAGGCAACATTAGTGTGGGCACCAGCTCATACGGGTCTCATCGGGAATGAACAGGCACATGCGACCGCTTGAGGTCTGACAGTCCGGACGATCGCCGCCGCCAACGAGCCAGACGCGGTTCCTCCGTACGCGGAGCCCCTCCCGAGTGCAGACGACGGGCTAGGAAACTTCCACGAAATAGTACAATACTATAGACTAGCGAGGAAAGTACTACCACCGGCTCACCCGCACCTTACTAGGAAAGAGGAAATATACTGGAGAAGGTTCTTCCTTCCCAAAGAAGGGTCTTTCCAAACCCCGAATTGTACAGTAAATGGCACCCCAAAGTATCTGATTCCAAATGCAAAAAATGTCAGGGCATAGCGGATCCAGTTCACATGGTCTGGACGTGTCCCTCTTACAAAAAACCTCACAGAAATGCTGCATCCTGGGAGGCCCTGCTACTCAGCCAGGCCTCCAGCAGTCAGAGAAAAATCATCGGTCTCGCCCTGGAAGCCGCCGAATCGCAAGGGATTCTGGCTGACTGATGGGGGGGCACACCCTTTTGTGCTTTTGACTAGTGTAAATAAAGTTTCCCCTCCTCCTCTGAGAGGCGCCATTTTCACCGAGCAGTTTTTATTTATTACTAGTTTTTTTTCGCGATCCACCCCGAATGATTTTTTTGACATCAGCTGGGATGACGCATGAGAAAGAACGCAGTGTAGCACTTGCCAAATTACGAGCACGCATGTACAACAGAAGTTGCAACTGAACAAGACAGCAAGGTTGACAGCAAATGCTAAGGCTGCCGACATAAGGTTGGCACCAACAGAGCTAGCTCAGTCGCAACGCAAACTTTCTCGAGACATCGCCGCGGTAACTCGTGAATTGAGCCTAGTGTGGCCGTCAAACTTGCCGCGAAAAAGCTGAGCGAAATCTACGACCCTTCAAACACCACGCACCAATAAGAGCTGATACTCAACACGAAGGCAGCAGGAAAATTGGATGCAGAGTAAAAAAAAAAACGGCACAAGTGGTCGTTTTCTCTCCGTTCCTTGTCCGCATACACTTCACTTTCAACGTGCAACACCAACTCACCCAGGAGTCCACCCTTGTTCAAGTGCCCACTTTTCCCCGATTCCTCGCTTGAAAGTCCTCATTTTTTAACAGTGTTGAGAAAATCGTTTATGTACGGTGTCTGCAGTTTTAAAAATATCAAGAAAATGTGGAGCACTCGTGCGCACGTGCTTCAAGCACACGTTCGTCAAGCCAAGCATACCCACTTAAAGGGATTGGCCAACGTCGGCCACAAAAAAAACTCCAGCATTCGCCGCATCGTGGCAACACTTGCCCCGAACCAGAAAGACACGTCGCAGCGTACGCCCCTTCTTCGTTCGTTCTCGTTTTGTAGTGCGCACGCACTCAGTACTGTAGAAGAGCCGCGACTTGAATGTCGAAGCTGCTCTAGGTGATCCTTGACTCCACATGGCCTGGCTGCAGATAAGTTCGCATTGCCAAGGGGGAAGAGGCCGCACTTCCAGAGGCCTGGCGTGCAAAGCATCTGCTAGAGACGATAAGTCTCACTTGCGCAGTGGCGTACGAAAACGCCAACCAAAATGACGACGTCACTCTGGCTTTGCTGCTCAACATAAGGTGGTTGAAACGCCATGCCGCCAATGTCAACCCTGACACCACAAGGATACAAAAACTCAACTTTGTGTCCATCAGTGATCACCTACAACAGCTTTGCCATTCAAGTCTTGCACGCGAGCGCAAACTCCCCTGCACTTTTCCCCCCGATTCCCTGCTTTTTCAATCAAAATCTCCATCGTGTCCCCAATCCCTTGCTTTTTCAATTCAAACCCCCTCGTGTTCCCAAATCACCCACTTGGAATCGCTGCTTTTTAATGATCTCCCCCAGTGTTCCTTAACCCCCTTTCCCCTCGTGTGGTCCCCAATTTCCCACTTTTTCAATTCAAAATCCCCCATGTTTCCAAACCATCCACTTGGAATCTCCGCTTTTGAATTCAATCCCCCAGTGTTCCTTAATTCCTTGAATTTGCCCTCATGTGTTCCCCAATTCCTCGCCTTTTCAATCCAAACCCCCTTGTATTCCCAAATTATCAACTCGGAATGTCCGCTTTTTAATTTGATCCCAGTTTTCCTTAATTCCCCGCTTTCCCGATTCAAATCGCCTCGTGTTCCCCAATTCTCTACTCTTCCAATCTAAATAACCTTCTCAAGAATCCCCACTTTTCAATTCAATCTTCCCCCAGTGTTCCTCAATTCCCCGCTTGTTCAAACCCCCACCCCGGTGTTTGCAACACAACAAAGAGCCGCTTCAAACTGGCACCAACCCTGTGCAGAGGCAGTGGTCCGCCCCCTGCGTTGCGTGTGAGGCGCGCGACCTCGTTCTTGAGGAAGTCCACCTCCTCTTGCTTCTCACTCAGTAGCCGTTCAATGATGCCGTACTTCATCACGTGGGATTCTATCGCACACCAGAGCCTCTGGTTGCTTGCCTTCACATCTGCCCTCAGCGCCTCCACCTCCGCGGCGAGCTTCTTGTTCTGGGCATTAAAACAGGGACAAAAATGGAGAAAGCCTTCCGAGCAAACTGCACGACTAACGAGGGTTTCCTACACAATTCTGGACAGTCAGCTCGACAGCTTCAGTAGGCAGCAGCGAATAAAATCTACTACCTCCCCTTGCGTGTTTTATATCTAGCTTACACGACTTATCTGAGACCCAGTCTCGCTGTGGTGGATTAAAGCCAATACATCAGCAAGGAGGATTCGTACGGGATTAAGTTGGAAACTGCGAATAGGAGTCACACCATCCATACCAGTGGTGTAGCCAGAAATTTTTTTGAGGGTGTTACATACTCAGTAAAAAACAACAACAACAACAAAAAAAAAAAAAAAAAAAACAGAGTCTGCAGCCAAACATTTTATTATCATTTTGCTTCCAGCTTGGTGCATTTTATTTTTGTTTTTAGATTTTTTAAAAATAAAGCCACGTGTAAAGCATGAGATAAAAAAGGCTGAAAGGACGAGGGATAGGCAGTGCACACAAAGTTTTGGGGGGTATTCTGACACTGAAACACCCCCGGCCCTGGCAACACCATACTGCATACTGATAGAATGTTGCTGAGAGGAAGCTGATAGTGACCACTGTGTTTAAAAGATAAATAGCTGCCTTCTGAAGCAGAGATGAAGAAAAATTTGGCCCCGTAGTCTTCTGGCCGCTGCTACGGTATATCATCATATGTACCGAATTTTAAGTGACGCAGAAATACCTAACCCGATTTACCGAGGTTCTCAATTTAACGAAATAATTCGCAACTCCCCTCAACTTCGTTGAGTCGAGTTTTGACTGTGGTACCACCAGAATAGTTCCTCAATATCAGGATGCAATGCGTAAAAATGCTGAAATGTACAGTAGTTTTGAAAGTGTAATCGACACTCCTCCAGTAAACTTCAGTTGAAAGTACCACACATGAAACATGGGCTGCGTCTAATCTCACAGCAGTCGTGAGAATTGCCTCTGGGAAATTATCACGGCAGTTTCCATAAAAGCTGGCTGGCCTAAAATTTACTGAACCATATTACGTCCCAATGTAACCTAACGTAACATAACCTCACTGAACCTAGCGCAACCAAACCGAATGCATCATAACCTACCCAAATCCAGCCCAACTGCAACAAACCTAACCTAACCCACCCCAACGACGCAAAACACAACCTATATTAAATGTAATTCAACCCATTCTAGAAGTCCTCTGCGTCGATCTCTTGATATAGTAAAAACCAGAGTAAAAAAAAAAAAGTATTAACAGAATACAATGATCGAAAAATTCTAAAAAAAAAAAAAAAAAAAGAAAAAAGAAAAACCACCGTATTGTCGGAAAACCAGGTACGCACTATACCACAGCGCTACAAGGGCAGCTGCAAACACGGCTTCGTAGGGAATATTTATCCCATAGAATCTCCGCGTAGCGCGCTTAGCCAATGAGTCGACTGCCGTGAGAAATTCTTGACAGTAATTCTCATGGTTGCCGGGACAACACTGCTCTTAAAAAACTTTTTTAATTTTGAAATAAACTCTGTCAAACTTAGTCTTGCTGCTTTTTCTCCACTGATTTCAAATATGGCATTATTTTTTTTGTTGGTCAATTAGGCCCCGAGATAATTAGAGGTAATTATCCACTTTTGGAGGAACAATAGACAAAACTGTGTTGGTAAGAAAACTGTAATCTTTACATTTTCTAATACTATGAGCACTGGTGAGTGCAATAAGACAGTTTTTTTATGCATCGCTTGGAACTAATTTTACAGCTCATTAAACCTTGGTGGCAACACTGGCAAGGAGCCATTTGGAGTGCCAACTTCACACACTGAAGTTTAATGAGCTGTAAAATTAGTTCCAAGCGATGAATAAAAAAACTGATTGTCTTATTGCACTCACCAGGGTTCATAGTGTTGGAAAATGTAAAGATTACAGTTTTCTTACCAACACAGTTTTGTCTATTGTTCCTCCAAAATTGGTTAATTAACTCTAATTACCTCGGGGCCTAATTGACCAACAAAAAAAATAATGCCATATTTGAAATCAGTGGAGGAAAAGCAGCAAGACTGACAAGTTTCACAGAGTTTACTTCAAAATTAAAAAAGTTTTTTTAAGAGGAGTGTCCCCCCTTAAACATGTCGCTTGGCTCCTACCGCCTATCACCTGCTGTCTGAAGAAAGTACTTGCTATTGCTTGCATCGCTTTTCTGATAAGTGTACGCTGCAGTGACGTTGCTCACACAGACAAACAGTGACAATAAGAGCCACGTACGCACTTTGAACAACTACACCCTAAAAAAACCCTCCTCCAAAAGGAACAGAAAGCCAGCACAAAGCCAAGACTAGCTGAGTGAAGTAAAAGGGCACGGCACTTACTTCAGCCGTAAGCGCTGCCGATGATTGGCCATCCGCTTGCAGCTGCTGCGAATTGGCCTCTTGAGCCTTTTTCTCCTGTGAAGCCAGACGCGATTCGAGCGAGTGGATTTCCTGCAAAGTCGGGAACATTAACCAATCGATCACCCTCTGGTAAGCACCTCACCTAAGTAGAACGAATTTGCACCGAACATGGCACGAACGTGAGAGGCAACAGTTTCCTTTACAACACAAGGCTTGCACGCAAATAAAAAAATTGTACCGCTACAATGCCCGCACAACTATATTGGCGAACAATGATGCAGAGTGAACTTTTGTAAATTCTAGCCACCCTAAAACTATACTCATTGATTGACTGATTGTGGGCTTTAACGCGCCGACACCTCAGGCGATGAGGCGCGCCATAGTGGAGGGCTCCGGATTAATTTTGACCACTTGGCGAAATGTCGAACACGCGGACGTTTTCACTTTTCGCCTCCATCAGAAAAGCGGCCACCGCGGCTGGGAATTGCTAAAACTATCCCAATTTAACTAGCCTGGGCTTATAACGGTAATCATTGGTTGGTTAGAGTTCCTAAACTTTAGTACACTACCACTTTCGAATGCCGGCTTTCAAGTGGCCTAGATACATTGAAGTGTGGCCACCAAACCAACCCTGGGGAGCTCAGCAATGTCACTTCACTTTGCGTTTAAATTACAGCTGCGACCAAGGTTACTATCCACTGTATGCTGTAGCCATCAAAGGTCTTATTTCCCTCTTTCACCATGTGCTCGAATGCCCACGGAGCGGCCCCGTGAAATGAAAATATGAAAACCAAAAGCAGTGACAGGAATTTTCATTGCTGCAAAAATGAAACAAAGTGCTACAAACCAAACGTAAGATCTAGTCTGCGGTAGATTCGCCCACCCAGTCAGTCGGGGGGTCACATGGAGGCTCATTCAAAAGATTCGGAACTCAATGCGGGAGTCTCGTGTACAAGGGTGTATTTTTTTTTAGTGTGCGCTTAATGTACATTACCTCCCCAAATCAAGCAAAATCAAATGCACACATCAACTCCCAAATGTATATTGCGCGCCTAAGGACAGTGGGTCAACTCGAACCCCCTGATATTTCGGCAAAACCTCACATACAAGTCTTTCTGCAGTTTGTGTACAATATTTTTTAATTAATTGAACGAATCATTTTTAATCGTTAATAACTAAAAAATAATTATTCAAAAAATTACCCAATGATGAAATTAATTATATTGCAGTTAATAAAAAATTAATCACATAATTTAATAAGAAAGCACCAACACTTGATTCCCTTTGCAGGAACAAACAGAGCCACAAGCAGAGCATGCTTTGTGGCATGAAATACCGCTCCACCGTTTCAGCACGACGTCAGTTTGAAGAGGTTTTCACAAAACAAAGCAGACACTGGAAATAAAACAATAGCTCACCTCTTTCATCTCCTTGTTCTCCTTGTTGCTATCTTCCAGCTGCACATAAAGAGCACAGGTCAATTTTCTCAACCCCTCCTTAGATTTTTTTAGGATACTAAAATACAGCGGAACACCGCTGCTACGTCCCCCGTTGTTACGACGACCCGCTTCTTACGACAGATCACCGCGGTAACGGCAAGATCCCCATAGAAACAATGCATTAAAAACCCCGGTGATGACGCTCGGGTGCACGCGGTCCGCTCATACGACGGACTCTGGCGCTGATAAACTGGCGTTTTTCGCATCTTTTACACCACTTCGCTGCCTCGTCTCGACCTTCAAGCGCTAAAGCCCGCAAGCGGGCCGGACCACTTGCTGAACAGATGCAAACAATCAGGCGGGTACTCGCGAGTGAGAGTTAACTTTCAACGGCCGCACGCGGCGGCAGTACGCCACTGCGCAACCGCGAGAAGTCAAAGTTCAGGGGACTGGTGGGCGGACCGTGAATTTGAAGCTCTCACCGAGCCGCCAACGAACGACATAACACACACGCCCGCGGCGGTGACCTAACACCTGCTTTCCTCGTCCGCTCAATCCAAGTGTGTTTCTTTCGCATCTCTCTCTCTCTCTCTCTCTCTCTCTCTCTAACCTACCCAAATCCAGCCCAACTGCAACAAACCTAACCTAACCCACCCCAACGACACAAAACACAACCTATATTAAACGTAACTCAACCCATTCTAGAAGTCCTCTGCGTCGATGTCTTGATATAGTAAAAACCAGATAATAAAAACCAGAGTAAAAAAAGTATTAACAGAATACGATGACCGAAAAAGTCTAAAAAAAAAAAAAAAAAAAAAACTATCGCACTGTCGGATTCGAACCTGAGCCTTCTCTTTGAAAGGAACAGACAACCGGTTTTTGTCGCGTATATGTTCTCTAGCTCATATGAAAGCCAGCGTTTTATGTAGCCCGATAACCACAAGCAATTTCTAAACAAATTGGTGGAAATAATTTTAATTTGGCAGCAAACTACTTGAAATCGGAAGGGTGGCGGTTCGTAGTGTCGAAACTTGACACTACAATATGTGTCCCCGTCACGTGACCTGCAAACGTAGCAGCTTTCGCATCTCTCTCTCTCTCTGCATATCAGCGTCTTTCAAATCGGAGCTGTCCCTCCGCTCCTTTGCTGCCTTTCCCCCATTGCCGCCTGGTGCTATCGTTCCTTTCGCTTGGCCTTGACATGTGCACACTCGCTTTCCCCCTATCAATAACCACGTCGGCCTTATCTCCTGCACGCAAGGCACAGGCTGGCGGGCTATAAATAGCGCCAGACGGCCCGGGATCGCGTAGCGTGCGGCGCCAGGATGGCGGGCTACCTCCAACGCAGAGGAAGGGAAAGAGCACAAAATAGCTGTTTCTCTTTTGCCGCGAAGCAGTTTATGTTTAGCTCCCCCAGTTTTCATTAATCCCCTCGCCACCACCGATGACCCTTTCAGAAGCTGCGCAATGGATTGATAACGGCGGCATCGCCCTTATCAGGCGTTACCAAAGCAACTCGCCCGCTTTGAACACTGACGCGAGCCTGTAAGTCTTTATTAGCATGAAAGGCTTTAGCGCGACATTTTCGCCCTTGTACTTCACGTCTAAGCTGTGTAAGCAAGTGCCCATCACCGGCTGCCCGTTTATGCGTGCACTGGTTGGGGGTGGAAGCAGGGGGGGCGTGCATGCACAGCTAGTCTTCATGCCAGTACCGATGACATGCGCTTGTGCTGGCGGAAATTCAAACGTGGAAGTCTCGCGGCTCAACCCGACCTGTCAGCTGCCCTTAAAGGGACACTGAAGTGAATTTGTCAAGCTCCCGTTTTTGCTTGCACTGTGTAGACTGGCTCAAATTAGCACACTTTTCATCGTTTTTACGATTGACAAATCGGTAATTATTTTACAAAGTGCAAAAGAAGAAAAACTACCATGCGCGGTTTGCGGCGGCCGCACCAACTAAAGCTGTGACGTTAGGAGGAGCGGGCACCGTGATTGGACGATGCCCAAGGTGAGCAACCAAACAAGTTTCGGTTTCGGTTCTGTAAAACACAACCGTTGGCGTTGTTGGATGGGTATTCTCAATAACTCAGTAATCATCATACCGCGATTCTGCCATGTTGTCAGCTGTAAAAATGCATAAAGATAAGCCTCCTAGGACGGCTTGGAATCGTAGCATTCACTAGCCGAAACCTACGTAGTGCATGAACGCCCTCCGCGTACCCGCAGACGCACAAATGTCATGCGCTTTTCCCCCATATTTGGAGCTTGCCTCACTCATGCCTGTATCGTAAAAAGCGGGTTTGCACCAGGCCAAGGGTCTGTTCATTCTGGCTGGCCTGTGCCCACTGCCCGCAAGCAGTCGGTGCTTAGGGCAACAGCACGCCAACGAGAACTCACAAGCGCGCCAGTGCCAGCCTGCGCGCATTCTGTGAACTAGTTCGTGGAGCCATGAACGTTGCGGCCCAAAAAAAGGTGAACTCAATAGGCCTTATGCAAAAGTGCTGCCCTCTGTCGCAGCCGAATCGAACCCTCGCTTCGACGCCATGTTTAAGGATAGCGCCGGTCGGGAATACGTGTGCTACAAGGTGCTGCGCGTGCGTATTATCGCTTCTTGGTGACTCGCTGCCCGTCTCGTGCTGTGTTGTCGCACGTAATGACTGCTGAATGGTGTGTGGACTTGTCTGCGTTGCCCCGGTTCCCGTCCGGCTTCGCGGAGACATATTACGCGTCCAAAACGCAATCGCAACGGCACCAGGAGCGCAGTTACAAGTTCGCCACCGAATCGTACGTTTGCCTGCCGATGATGAAGACGAAACGGTGCGCCGGGTAAGTACTCTCGGTTTGTTGTTATTTGTATGTGCTTTTGAGTTTGCGCAGAAGTTCTTTAATGGTGCCTAGAATGAATTACATTGTAAAGCTTACCGAGCCATCAGTGGTGCCGCACGCAAATCGAAGTTTTGAAAAATCAGTCGCTCGGGCAGCCGCAACACGCGTGTTCCGTTTCACTTCTTGTGCGTTTCTTATTTTATGCAATAAATATTTGGCTCACGGCTCTTGTTTGTTCAAGTAGCGCTGGGGTATCGTGTTTTGCAACAAACAGTGCAGTAAATCGTCCTTATGAAAGCGAAAAAACATTGACGAATGCTCGCTCTTCCGCGATTCAACTTTGCGCTTGTTTTTGTAACAGCAATCCTGGGTCGCTCGCAAAAAAAAAAAGATCCCGTTTTTAAGAAATCAAATAGCACTGCAATGCTGCAGCCCGGTGCAGAGTAAATTTTCGATTGATGGAAGCGTTTTGAATGAAAAATAAATACTAAGGAATTCTTGCCACGATAATGAATGTGCAGATTACAAACGATCGAACACAGTTGGTGATTAATTTTTATAGGACTAACGCTATGGACTGCGGGTTGCGCTTTCTGTCGTGTGAAAGCACACCTGAACGCATCATGCGCAAGCGCATTGTTTGTGCGAGGGTCATTAAAAAGGCTGTCATATTTTCGTCACCTTTGCTTGTGGCGCTCGTTTCATTTATTTTGTCTGTGTGAAGACTCTGTTAATTTATTTTACCCACGCTTGTTAACGTGTATACTACTTATGGAGTGTTTAAGGACTCTTGTTATGCAGAGCAGGTACTGTAGTCTCTAACATGGTCAAAGACCATGGTGCTCTAGTTGCAACTACGTAAATCATCTTGGATTATTTTTATAATTGTCATAAATGCTTCAACTACCAGCCGTCCTGTTTATTCCCAAGGGTCTGCATTAAAGGCCACGTCACACCGTATTCAAATTTAGGTCTAAATGACGGCTTTCTCCCCTTCTCTTATTTGTAAGCACTAGTCTAGCTTTTGAACAGGTAATGTTTCTGTGCCTGTATTGAATTTCACGGGTCTGTTGTTTGGTTTCAGTGTCGCTGGTCCTGCTGTTGCTGTGCGTTGTGCCTGCTACCGGAGCCTACGAAACAGCTACCTGCGAAATGTCTACGGAGCCTATGAAGTGTCTACGAAACAGCTACCCCCTCCTCCCCTTCGTTCTACCTCCTCAATTATGCACTGAAAATGCTCAATAATCATTTATTGCGCTAATTGCAGAACTAAGGCATACAATAAATGTACCTAAACTGCGTCTTTTTCCATGTACCTTTTTTTGTTAGAAGGGCATTTTTTGCGCAGCGTTTTTTTTTTTTTTTTTTTTTTGTTTTGCGTGTGCTTTTGGCCAGATAATCGACATTCATGGCAAGAAAAATCGCGGATCAAGCGATGGTTCGTGTTCGGCACGGAGTTCGTTCCTGCAACCACTCGAACTCATTTTGCCCTGCATTTGGTGTGAACGCAGAATGCTTACATCGCGTGCAAACTTCTCTTCGTTGTGAGAATGTAAAAAACGGCATCTTTCAAACAGTACCTAAAACTACGTCCGAACATGAACTGTAGCAGCGATGTTCGCCTTGAACTCGCAAAGCATGTAAACACAGCGGTTGCACCCTCTATGTTCAAGCCAGTTGACACTCCTGCCTTCCGAGGGATCAAATAATTTCAAACACCGGACCAGCAAGCACGAACGCTACTTTATCAGTATTACACGCACAAGCGCTGGCCGTTCCATTCAGCATTCGCTGTAATTCTTCTTATAGCTTCGATCGCGTTCGCGCCGATCACCGAAGTAGTAGTCCGCAATCGCCGCTGCGTTAGCGCAGGTCGCATTCGCGCCGATCACCGAAGTAGTATAGTCCGCAATCGCCGCTGCGTTAGCGCGAGGTAATTCTGACATATTGAGAGAAGCAGGCAGTTCTTTGGTAACCCCTTTCATATCACACGAACATAATTTGTTGTTGTCATTGTTACATGAACGAATTTCACACGGCTACGATTCGCTGCGCGCGCGCCACGCACGCACGGCACGCACACACGCGCACGCGACACGCAATAAACATTAATACTTTGACTTCTAGAATTATTACATTTGCCACTTGAGCATCCTTGTTCCCACTTTGTGTGCAACATGGCACACAACAGTATGTAGGCATCCTGGACGACAGGAAACGATAGATCGCCGGGAACTCGCTGCAGTTCGATGCTCCGCTTTCCAGTTGAGCCCTTGAACATGGCGGTCGCGCTCGCGGTGGCCGCGAGAGGGCAGCAGATTTTGCATAAGGCCTATATAGAAAACATCGGCGGAAAACGAAAAAGTTAACTTAAAGAAAAAAAAAAGCACGTACCCGCGGGGATTCGAACTCCTGACTTGCAAAATACTTCCGGTGGCATATCTAGCCCCCCAAACAACTCGGCCACGGAGCGGGCTCCGCTGGCCTTGGTAATATAGTGTATATATTGTACAACCAGTTTACGCTTTTATTTAGTTTTGGCATTTCAAGCAGCTTAGGTGACTATTTGTTGTATTGCGCTCGTGCAGTAAGCGTCGCCCGAGTTTCCACAATAGCTTACGTCTAGCAATTGCATTTCGTAGACGGAAAAGCGTTCGCAGATGCATAGTCGTGCTGCTGACCGCTGTGCTTGTTTGCCCAGCGCAAAAAAGTGCTTCCCGCACCCTAGTTTTACGCTGTACGGTAAAAATATCAGTTGATTTTATTTCCTTAGTACCTATATTGACTTCGCTCACTCTTCTCCCGCCTTCAAGAGGCCTTATATTTTCCTACTGGCGTACCAGTCAGCGAAGCGTCGCATGTGCGCTTGTGCAGCGCTTGTGTGAAGCGACCTTGACTTGGAGCTAGATACAGTGTACAAACTAACCAAGTAAAGAAAGGCAGATTCTACCATTCACAAACGTGTCCTGGCTTCGTTTCAACTGAGCGAACGAATTGCGACGACCCGTCGGCGGCCGGCGGACGAAACGCTGGGCCGACTGACTGTCTGAAGGCAGGGGAGCCGTGCAGTAGCGCAGCCAATTGTGAGCTCGGCTCCTCTCGGCGTCACACGAAAACGCCGCAGAAAATGGGCAAGCGTAAAGAGAGGAGGACAGCATTTTCGAATTAATTTTTCTACTAAATAAAATCGCGTAAATGCGCCCAGGGTGGTCGAAACATGGTCTGGGGACTCCGGACTACAATTTGCGCAAGTAATCCCGCAATGTTTACATATCACTTCAGTGTCCCTTTAATGGTGGAGGGATTCGAGTTTTTGTTGGTGTGTTACACATTCAGTGAGATGCCTACGACGCGGGACGGAAACTGGCAGCCAAATATTTGTCAACTAGAATAAAGCTTGAGTCCTTCCAGGTTTTAACTCCCTATGGTCAGACGCGTGTCGTTCGCTCGGAGAAAGAACACCAACAATCGAAGCGTCCGCCAGAACAGAAGCTCCAATGAGTGCGAAAACAACAAGATGCCGCTGCCGCCACCGGCGTTTCCACCGCAGGTTTCAGCTCGCCAAGTAGCTGGGAATCCCTTCCGGATGAACAGCAACGTCGACTTGAGCCAATATTTCTCATTCAGCTTGAAGGGTTTTTGGAGCGACAATTGTGGCGGTGCTTTTCACTTCTAAGCACGCGCACATAACTTGTTGCCCGCTTATAAGGCATGAGTTGGGGAGTGGAGGGAAGGGGTGCAAGCGCAGATATAGGTTTCACACCCCCTCACTGACGGCATGTCCGTCGTGCTGGCGGGAGGTTTAAACGCATACATCTACCACCCCAATGCAAACTTTCTGGTGTCCTCGGTGGTCGAGCGGATTAGGTCGGTGTGTTACGCAGACAGTAAGATGCCTACGACGCGGGAGAGAAACAGACAGCTCCAAGTTTGTCCGCTAGAATAAATCTCGTGTCCTTCAAAGTTTCATTCAGGTAATTGGCTAGGAAGTATGCCCAGTCATAAATTACAAACAAACATGCTTTGTTTCGTGCATTGCGCGTACTGCATCCAGCTTTGCAGGTCATCCTTCTTAACAGAGTGGAAGGGCACTAATTTTTTTGCAAACTTCGGATTTGAGCTAAAGGTTCACAAATCACGCGAGAACACGCTAAATATAGTAGTTTAAATAAGTTCTTAGCCCACCTGTCGCGTGAGACTGCCTACTAGGCCTGCATTTACTCGCACCTCGGTCATCCGACGCTTTCGCGTAGTCCCTTGAAAATGGTATTATCGGGGTTCCACTGTATCTCGCATTACCTCTCTGTTCTTAAGCTCAAGATACTGGACAAACTTTGCCGTCCAACAGGACAAATTTGTAACTGCAAAAGCAAATCTTCCCCAAACCACCACAATTAATAATCTGGGCAATATGCAAACGAGTGAAATTTTAATATTCTTGACAACGTGTGAGTTGGTACTGGGATGCACAAGAAATGGAAGTTTAAAAAAAAGAGCGCACCTGTTTTTTCAGCCCCGTCACTTGTTCTTTCAGGGTGCTGCATGTGTTCCGTGCTTCGGCGAGGTAGCGGTCAGATTCCTAGTACACAACAAAATTCTGCTGTCAGGGACAAATCATTGCCTTGACTGGCTAAACTGGCACTTCATCTTCAGAAGGTGCTGAATAAACCATACTATTCGCTATGTAATATGAATCCCTGTGAAATATGTGACCACATTGGTGGAGATGTACATTTAGAGTGCATGTGCATACCTGCCAGGTTCACCGGGATGGAATTAGGGAGATCTGATGGGAGGCGAAATTAGAAGCAACAGAATGGAATATTTTACATGCCTTTTTATTTTAGCGACAACAAAGCAGAAACCGATACGTCTTGTCCGAACAACTGACAAGCTACACCACTGGTCACTTGCAAAATCTTCAACATGGCTGTTTCTCTTATCAGGAAGTCCTGGGAATATTGCCAGCCATAACAATGTTTGCCACTGCGACATTTCGCCAAAACAATGTGACCAATGGTTGTCAGACGGATTCTCGAAACTGGGTGCAATTTTTTCTCCTATGTGTGACTGCGTCTCGCATTCGGCATTGCTGTGATGCTGACCGGGTCAACCTGTGCGTAATTGCCGACTACGCTTTTTGAGTTTTACACGATAGCGATGTCAACCAGTGTAGGATTGGATTGGATTGGATTGTCAGGTAGCTCCAGTGCAATGCGGGCCAGACTTCGAGAAAGAGCTGGCCAACACAGGTGCATTTTCGGGACATTTTTGTTTCGGCCGCACAATCGTATAAAGCCATCGAAATTCGGGAGCCTCCCAGACAAATTGAAAGACCTGGCACGTATGCTTATGAAGAAACAAGCTGAACAAACAAGCAGCACGCAGGCAGTTAAATGTACTGCCCCTGTGGTGGGCTGAATGTACATTAATGTTTATGTCTACAATTGTTGCCAAGTTTGTTTATTTATTGCAGTATGCCTAGATGCCCGAGGTCACAGAGCACTGCAGTTTGGAGGCACGCAAGCAATGCAAAATCAAGCAACTACAGACAACCAAACACAAAACAGAAATGAGCGCAGACAAAACATTGATTAATTGTAGGGTTTAACGCGCCAACGCAACGCAGGCGATGAGGCACCCCGTAGTAGAGGGCTCCGGATTAATTTTGACCACCTGGGGATCTTTAACGTGCGCCGAAATCTCGTACACACGGGCGTTTTTGCTTTTCGCCTCCATCAGAAAAGCGGCCGCCGCAGCCGGGAATCGAACCCGCGACCTAGCGCAGACAAAACTCGATCGATGAAATATGCAAAAGTACAGTTAGAACGCAATATAACGACACCCCTGAACGACAACACTACATTACAGTGATTAAATTTCGTTCAACCAAGAAACTCCGCCTAGTGCTGTGGGGGCCCGTGTTCCCCTACGCCTCGCCTGCACATGTTTCTGCGAGCTGGGAGCCGCCATTTTGGGTAGCCGGCGCGTCACGTAGGTCGTGTCCTCTTCATGACCCCGCGCAACGCGCCGAACCAGCTCGCCGCGAACGTGCGCGCGAGGGCGCGGGGGAAGGAGGACCAGTTTGCCACCTTCCTTCACGCCACCCTCTCCCCGACCTGGGGAAGACCTCCTCTCCCCTCCAAGCTGACCTGCGGGACGAACGAGCGCTCCGGCAGGGAGTCGACTGGGTGATTTGGTCGGAGTCGGTTGGCTCGGCTGTGCCTACGCCGAATGCCCCGATGACGGTGAACCCAGTTGGCTCCACGGACTCTGCTGAGAGATTCTGCCCTGATCGGTCGCCTCGGGATGCCTCCCCTGCTCCCGCGGCCGTGATGATGGATATCGAGGTCTGAGCCCAACGGCTTGAGCGAGCGACAGGAGCCACTGTCTCCCCGCGAGCGATAGTCGTGTTGTCTGGTGTATGCACTGTATCTGCCAGGCAATAAAGCCTCACTTTGGATTGCCCGAGCCTGTCTACCGCATGCGAGTACTCGAACCCGTGCGCGAGTCTTCGGATTCCGCAGGGCTAGTGTACGGCACGTAGCGTTCTCTAGCAAAGCTAGCCGGGGTCCTCTGCTATCCCGTACGTTAGCCCACAGTGCTCACAAAAGAATACTGGTTTGCTCGCCACTTATCAATCATTTCCAACAGCTATGGAATACAACCTTTTTATCGCTCAATTTGTGGCCAAAAATCGGTGTCACGCTCCCTTCGTAAGAATGAGTTCTGCACGTGACCGTCACCATCATATTCACATATTGCTATTAGATATACAGACCACCGATACACCGCTTCTCGTATTGCTTCTACGAGCATGTTTCAAATATTGCTCAAGCATCTCATTCAAAAATAGAATGGGGGGAGTAATTTGCGAAAGCCAGTTATGTTACACGCCAGAAGAAGCTCACTGCCCGATTACCCCTCATTCCCTTCTAGCTGTCCTCCAGAGCTAATCAGCACAGAGGTTGCAAACCTGCTTAGTATAATTTAAGGTCTAGCTCTCCACCAATCAGAGGTGAGAACACTGCAGCCAAGAGTAAGAAGTGCCCTTTGCTGTTGAGTGAAGTAGCCCACTGACCGTGAGGTTGTTCCGAAGAGCCTCCGTCTCAGAGTTGTGTTGTTGGATGGTGATGCTCAGGCGCTCGAGCTGAAGTTGGGCACTAGCCAGCTGCAAGTCAAGCCACAAGTCAATGCCAAAAGCTGCCCAAAATTGTCGGCAGACGTCACAAATGGAAGGTTTGGGCCAGGTGGCTCCAAGGTGGAAAGAAGTGCAACCCGGAAAGTGTTTCAGGCACTTGAATTGTGGATTTCTTGCTTACAAAGTTGCGTTCAATAATTTTGCATAAATATGCACCTTTCCGGGCCAGGAGGCACAAAAGTGGGCATTAGCTAGTAAATAACCTTAAGTGTAAACGAAGTCTTTTTAAGTGCAACACTATGTACTAGTGGCTAGGTTTTGTCTAGTATGACATTGAAATCGCAGTAGCTGAGAACATCATTTCGGGAAAAAAAATTACCTTCACAAGTAAGCATTTGTGATTTCCTACTTCGATAGACATAAAAGAAAGACCATTTTTAATTCGGTTTATTAAAACGTGCAGTAGACCTACAGCATAATTTCCAGCTTTGACCAGAAGTGTTGAAACTGTTTTTAAGATGTGCTGCATACAGGTATCATTTATATGTATCTAATTACAAAACAGAAAAAAATCTCACCATCTCACAGGCATGCTTGGGCCCTTCCTTTTTTTGACCAGAAGTATTTTTGAAGAGAAAACACTACTAACCTCTTTGATGAGCCAAATTGCGAAGAAACTTAGACGGTATGCTGTGCTAACAGCAAATGTAACTACTCACTTTTGAAGCAATGTCTTCATACAACGGTCCAACTGTCTGTGCTTCGCTGTCAACCTAAATGGCCAAACCAACTCACCGAGACCTCAATGGTTTATACTTTTTGTGTTTAGTGAACACATAAAACATTTTAAAGAGAGCTCACTCTGGATTTACATGCAATATTGTTAGAAACTAGTTTGAAGTAAAAGAGATGGCACTACTCAGAATAAAAATTAATTTAGGAGGCTACTATTGCAATCAACGTGCACATACAAAAGGGTGCAAAAGGTGTAGGTACATGCATAGAGCTCCACCTGGATACCTTTTAGGCAGGTTATTTTTTTCTTGAATTTAGCTTGAGCAATAACATTGTCATTGTTCAATACAAGCAGGAGAAAAAGGTTGTTTTTTTCTTTTTCACAGCCCGAATTTTCAACAAAGGTGATCAGAGAGAATTCGATCAACAGCCTATGCAGTTGACAAAATTTCGTTTAGTGATTTAGGGAGGATCGCTTAGGAGGCATTTGATTCTAACGATTTCCAAACTGCTTAATTTGATTGATTGTAGGGTTTACCACCGACGCAATGCAGGCAATGAGGCACGATGTAGTGGAGGGCTCCGGATTAATTTTTACCACCTCGGGATCTTTAACGTGCGCCGAAATCTCGAACACACAGGCGTTTTTGCTTTTTGCCTCCTCCAGAAAAGCGGTCACCGCGGCCGGGAATCGAACCCGCGTCCTCATGCTCAGCAGCACGCTTCCAAACTTTGCAACAATTTGATGTGAAACCAAGCTACATTAAGAAAGCATTTTTCTGCTTCAATGCGACATGCCTTGGATGAGATGTCTCCAGTCTCCTCTGTGATGGTGGTACAGTCGACCTGCACACAACAAAAGAATTTCTTCATCGATGTTTGTTCGCAGGCAAATCTTAAGCTAAATCCTACATGCAACATCTCCCGCTGTTGTACTGAATGTCTCACAGTTTGCCGCCATCTCACCTAAGATAGTCAATAAAAAAAAAATACCTGAACAAATAGTTTTTTCGTCTTTTTGCATGTTGTGAGGCTTAATCCTCTCTCAATACAGGAAACATACAATAAAAAACAAATGAACCCATACAAATGTGAACACAAAAGCCTGAATGCACAAATTTTTACATTACATGCAGCACAGGACAGAAAAACACACAGCACTTACACTACCAACCACTATCAGAGTCCATAAATGTACAAAGAACTACGTTGCTGTATTTGTATCCACGGGCTGAAATAGCCAAATTTGTGTGGTTGCTTTAATTCTTCCTTTCATTTCGCTCTATTAGAGAACACGAAGGCATCACGTATAATTTGTGGAAAGTACTTTGACAGCTAAAATTCATTTATACTAAACGCAAGCTACATTTAAGGTAGTGATACTATACTACAATGACATTTTAAAGGGGTCCTGAAATACCTTCCGCCGATGCATGGATGTACATGTACCCAAATAAAGCAATGTATTTGCAATCTCCTCCCGCAAGAATTTTGTTAAAGCGATGAGTATTAGCTGAGAAATCGTAAATCAAAAACCGCGCATTATCGTCGCTCCGCGTTTCCTCCTCCTTACTCTCCGCTGTTGACGGCGCGCGAGCCTTGCCTCCCATGATGCTGCGCTCCGCAGCGGTGACGTACTTCCGCTATTGCGCTGCTCAAACTGTCGTCTGCTACGGGCAAGCTTCGTTGACACCATGAATTCCGCACTCCGCTCAAGGCTGGAAAAGCGAACGAAAAATCTGGCCGCATGTATGCGGCGGCCTGGCCTTGCCCTTTCGCGGTGTACGTTGCTGGCGGCACGACTTTCTATCGGCGGCGAACTCGCAGCCACACGGGGAGGGTCGTGCGCTCGTTCCCTTGATGCACCGCGCACTGTTTATCCAAAAAGCGCCGTATCAGATGTGGCCCCGCTGGTGCCGGGTCTTATTTTGCGGCGGTGGTAATTCCTGCCGGCGGCATGTGAAAAAGTCATATTAAACCGATACAGAACCCGTGCACAAAACGCTTCAATCATGTGACCAGTTCAGCTTGGGGCGACGCGTGGTGGAGAGCGGCAACGTTGGCAAAACATGCTCCACCGCGACTCTGAGCTTTCTGAGCGCTGGAGCGAGCGCCATTTCTTTAACAATCTCAAACATCGGTTGCCTTGGCAACAAGGCACAAACCGCTCCAGAAGTCAGTTACGGTTGCGTGATCCCGGTTCAGCTTGGGGCCCCACTTCGCGACATGTGGGCACTGCAGGCGTACCACTCACTCCCATTGGGAAGTGCGAGATGCGTTTGGCATTATAGGAGGCGATGGTGTGTGTGTTGTGGACGCCTTTGTTTTGCGATGAAATGCGACGTTGTGCTTCTGCGGGTGGATAGTGCTTCCCATGGTCTGGATTATCTTTCTCGAGCGACGTACGACTCAACCTCGCATGGGGTATGTGCAGTGTGCGTGGCTAAAAGCCATCGGCTTGTGCGCCAGAGTTAAGTGACTTGCTGTTCGTCCCCGCAAACCGCGCGCGAGGTGAGTACCGAATTTACGACGGCAACCCCTCCTCTGTCAATCGTGGTTCAGACTTTCAACGCATGTTGTGATGTTGTGTTCGTTAGAAACGCATCTCTGGATTGTTTTGAAGTTGAATAAAATGTATGCGTCAAACCCGGGCATTCGGCTCGGGGCGTTCTCTGCGATTGCACGAAAGAAGTGCCACGGGGCTTCAACGCTTTCTTTATGGAACGTACTCAGGTAAGAGAATATCCATGTCGTGTTATGGCCGTGTTGCATTCAATACAAACGGTTAAGCGTTTGTTTTACACTTGTTTCGTTTGTCGTAAAATACCCAAGCACTCCGGCACTCCGCTGGCAGATCAGCCGGCGAGCCGACGCTGAGCAGACGACTCATCTCTTTGCCGGAAGTGCGTGAAAAAGCCGCCCAATAGCAGGATGTCTAGCTCATGACGAACATCTGGGAATCGATGATGTAGACATGTGAAGATGGCGGCGTCCAAAAACACGAAGGGAAGGGTGAGAAAAAAACGACAAACTTTGCAACAAAAGTGTGAGCTTTCTGCTGCGCGTAAAAGAGTAATACTTGGCACAGAGGATGTTGATGACCCAATCTAACGGTTGCGCTAGTTCATTTAGTGTGCTCAAAATGCCTTTCAGGGCCCCTTTAATGTGCATGTAAGCAAGTTTAGAGTTTCTATAACAAGTTCTATGACTTGAGGCAGAAAAACAGCATAACAAGTCATGTTTGTAGGCCAATTTTAGCCAAGCCATCTTGTGCAATACAAGACGCAAAAATTACAGTAGCTTCACTCCCTCTCAGCTAAACTCAAGACTACTCAGCAATCTAGATGACTTCACCTCACTTTTGCAGCAGCTGTCAGTCTGTTCAGATTACGTCTGCCATCAAGAAGAAGAGTCCATGTTTTATAATTTTTCACGGCACTACCGTAAACGTAAAAAAAAATTTTAATTTTCGATTCAAAATGCAAAAAAAAAAAATTTGTTTTTGTGCACACGATTATAAAAGCTGCATTTTCAGCTACAATGTTTTCCAATAAAGCCCAAAAATCTAAAAATCTTTCACGATAAGGTCCTTTTGAATTGTAAGGAATAAAAACTGGCTTGCCTTTGCGACGTCCTCTGTCTGCAATTCAGCATCGACCTGCGAGGGAACGTCATGCATGTTAATTGATGCTGCCAGCAGATTGTGCAAGTGTGGAGATAAGGCTGGAGCCTGGCTTGGTCACTCGTTATAGATTGCGATGACTAAAAACTACCCATGAATGGCACAGAAATGACAGAACGCGAGCATTCCCGCCCCATCAAGCAAAAAAGCTAGCGGTGTCATCGGCAGCGTCTGTAACGGCAGAACAACCCCTGAACTTGCCCTACGCGTTTCTATGCGTGTGCTACACGTTAATACAACACACAAAAAAGAGCACTCAAATTTCCAATTGTTCCGATCTCCAGCCAACACGCGTAGGAACTTGAAAAGTAACCAGCACCAAAACTTGGGAAACATTATTCACATTCAAAACTCACAAGAAGTGCTTAGGTGCCTTCCATTTTTTTTCCTACCTGTGGCTGTGCAGAGCTTATTCATCCTCAAAGGTATGGGAATAGAAAACTACCATATTTATTCGATTATAGGGTGGTCACGATTATATATATATAAAAAAAAGCCACACACACACACACACACACACATATATATATAGCGAATCAGAATGGGAAATGAGGGGCTCGTTGAATTAAGACAGAAATAAGGGTTGGCAGTCAAGAAAACTTTCTATCTTTCCAAATTCTTTATCTGTTTCAATGACCTACCACATTCTCCCCTTTAATTTCCGAGGTTTTCTTGACTGCCAACCCTTATTTCTATATATATATATATATATATATATACACACACACACACATAAATACTGAGCTTCGAATTTAAGGCAGGGTATTGAGATTACGGATTTTAGAGAAAACCTCGCCTTATATTCGAGTAAATACGGCAGGCTTTGCAAACAAATGAAAACAAGCGCATCGCCTTCTTTGCAGCATCCTGTGTCTGCACGACGGAATCGACCTGCGAGAAATAATAGAGCACTGCATGGGCCCGGGCCGGCCCGAAAGCCCGGGCCGGGCTGGGCCACCCGAAGTCAATTATCGGCGGGCCCGGGCCGGGCTCGGGCTTGAATTCGTAGGCACGGCCATTAATTGGTCCGACGTGAAGTGTAGAAAAGAGCATCAAAATGAATATTCTTGGTTTATTTTTGCGCGCTTCTTACTGTTATTTGTGCGCGTTGTTTTAAAAACGAGTTTGGCTAGGTCTGATGGTCACTATACTGCAATTTTAATGACATTTCTTGTACTGCATCAAGATTTTATATTTTGGTGTAAACATACCAAGATACAATTACAAGGAATGCCCCAGAGGGGAAGGAATTAATTCAGACATCCTTGAGCTGTGCACCTATGTCTATGTATATACACGTGTGTTTTAGATGTCGCACCAATCAAAATGCGGCTGCCGTGGTCGGGAATCAAACTCGCGTACCACAGAAACACCACCGCTTAACAATCACTGGAGGGGAAGTATTTCAACGCGCGTACATACTCGTTGATTCAAATGCGGATCAAAAAATTTAAGCAATACCAACTTGTGGCCGAGACAACCACGTGAAGTTGCCAAGAGTCTGGTCTTCAAAGGTGATGGTGTCTCTCATGTAAGAATACGAGCTATTATTAAGCCGATGTGGCGTGAACTGCAGACGGTGAAAGCTAAACTACGTGCACTTTTAAACCCTTATTTTTTGCGTTTCAGTTCATGACGTGCTTGTACAGACTAGATGCTCCGTCTGATCGCCCATAGTATAATAAACTTCCTTCAGCGTCAAAGATCGGGCCTGGTCAGACACGCGCGGGCCCTCTCTAGACCCAAAAAAAAAAAAAAAAATTATCGGGCCGTGCCGGGCCTGGGCTTGAGATGACGGGCCCGGACCGAGCTCGGGCCAGGCCCACTTATGATTGCCCGGGCCCGGACCGGGCTCGGGCTAGGTGTTACGGGCCCGGGTCGGGCTCGGGCTTCGCGAAGCGGGCTCGGGCCTTAAAATCTGGCCCGTGCAGTGCTCTAAGAAATAAGGCTGCCCATTTTCAGTGGGCTTGCTTAGCGTCGTCAGTAGTTTAGTTAGTTACTTTGATTCGTTAGGCGTAGTTTAGTTTCATTCAACGCATGCAAGAAAGCAAGTGGCTAATTTAGCTCAAAGAAGCATAAAGAAGAAAGAAGTGGCTTCACTGACATTGTATTCTACATCCGCATACTATCGTACGCTTTAATAGAAATGCGTAAGCAGCAAGTTTCTGCTGCAAACTCTACAATCCCTCAATCTTAAAGGAGTACTGACACGAAATTTCAAAGCTGAGATAACTATGTAAAACGTTTTCTTTTTATCAGGAGATATCTCCCAGCAAGTTTCAACAGCAACCGTTCAGCGAAACATATTTAAAATCCATTTTAATCTTCGCCCGCACGAGAAAGCCCAGAGCGGGCCGACGTGACATCATCTGCTACGTGCCCCAAACTGCCGACGTCGGGGCTCCCGTGACGAAGCTGACGCGCTGGCTGTGGTTGGCGCGCGCTGCTCGGGCGTGTGTACACGTCATGGTTTTGGGACTGACGTCATGCTGCCCGGGCCTGTGGGGACGGCGAAAACCTCGGCCGGTCTGGGCGCGCGCGTGCGCTCGCTCGCGCGCGCTTCCAGAGAGGCAGCGATACGGCAAGAATGGTGACGTCATGTTATACATGCTGTCATGGCGGCCGCTCGGCGTTTTTCAGTCGAAACCGAAACTGGCACGAATAAACGACGCCGTAAATGAATGTTTACGCTGCGCTCGACCGTCTAATCTGTCATTCTATGATTAGTGGGCTGGTAGGCACGCATAGCAGCGAAAAAAACGTAACATAAAAATTTCGTGTCAGTACTCCTTTAAGATTGCAAAGAAAGCAATGATGCGGTTTCGAATTGTACCATCAAAACTAGTGACAGACGAATATCCCATCAACGAGGCTATCAAAGCAGGATTAAATAACAGGCAGCCGCAGAAAGTGTGGTAGCAGAAGCAGCAGCAGATGAGAACTTTATCCCTTTGCGACACGCATTAGTAGTATGCAGCCACCAGAAAAAAAACTGAAGCTGCGTGCGTATGTTTTTGATAACCAAAATTTCACTTAAAAGCCATGAACAACTCGATCTCATAAGCAGTTAATAAATTAGGTCGTGGCCTAATCGTAAACACGCTACCGTAAACGTGACCACCGTTTCCTAACCATTGCGACGATAGAAAACCTATACACATTATTGTCATCTGTAGTCCTTATATATCAAGGTAACAGCTTCAGTTTAGTTTTAATAAAAGTTTTAACTGGACAGAAAATGTAAAACCAAGAACACTTACTTGACGTGCCGAGCATTTGGTGTGTCAAGTAGGTGTTCTTGAACCCCACTTGAACTTCTCAGCCAGCATTCGCACTTCCCTTCGTAGAGCGGGAAATTTGAATGCTGACTGAATGGTTCAAGTGGGGATGAAGACAATTGTAACTTTTAAAAATGCTCTTAAAAGTCGCGTGTACAATTGTACGTGCCGTGTTGCAAAGGGTTATATTGGTTTGTTAAAGTCACGTTGTGAGACTGATCGGGTCACTGACACATCAGGAAGGAAAACCAAGCACACCTTTGCACTGTCCTCAGTCTGTATCCCAGAGCTCACCTGTAACAAACAACTTATGTAAATACTTGTCCTTGGTGCTTGAGTGTAAACGAGAAGGGAAAAAAAGAAAATGAAAACGTACCGTGACGGCATGTTCGGTCTGCATGTTGCAATCAACCTATAAGAAGTAAATTCATTAAATTGCATGGTCCCGCACACACATTTCAGCGACACGTGCTTATTGCAAAGAATTGGTTTTAGAAAAATACAAGAGAAACACTTTGCCTTTAGGGCGCCCTCAGTTTGCACGTCGCAGTCGGCCTGCGAGAAACAAACTCTGTGTATTCAAACGGCTGTGTATTCAAGCCACTAACCACACAAAGCGAATAATTCGGTGTAAAAAAAAAACTAAATGAAAGCAAATGTTCACCGTTGTAGCTGCCTCAGTCTGTGTGTCGCAGTCATTCTGCAAGAAAGAATAGTTCGAGAGTCCCTTAAGTAACGAGAGTGCAGGTTTCGTTCTGGCAACTGCATAAAGAATTCACTGTAGTCACGTGGCAAATCAGCATGCAAAAGCATAGTGGTTGAGACAGATACTGTATCAACTTTTTATTTTGTAACACTCAGTTCAATCCAGGCCCACGCCCATATGGCTTCTCAGCCCAAAGCGATGACATCATTAAGAAGATTTTCATAAGTTCGATTGAGTCAACAGTGCTTAAACTGAATATGAACCAGTCTGACTGTTCGCTTGCTTGGGTGTGTTGTTACACAGGCTGCTGTCCCTTCGCAAAACATCTTATCAACAAAGCTGAGGTCTCCCTGCTGCCACTTTGATATACAGTGGAATCTCGGTCATACGAATGAATCTGAAGGGGCGGCAAAAATATTCCTATCACCCGAAAATTCGTATCATCAGAAAACGAGAAAAAATGGAATAGTGCCGTGCATGTGACAGGCGGCGGCAACATGGCGTCGGCTGTTGCCGTGAAGAGGTGCAAGTAGCTTCAGCGACTGCTTGTAACCTTTTGTTAAAACGCAGCTCAAGGTGTAAACTAAATTGCTCATGCGGGAAAGAGCTCACAGTGTGGGAGAAAACTGCGCTATAAAACTCCCTCCCACCTCCCCTCGCGGGAACCCCTGTGTAGATGCGACGCATAGGGGGTTCACGTTGCAGCGTTGGACAGCAGAGGAACGGCGCTGGAACGATGGAGTGGAGCGGCGAAGGCACCGCGTTTTATAGTGCGCATAACGGTGAGGGGACGCGCCAGCGCCAGTGCGTCTGCCGCGGCTATGACGCAACACAATCCACTTTAATCCAAGCCAATACAATCGAATCCAATCCAATGCCCCTCGCGAGAGAGTGTTCGCTATCGGAAAGGAGAGGGGGTGAGCGGCGGAGAACGAAGCTGGCGCGGCGAGGAGAATTGGGGAGGGGTGGACGCCGACAACAACGACGACGACGCCGGATGCAGGGACAAGGCGGGTGAATGAGATGCGTGGCATCTAAAAATATCCGCGCCAAATATGCGCCGCGGAGGTGGCCCAGCCAGCTGCTGCGGGCGCTTCGAAATTGCCGCCATGAGGCACACGTCTCCCCATTGGCGCAAGTCGTGAGGCTCCCCCCACTGCAGTTTGCGGCAACCGAGGCTGAGCACGGCCGGGCTAGGGCGGCAGCGCGCACTGTGTCGATACCAACGCGCGCACGCCGCCGCTCTAGCCCGGCCGTGGGCTGAGGTACCACCCCCCAGCAGAGGCTGGCGCCGAGGTGCCGGCCCGAATCGTCAACGCGGGAGTCAAAAGAACGCGTGCTCACCTTCGACGCGACGTGCGCACGCGAACCGCATGCCCCCGCGACAGATGCTACTGATGCTACCTCGCTCGGAAAATGACGCCCGACGCGCGCGGCAGTGGGAGGAGCCTGCCGACTTGCGCCAATGGCGAGGTGCGCTCTTCATCTGCTCTTCATGGCGGCAGTTTCTCCGGTGGCCCCGCCGGAGATGTTTAGCCCTAACACCCCAACAGATATTGAATGGGCGCTTTCACTAGCGGCGCGGACAACGTTTTATAGCACCGTTTCCACCTACATTATAAGCTCCTTTACCGCTCAACCAACTTCGTGCGTGCCTTGAGCGATATTTAAGAGAGCGCTTAGAAGCGGTCACTCGAGCTCCCGACACCACTTCACAGCCGAAGCCGCCGCCATGTTGCCGCCGCCGGCCGCGGCGCGTGTAGGTGGTTATGCGGCAGGGTCAACGCGCCAGTGGCGTGCGCAGCGGTTCACGCTCAATGCTTTTGTGCCCGCGCGCAACCAAGGCCGCACGGCCGTACCAACACTCCGGCCTCCCGTCCACGCCGCAGTCGTCTGCTTGCGGCTCGCGTGTTCGTATCCCCCCCACCGGAGTGGTGAATGCGTACGGATCATCCGAATTTTTTTACATAGGCCTCCTGCGCTGGAGTTTTGGCGACATGTAGCGCCCCTAGCGGCCGACGCCTCTGGGTAGTACAAAAGCAGACGACCCCCGCCGCCCTCCATGTGTTTTCAATTACAAGCCAGAGTGAAAGTTGGATGTGGCGCTTTGCGGCGTGTTTAAATGACTGCATACTGTATGAAATAGCCCTTAAAGTAGCTGCAGAGGTTAAACAAAATAATATCCGCTAAAAGAAGCCAATTTGTCGGCTTTCTTTTGAGCGAGCTGTCGCGGTGGTCGCGGCGTGGGACAGTATCGCTAGATCGGGTGGTTTAACTGTTTGACGACAGTTACAGTTTTTTTCTTTTTGCGTGCGGTCAATAAAGGAAAGTTCACGAGTAGCATAAACACGGAACACTGCTCATCTTACATCCTGAGGTAACTGCAAAAGGTTGCTTCATCGGGAGCTTTAAGCGAACGCAAGAATTGCGCAGCCGACTCAGCTGACACTGCTGGCCTCGCACCGCCTTTGAAACGAGTGGAAATTTTGTTTCGTATTTTCGCAAACTAAATGATTCTTGCGTAACGTTTTACGCCGCACGATTTACGAACGGCAGGGTACATGTATACTAGCGAGTAGGTGGGGCAATACCGCCAATTAAATAAACAAATTAAGCGCTATTAAAGGACGCAAAACACGCACCAAATCACACGCACAGCATAACATAACACAGCCACATACACGGCGCGGGGCCACGAATATTTACGTACGATCATCACTGACGTGTTGGTTTTCTAGTGCAGGGGTCGTCGAATCTGAACGCCGACACGACAGTTTTGACTTCAAATTGAGTTAGACAGCGAGACAAGAACAGAGAATCCGCCTCTTTCATTGCGCTGTGCTGCCACCTAGCGTGCCTAGCGGAAGTTGAAGCTGTAGGGTTTGCCGGCGTTTCCTCCGGCTGCGTTCTCGTTGTATGCACGGCAATCCCACATTACGGCGAGGAGCAGCCGAAGTTTTTCTTCTGTGTTGGTGTTATAACGCCTTAAGATGACAGCCCCTGGTCATCACATAATACCAGGCGGCTTCTTATCACTGAATGAGGGCTGGCAGAGAAATCTCGGACAGATCCGTGTGCCGTCCGAGTAGCAGAGCGAGCAGTACTTGGAGCTGTCTGGCATGAACTGTGATCGCCAGCTCAACAAAGGCCGGCAGTTCGCAAAATGCCTTTAAGCGCTGGACACATGTACGATTGGTACACGCGATTCGCATGCGACTGATCGTTACGACTGTCGCCACGACTAGTCGAACGCGTGAATTTGAGACGGCCCGATGCGCGCATGAGATGCGTCGTCGGCGTCGCTCCGCCCACTGTTTTTGCTCCATGGTCAACTACGATGATCGCTGAGCTGAATTTGTAGATTCTGCGCGTTTGTTCGCAAGAAATGGATAAAGCAAGCAATCGTGAAGCGCTTTCTGCCTTCGGAAACAGTCCGCGCACATGCCGGCCGCGCCTGCCAGCTCGGCACACTCAGCGGCTCGAACCGGCGCAGACCACGGTAGCAACCGCGCTTGTCGCTGCTCTTCTGAATCAATCTGATCGCTAAAAAGTTCCACATGCGAGAAAGTAGGTGTTAGTGTGGTGAAAAATTGTGCTAGGGATTGCTGTCAGGGCTTATTTTAAAAGCCGCGATCAAATATATCTGCCGCGATGCAAGCTTACGCTGACCGGTCGCCGCGGCGCACGGTGCGCTGAGCGGCCGAGAGATGGCGATACCTGCGCGGAAGCATCGAAACAGGCTACGCAGATGTCTTGGTCACCGATCGCTCAAACGGCAGTTATAACTTGAATAGAGTTCCACATGCGAGAAAGGGGATGATAGTGTAGTGAAAAGTTGTGTTGCGGATTGTCATTCGCAGTTGCACAGATAGCAGCGATCAAATATCCGCCAGGATGCTAAGCCTAAAGTTCCCATCACCCGAGCCGACGCGAGCGACGCAAACCGCCGTAGCCGATCGCGTGCGGCCGACGGGAAGCGATAGAAGCCGACACCGTTCCCTTTTCGGCACTCCGAGTTACAGCGGAACGCAGCATAAGTTGTGGGCATTGTTCCGCGCACAACGAGCACACACAAAAAATCAAACGATGTAAATACAACCACGACCCCTTCCCGCTTGTGCGGAATCTGTGGGGAATGTCGTCTGCTGCCCCTACTGGACTGCTTAGGGACTTGGCCGCTAGGGGATTGCGCATGCGCAGTGGGGTTGTGAAAGAGGCGGATTGGCGTCCTCCAGTTGAATTGCACCCCCCCCCCCATGTTTCCATTTCGCCAGATTATTGTCAAATATTATTAGAAATTCGCTAAATCTTTTCTCTTTGCATTCGCTGAAATAGATCGGACGCGTCGGGGATGAGCTGGTGACCACGTCGCAAAATAATCGGGAGCGTCGAGCTCATTTTGCTTCTGTCAACACGGGATCCTATGGGACCCACGCAGCTTTGTACTACCCGGAAGTACTGCCCGGAAGCCGCTTGCGCAGCGCCCCCTGGGCAGTGCAGGAGGCCTATTGCATACATGGCATTTTCGCCGGGGAATTTTAAAAAGTCGCATCACAACGAAATTCGTATCAGCCGAATTCGTATCACCGAGATTCCACTGTATATATACAGTGGAACCCCAATGATACTTTCCCTGATTTTACATGACCCGCTTCTAGCAACGAATCACCGCGGTCCCGTTAAACTCCCCATAGAAACAATGCATTAAAAACCAAGATTATACAACACTGGGGTGCAACGCGGTCTGCTTTATCCGACAGATCCTGGTGGTGATAAACCGGCATGTTTCCCATTTTTTACACCGCTTCGCCGCCTTGTCCCGACCTTTCTTTATTCTTAACCCCCGTGTAGGACTGCTGCCACCTTTGGGCATGGCGGAGGAAGGGAGATTGAGAGGATAAGATGCGCGGCCGCGCGCATTGCCGCCCTCACTTCTCTTAATGGCCGCCGCCATAATTGGTTTTTCTTGGAAGGAAAGCGGCTTCCCTTTTTGGACGCCTCTGAATGACGCGCCCTTGAGTGCTTCCCAGGTCACCGTGTCACTCTCACGGTGCCTATGCCGGCACTACGTCTTTTGTAAGCGCCACCCCTACTGCTCTTTGTGGCCGCCGGCCCAGTTCTGAAGAGCCCCGCTCCCGTCTTCAGATGCGCCTAAAGGGCGCGGCCAATTAGGGCAGTAAAACGCCGCTTTGGGGTTGCGTGCCTCGGGGCCACCGTGTTACGCTTGGAGTGCGTAAGCCCGGGCAGCGGCTTTTGAAAGTGCCGCGGCGCCTAATGGCCACCCTGGCCGTGTCAAAGCGGCCCCGTACACGTGTACGCGTCCTCCGTCTTGGGAGAGGAGGAAAGTGCACGAAGTTGGGAAGGCAGCGTTTGGCCCGACGATTGGTGGAATTCGAGATGTCGCGCTGACCAATCAGGTGTGCTGCCCGGCTCACAATAGACACGAGAGATTATAATCCCGGGCATAACGGTCAGTGAGAGACTTCGCTGTAATCTTTGAGGTCATCAAGGACCAGCGAGCCTCCGTGCTTAGTGCACGTCAGAACCTTGCCGTCTAGGGCGTAACCCAGAGTCAACCGCTAAGGTCTGATACCTAGGGCGCAACTCGAAGGGTCGATCGCTAAGACAGCCATGTTTAATCAATTTTGTAACCAACTATTTTGTAACCAACTTCTGTAAATAACCGTAAATACAGTTTTCTTCGTTTTGCTCATCGAATCTGCCGTCGCCGTTCCCTTGTCTCATCCCTGGCCACCACCGCTGCCGAGCACCCGCAGCGAAGGGCTCCTTCGCCGCCGTCAACGAACCACAAACCCTGAAGGAGGGGTTTCCACTCCCCGTTAGATGCTGCTTGATATGCAAATGTCTGCAAGACCACTATCTGAACAGACGCAAGGAAGCAGGCACCTACTCGCGAGTGGAAGTTAACCTTTGCCGGCCCCATGCGGCAGCAGAACGCAAATGCGTGAACTGCGAGAAGTCAAAGCCCAGGTGGTCGGCGGACCGCAAATTAGAAGCTCCCATCAAGTTGTCGAACATGAAAACACATTCGACGCAACCCCATGGCGATTACCGAACATTTGGTTTCCTCGCCCGCTCGATCCAAGTTTCTTCCTTTCACAACGCTCTCTCTTCCCCTCTCTCTGTTTATCAGAGCCTTTCAAAGCCGCATTCTCACTTTGTTCCTTTTTTCAGTCGCTGCCTCATACTATCGTTGGTTTCACTTGGCTCTGGCAGTTTCACACTCTTCCCTTTTCCCGTCAATTTGCTAGGCCGAATAAGCATTCCTAGCTTATCGCGTGCTAGCGACGCTGTAAAGGGGAGAGGGGCACAAAATAAGCGTTTTTATTTTTTAGAAAACTTGGCGATTTAGCTAAAGTTCGCAAATTACACGAGAATGCGTTATAGTAGTTTAAATAAGTTCACGCCCGCTTGTCGTGTGGAACAGTCTACTATGCCGGCATTTACCTGTACCCGGATCACGCGATGCTTTCACGCGGTTTCTTGAAAGCCGTGTTTTCGGGGTTCCACTGAATGTATTATATATGTATGCAGGTTTAGAACCTATTTAAAACGGATCCTCTCATCGGCAAAACTTGTAAGAATTTGTAATATCAACACAGATAAGCTTTTCACTTGCATCTCGCCCCAAACATGCTGCCCGTCCTAATGCTAGATAAAAAAAGGAGCTAAGCATTTACTCCAAACTAAAGTAGCAACACAAATGAAAAACTTGACACAGTTTATTCAGTCTGCATGTCACGCCCAGTCTGTTTAATAAAACTTCAGTGCTCTGCATTCTATCTGCTCAAAAGTTTTTCATCTACTTCGAGGCACGCAACAAAGAAGCAAACAACTAACAGATCTCACCTTCAGGGCGTGCTCAGCCTGTGAGTCGCTGTCGACCTGCAAAAGAGAAGAAAAAAGGAAACATGTCTCCATTACCTGGCAAAACGAAAGTACGCAGCTTTAACTCTTTTGTGACCCCGCCGTAGGCCATCATCATCCACGAGTGAAAGATGAATTTCAAACCTTCCACAAAAAATAAAAAAGGCGCTATTTGGACAACTGACGCCATCTGGCGGGTTCATTGAAAACCCCTTTTTCAGTTTTTTTGCCGTTTGTTTATATTTCACGTGGGTAGATGGCGTCATGACTGAAATTGCAACCCCGGGTAGCGGCGAGTTGCGCAAAAATGGCATCCTGTTTTACTCCGCACTCCGCAAAGGCAGACAGCGGTTTGAGGGACTTCAGCTACCGCTGCTGCTTTTTTTTTTTTACCCCAGCAGCAGTGATGACTCCAGCAACAATGTGGATCTTTCAGATTTTAGTTCTGATGAAGAATCTCCCATTCAACAGCCCCAGACTTCAACAGATGCTGCCAGGAAATGTTCGTTTTTGACTTCGCTTTGACTTCACGTGCCTAATATCTGACGACTGACAATTCGTGTTTGCTTTTGCCGGCCTCAGCCAATCACACAGCTGGGCATATGTCATCATAGGTTCATGCTGCGGGAAATGAGCTAGTGGGTCGCATGGCCATTCCCTTTTTTCCTAATTATACAGCTAGCTTATTTTAGTGAAGTTTACATTAAAAGTGGTGTCAGTATGATTTAACAAGGCAATCTTTGTAACAAACTAGTGTTTTGTCTGCATAACCCCTTTAAGAAAAAAAATATGGCGCCAACAAAATTTGTAAGCCTAGCTTAGCTAGAGGGGCCGCAACAGGACGGCGGTCTTCCTACCTCGAGGCAGGCAATGGTAGTCTGCTTGTCAGTGCACTCGGCCGACAAACGCAGCCTTTCGGCTTCACGGCAAGCCCGTTGACGCCGCATCCATGAATCCACTTTCTGCAGGCGCCTCATGATGCCACCTGCAGATTGGAGGCACATGATGCAACGATCGTTACTGTGGACAAACGGAACGTCTGCCGAATCCTGCGATCATAGAGCATACTAACGTATACTAGAGGGAAACCTGGTGCTACTGTCTACGGAAGCCGCGCTACAGCGAGCATTTCGTCATGTACAGGGAAGGCACGTTCCGCTTGTCCTTGGCATGGCTCAAGAACTGGCTGAGAAGTTGGCCCTGTCTGCCAAAAAGCAACTATATTACAGTCTACGCCCGTTACAACGGACCCTCTGAATCCGGAAAAAAACGTCCGCTGTAGCCGAAGTATGCAGTATCCGACGGGAAGGGGGGGGGGGGGGGCTATGAGCTCTACAGTGAGTACTTTGACCGATATTGCATGCATAGTATATACACTTTGTTCTTTCTACACGCCTGCAGCACCTCTGCACAGTGTTCGCGCGAGGGCAAAGAATCGCGTCAACACCGTTTCCAAAACTTAGCACCGGCACTTCGAAAAGGCCTAGCGCATGTGGTCAAGCCTGTAAAGACGCAAGATAAGCTGAGCAAATAACGCAAGAATATAACTAGGCGCAATTATAAACCAGCTATAAAACATCAGTCGTGCCCATCAGCATTAGCTAGGCTCTTTTAAATCCCCTCACGACGAGGCAGGTTTTCCCGAAACCGTTCGTCAAACAAATCGGGTCGCTGCCTGACGTTCCCTCAAGGCAGATTCCACATTTTTAGCGATTTTATTCTGGTCATTGAAACAGATGTAATGAAATAATCTGATGACGGTCAGCCGTAAAATCGAAAGTTAGACCAGTTGGACTGCGCACGGTTACCGGCAGATTGCACACAATGGATGGGGAACAACCCCTACTTGAGGCATTTCTTACCTTTTTCACCGAACGGAACGGGAACGATGCATGCGTGGGAATAATAAAAGCCGAACTTCACTGAACCCGAGTTTTTTATTACATAAAAAAACTGACGAGGGCAGACTCGCCTCCGAGTGCACCACTTCGAGTATTCGATTGCCCTGTTTTCAATCTCACCGGAGTCGCGTTTATCGGCAGCGGCCTTGTTCTTGATGGTACAGCGGACACTGTGCTTAGAAAGGCGTGTACTTCTGGCGATGTCAGCCTGTTTTTCCTCGTGTTCAACAGCGTTAATTACGCTTAATTTATCCGACAGTTAAATCAGCTACCCTGCCGCTCATGCCGCTGGCACCGCTGGTCGCACAAAAAAAAAAGCCACTGGCTTGGCTTGGCTGCGCCAACGTCCCGGCTGCCAGCAATGTTGCCAGCCATAATAGTTTTCTTGCCAAAATAAACGAAAAAGCACACCGGGCGCCGGCCCCGCGGAAGTCCGCTATAAACGTTCAGTCGAAACAATTTTCGCCTAAAATTTAGTCTGTTGTAGCCGATAGTCTGCTCTAACCGGGTCCGTTGTGAGCGGAGTGGACTCCATTTAAAATGCATGGGTACCAGACAAACCAACAGAAATGGTATGTTGTAACCGAAAGTCCGTTGTTGCCGGATCCGCTGTAACGAGCGTAGACTGTACTGTGAGATTATTCAAATTTGTTTTGTTATTATAAAATTGAAGCTCCAAAAGATTTAGTTGTCAGCGATTATTTAGAAGACAACGATGCACAATGTACAAAGAAAAATGTTACCCATTTTTTGTTGATTTTTGCTTCGAGACAAAAAAAGAAGCCTTGTAGTTAGCCAAGCCAAGTAGGCGGGAATCGTCGCTAGCTGCAATGGCGCTGCCTATGGCAGCCCGCAATTCCAGTGCCGGATTTCCTTCTAGTATATATTAGTATGAAACTCTATCCCTGCGGTACAGTTACACCTCGATATAGCGAACTTCAATATAACGAAATTCTCGATATAACGAAATTACAAGGCACACACACTGTACTTCCCATTGGAAACCATGTATATTTTATCTCTACATAACGAAGCAAATTGATTGATTGTGGGGTTTAACGCGCCGACGCAACGCAGGCGATGAGGCGCGCCGTAGTGGAGGGCTCCGGATTAATTTTGACCACCTGGGGCTCTTTATCGTGCGCCGAAATCTCGTACACACAGGCGTTTTTGCTTTTCGCCTCCATCAAAAAAGCGGCCGCCGCGGCCGGGAATCGAACCCGTGACCTCATGCTCAGCAGCGCAACGCCTTAGCCACTGAGCCACCGCGGCGGGTATAACGAAGCAAATGTTGCTGTAATTTCATTACAACGAAGTCTCTGAACTTGAAGAAAATTTACCCACAAGGACGATTTCCCCATGACGACGTCTGAGGGGAAAGCGTTGGCAGCGCGCGCGACTTGGGTAACGCACGCGGCCGTGCCTCCCAGGGCGCGCGGCAAGCAAGGGAGAAGCAGCGAAATCCTCCCGCTGTTGCGAATGGGCAGGTTGCGACTCGCATCCCAGCTTGTCTACGATGTTGGTAATCAGCCATCCTGACGCTGTCTCCGCTCTTAGGACTGGGCCCGCTCACCGCAGCCACCACTTTTTGACTGGCCATCCGAGCGCAGCCACCGGTGTAGCGACATTGCCTTGATCCGTCCGCTATCGACGCGGCGTAGAGCAGAGCGAGGAAGTTCTCGAGTCGATGAAAAGTTGAAGCAACATTTATATGCAGTATGTAGAAGGGTAAGCAAACGTATATATAATGCACAAAGGCGACAGCACCTCTCCACTCAGTGCCTCCGAAAAGTGCCGCCGAAGAATGCCGACAATACGTCATAAGTGCCTCCGGGCGGCTTTCTATACCCCCGGAAGTTCGTTTGAGCCCAGAGAAGTTTGAATCGCTCCAATCAGGACTCTTGATGGCTGAAGTTTCAAATCCAACGAATCGTAGCGAAGCGACGCCTACGCGAGCCAGTCGTTCACCCGGTGCAGGATTCGGCCAAGCCGCCGCGACGCTGCATACCTCTTCCCCCCATGCTCCTTTGCTGCGACCCAAAGCACCCAAAGTGCCCTCCCTCTTTCTCGTGCCTTCGCATCGCCTGGTGCGTTCTCTCGCCGTTTTTGTTTCCCGCGTGCGACGCCGCCATGAGGGGCTGTAAGGGGAAAGCTATTTCGCTTGAGCAAAAAGCGGCGATCCTGGAAGCCGTTTCGAAAGGGAAAAAGAAAAGAGACGTTGCAGCTCGTTTCGCGATATCACAAAGTACGCTGTCAGCAATTTTAAAAGCTAAGTATGCGATTCTCAGCTGCGCAAAATGTGGTCGGTCAACATCGGCCGACGCACCTGAAGCCGCTACTTGGCTGGAGAAGGAAATGCCGAAAATATTGACGCGATACCAGCCATCGGAAGTCTACAATGCGGACGAAACAGGATTTTTTTATCAGATGCTGCCGAATAGGACGCTAGCACTGAAAGGGAATGGGTGCCACGGCGGTAAGCAGAGTAAGCTGCGTACACGACTCTTCTGTGCATCAACGTGGATGCCAGCGACAAGCGGGTGCGGGTGAAAGAAGTTCACGGACTACTTCCAGAGGAAATAAAGGAGTGATTGCTTTGGTAGGTACCGAATTTCGATGCAACGAAATTTCATTATAACGAAGCATAGTGCCGATTTTTACGACTTCGTTATATCGAGGTAGCACAAAACGTGAAAGTGCGTCCAACCGCCCCGGAACATCAGCAGGTATCACCGTTAAGCATCACTTCCTCCTCGAGTCGTTCTATATCTGCCGCGCGTTGATATGAACATATCCGGCCTGTTCTAAACGTAACAGCTCTTATATGAAAGGTGCTCAGTTCATTCGGGCGCGACTGCTTGGCGCCGGCTGCACAGAGTGGGGCCAACCTTTGTTTCACCGCGTCGAGACACTGCTTCGCGTGGTGGCATGATAAGCCGTAGTACTTATATTTTTGTACGTATGTAAATAACTTTTGTATTTACGAACCTTATATTTGCCGTATTATTTTGTAAGGGCCTTGCATACTCAAAGTATACATTTAAATTTTTTTTGTTTACTCTGTCCAAAGTAGCATTGATGTTTTCATCGATTTTTTTGCTACTTTTTGTTTGGATAACTTTTTGATGTTATTAGCAATAAATCTGCTAACACTCTTGGAAAGACCCATCCACCCTCTATCATTTCATACCTTACACTTTAGCACCAGTCGGTTTCTGTGGCAGGAGCAAAATATTTCTTGAGCTACCCAAAAACAACAGATTTTTTCTACGGTCGCGAAAGTGTTAATGCATCGAAACTCTGTATTCAGTGCTGGCCTTTACTGCACCACTGCTGACGTCGTGTAGCATAGTACACTGTTTCAATATTTATCGTTTTTTCAGTTAAAAAATGTCTTTTGCGGCTGCAGTGGAGTTAGGTGAATAACCAAACGCCAGTTTTTTTTCAAACTGAAACCGGTTGTATTTCATCTTCAGGGCCCATTAAGAGTCAACAGAGCTTCAATTTCCAAACCAGTTTCGTTTCAAAGTTTAAGGTTCGAAAGTAAAAGTTCCTGTCCTTTCATTTCACCCCAATTTAGTTGCACAAATGAGAACTACAGGCAATAAAGAAAAAAAAAATTCTTGAACTACCCAAACCCCAAACAAAAAGAGCATGTCCATTTTTTTTAAATTTCGCCTTTCGTCTAGTTAGTCTTCTTTCGCTTGTTTTTCTTTTTTGCCTTCGGCTCCATTCTCCTTTCGGACGTACAATGCTCTCGGCTGCAAGTTTTTAAAAATCCTTCTGTTGATACTTATTTTTGTATATTTTTGTTTCGTACGAGATTCATGCTTCGGTTTTTGGACAGAACACTTTTTTTACGTATCTCCTACAACAATGCCCTCTGGGCGAATGTAGTGTTCTGAATAAATAAATAAATAAATGAATAAATAAACACAACTCCAATCTTGAGCACGCTTCGCGTTAGCAAACAGATTTCAGGGCAGATGAATAGGAACTTACCGAACTGCTCGTTCTGTCGTACGACATTCTGCTCCGACCTATGGTCGAAAGAGAAAGGCCGTCAGACTGCCTCGAGGAGGACACACACGTCCCCTAGCGACGCGGGAACACAAATCGCAACTCACGCCTGCATGTCCGACAAAACGTCCCCAAAGCAACGCCGGTCTCGCAGAATCTTTCTGTAATCGTCACGGAACCTGACGATTTCCTTGCAGATGGTGGACATCTTGTTTCTCGCTTTCTTTCGCTCACACTCGACCTCAGCCTCAAGCTTCTGCTTTGCCCCCTATTGGAAGAGGGAAGGGGGGGGGGGGGGGGGGGGGGCGGAAATGAATGATGACCAGCGAGGTTTTGTGGCACACGACGGTGAAGCGGCACGGATTACTTCTCTTGAATGTTGACAGCGGCAATTTCTAAAAAAGGCACATACGTGCACGCACCAACTGTTGCTTTGACTCCACTCATCTTGAAAACAATGCCGATTTCTAATCGATTTATTGTGGGGGTTTAACGCGCCGACGCAACGCAGGCGATGAGGCGCGCCGTAGTGGAGGGCTCCGGATTAATTTTGACCACCTGGGGATCTTTATCGTGCGCCGAATGCCCCTGTCGCATGGCAAATCTAATGTCATTCAAAGTGAATGACATTAGCTGTTAATGACATTCGGTTCAGCCGCGCGGGTCCACACGGCGAAACAAATGTCGTTTGGTAGTGACGATTAGCGAGCTCGCAAAACCGCAAAATTATATTTTAAGTGCATCTCGAATGTTCTCATACATCATATTTTTTCAAGACATACAGGATTATTTTTAAAAATAAAAATAAGAAACATCTCCGGTTTTAGGTGACATCAGTAGACATCACAAGCCGAGACAAATCCGCAAAAAATTCGTATTACAATAGCGTGCACACTGGAAACAAGATTTTCTTTTTTGTCAGTACTTGTTTGTCTTTATATGAAAAACAACATGAAGGGGAAAATATAAGTTTACTAGCAGTTTTAGGAGAAGTATTCCTTGATTTATTACTGAATTTCTTCTCTAGTGAAGCGCCACTGCTGTCGAGGCTACTCATTTGGCCGCTGAATGAGCTCCCAAACCTCAGTTAGCCACTAAGTGTCATTCACCTCAAAGGTCATTCACTGTTCTCGTGTAGTGCTGAATTAATGGCATTTAGAGCGAATGACATTTGTTCTAAACGTTATTAGATCTACCGTGTGAGAGGGGTGTAACTAATCCACTCAAGACGCATATCCAGGTAATGAGGCGCGTAAGTTTGACGTCCAAATTAAGCATTCAACGGCGTGCGACTTCTGTGGTGACCACATGCTAATAGCTCCCACCGCAATGTTCGTTTTCCAACACTCCATGCTACAGAAAGCCTGGCGCTTCAAAGACACGTGAGCCTAGGGCATTTTCGTTTGCGGGCATGAAAAAAATCTGGAACCAAGCTTCGCTCGAAGTCAGAATAAACACGATTGTACGAAAATAGTGAATTCCACTGACCATGATAATCCGTCGGCTAATACAAACCCCGTAACAAACAGTGCCAGCATTCATGAAAGTACACGAGTCATTTATTTACGCTACTAATCCAATCCCGCTTGCACCTACCAAATCCAGAAGTTAACAGCACATGTATGAAGCTTTTAACCTTTTAAACTTTCAGTACAATTCTGTGAGAGGGTAAGCAAACAGGCTAATTCTTTTAGAACAGTGCATAATAGTACCTGGAGCTGAATGTAGTCAGCTTCTCTGGATTTCAGCTTCTCCGACAATTCGAGATTGTCCGCCACCAAGCTACCTGAAAACACCAGAAGCAGCTTATTTAGGTGACTCGCCAAAAATTCCTGCCCTCTATTTTTAAGGGGGCAGATGGGTCTTTGGGGCCGAAAAGTGGTCAAAAAATCGTTTCCTGGAAAATGGAATTTGCAGCATCCACGGCCCTTCTATCAGTCTGCAAATTTCCTCATCATAAGGCAGCATGTTTTATTGTAAATAGCATTTCGAAGTGCACTCTACAGCTCAGTTCGCACAGAATTCAACAGTGAAACAGCACATTTCTTGCAACGCTAAGCTAGCATTTCGCCATCAGATATCTCGGAACCCAGAGCAGGTACCACTGTAATTTATTTTTTTTTTTGCTTTTGGTACCTAAATGTGCGGAGAATACAATGTTGGAAACAAATTTTCAAATGGAGGCTTTGGAAAATTATTGCATTCAACTGACACCACCCGTGAGCCATTTTTGGCGGAGCACGGCAGGAGTGAAGTTCAGTGTGTTGTGTGTTGTAAGATGACCAGAAATAGGTAAATAAAAAAAACTTTCCAATGTTGTATTCTTTAGTCGTTTGTCTGCCTAGCCACGGGGTAATCGCCAGTATTTATTTTGTAACGGTGACCCAAAATAATGGCAATTAATCATTAATTATGTCAAAAAATATAATTGCAGATTTGAAGTCAGCACAAAAGCTCCATAATGCTGTGCAATTTCATTAAAATTGGTTGCTAAATAGAAAAAATAGCTCTAAGACCAGTCTGCCGCCTTACACCTTACATCAACTGCCACGGGCATTAAAAGAAAGGCAAGACACATTGCAATGCAGTAGGATACTATATCAATATTAGCCGTAACATATAAAGGGAGGGAGAGAATTTGACGCAATAAATAATGTCATAATGATAGTAATGAAAATGTAAATAACATGTAAATGTAATGAGTTTGGTCGGGTTAACTAAGCTACAGAAAAGCTTGAAATGATGCTGGCTTGGAGGTTTGGTACGACTTTTTTAGCATAAACTTCGACCTAAATGTCCAATGCCGGACTTTTAACGATAAGGTCACGAGAAACTTCAGTGAAGTTCTTTCAAAGTTGGCACCACAATCTGCTCATTTAGCACGCTACAATATCCCCCCTGAAGCAAACATCGCTTGCTACTGAAATCTCCTAGCATGCTGCCACAACTAAGTAACAGTCTGCACTGACAAAAATCTAACGGGAATAAACAATAAATATTCGGAGACACTGGGCAAAACAGTTCTTACTTTTATCAGCCTCCAGTTCTTCAACCCGCTTTGCAGTTTCGGCCTCTCTGGAAGTGGTTAGGCTTCGCTTAAGACAATGTCACACGCAAGGAGGATGACTTTTTCACAGCCCAAACATAATTGCAATAAAGTCCAGTAAACTCTCCATTAAAATATTCTTTACATCAACGTTTATTAACTGTCTCCAATACGAAAGAAACCATCACAATTCGTAAGTTGCAGAAAAGGATACCATCAAGGGGCATTTCAATATTCAGAACTTTTAAGTTATCAACAAATGGCATCGTCGATCGATTTCATCAGCAGTGTTCGTGCTGTGCTCAAGGTATCAGAGCTTGCTACAGTAATGAAAAATTGGGAACGGCATTGCGAATCAAAGGTGATCTTTCTGCAAAGCATGCACTTTTGGCTCCACTAAATGCTATATATACCGATATGCTGGCTCTTCGTCAAGACTAAAAGATGTGCCAGAACCAAACCGTGTAACCAAGCATAGCGCAAAATGAAAAACAGAAATCCACCTGTAAAATAATACGGCCGTGTGAATACAAAGGAAAGCTTTGCGAAGCTTTATCAGAACACTTGGTATCTGAAAAACTGGCACTAATCTGGGGGTCAAATAAACCAAACAGCAAGATTGTGTAAAAGCAGTCAAAGTTAACCTTCTAGCCAGCACATAAGAACCAATGTCAGGGTTCGTACGAGCTTCAAAAGCAAAAATTCAAGGGTTTTCAAGGACCAGAAAACAAATTTTCAAGGCCGCCGTCTAATGTTTTATCTGCGATTATTTACAACTTTTTCAACACAGTGCGAAATTTCGATATTGCCCAATACCCAAGCACATTAGTGCACATTTAGATAGGCGCTAACGGGTTCGTGAGTGCTCCCCCAGTTTTATTTTTTATTTGACAGCTGGCATTTAGAGGTCTTTCTTTTTTCTTGGTGTTTTGCTGAGGCTGTTTGATTTCAAAACTTCATAATGTTGCCTGCATCTTCTGCTTTGTCAGCAAGAATATGAGCTGAAATTAAATCAGCAAGTGTTGCTGCAAGGCAGGAATAACTATGTACACGTCCACCATTTGCACGTAAAAGCAAACGCAGATGGAGCGTATGAGGCACAGCAAACATGCAATGAGCGGCCGTCCACAGACTAAATAGAACATGCAAGATAGAGAAGAGAAGCCGGCCTTCACTGGATTGTATCATGACATGGATTCTATTGAGGAATGCTGTTCCCAATGTTGCCTCGTAATAATGACAATCCACCAAACTCGTAATTTCATGCAATACACTGAAACTTGATTGTTACAATGTTTCTTTACATTTTTAACACCTAAAATCCACGACAAACACTTTAAATTCTTGTGAAAAGATAGGGCCATTGCTTCTCTCCAGAAAAATCAAGGGTTTTCAAGGACCGTTTAAAAATTCCAGGACTTTCCAGGCCTTGAAATTGACACTTCTAAATTCAAGGGTTTTCAAGGTTTTCAAGGACCTGTGCGAACCCTGCAATGCAGTCAAAAGAGCAAAGCCAGTCCCAGCAATATTGCCACCAGTACCGCTCACCCCAAGCAACAAACATTTTAACCAATTCATACATCAACCATCAACCGATATCTCACTTTTCACGCAGGATGTTGCAGTCCACGGAGAGCTGATTGAAAGCGGCCTCCACGGCCTCCACAGCTTCGAATGGATCTTTCAAGTCATCCGAGTTACAAACGGTGCCGTGGAGCCCTCGCACTTTTGACATGAGCTTGGCATACTTCTCCTGCAGGCAAACAGCGAATCAACGAACTAAACATAGATGAGATTGGCAAGGTCACTGATTTGCACTGTTCTCAAAGGCTGAAGGGGGGACATGGCTCTCAAAAGAATTTCTTTTAATTTTTAAGTAAACTGTGAAGCTTGGCAATCTTGCCGCTTTTTTCCCACAGCGTTCAAATATGCCACTATTTTTTTAATCAGTCAGATAGTTCCCAAGATAATTAGAGATAATGAGCCAACTTTGGAGGAACAATAGACAGAACAGTGTTGGTCATAAAACTGTAATGTTTATATTTTCCAATACTATGAACACTGGTGAATGCAATAAGAGAATCGGCTTTTTGGTGCACCGCTTGGAACTAATTTTACAGCTCATTAAACTTCGGTGTTTGAAATGGGCCCTCGAAATGGCTCCTTGCCACTGGTGCCACCAAAGTTTAATAAGCTGTGAAATTATTTCCAAGCGGTGCACCAAAAAGAAGATTCTCTTACTGCACTCACCAGGGTACATAGTATTGGAAAATATAGAGATTGCAGTTTTACGACCAACGCTGTTTTGTCTATTGTTCCTCCAAAAATGGCTAATTACCTCTAATTATCTTGGGAACCGATTTACTGAGTCGAAAAACAATGGCATATTTAAATTTAGTGGGAAAGAAGCAGCAACAGTGGCAAGCTTCACAGAGTTTGCTTAGCAATTAAAGGAAGCTGTTTTATGACCAGTGTCCCCCCTTAAAGAAAGCAACCAGAGACTATGGCTAACATTGGTGGGCAGGAGATTTCATCTTTAATCGTGGCACAGGCACAAATGCAATTCCACATTTTGTTTTGTTGAACTCGGATGCTCCTCATTGAGGCTGCATTAAAATTTGTGGTTATAGGATTTGTGGCCCCAGGAAGAAAGTCCACATAAAAATTCTTCACTATAAACCTTTTGCAAAATAAAAATAAATAGGGTGTTGCCATGATTGACTGCTGTATAGATGTGCAGAAAAAGAAATGGAAGTGACAATCCTCTCCAGACATTCACTCCAAAACGTTACTTAGCTGACTGATGCGAAAAATAGTTGTCAAAAGTGATGAAAAAAGTTGATTCGCTACAAAGACAAGCTTTCCTTTTGAGCGATGAAACATTTCGTGCAAAAAGGCGGTAAAAGCATTATTTTTTACCGTCATCGAATAACCTGCTCAAACTTGAAGGCTAAGCTTTCTCTTTGGATTCTTCGCGGCACCAAAACTTTGGCACGGCTACTACAAACTTCTAACAAAGACTGCACAAAACTAACACGCAACAGCAGCCAACGAATCAAAATGTTTTGCGCCAAGGATTCTTTCTTACTGTCATCGAATCACTTGCTCACACTCGAAGGTAAAGCCCTTGCGTTGACATCTTTGCGGCGCCGAAACTTTTGGCACGGCCTAGAGCTTTTGACAAAGACTGCACAATGCTACCGTAATTTCGCGCGTATAACCCGCCCCTGCATATAATCCGCAACCCCACTTTCAGCCCACCGGAAAAGAAAAAAAAATCCTCGCGTATTGCCCGCACATTTGATACAGGAAATGCTGCAACAAAGTATCTGCTCAAGCAACACATAACATACTATGCAGACAGAAAAAGCATCTATTTAGCAAGTAGAATACACTGGCTGCAAGGTGAAAGTTACAATTCACTCAGTGTCACTGCTCTCGCTAGGGCTATCACTTGAGCCGCAATCCTCACTGTTGTATACAAGGTCATCTTCACGCACAGCGCATAGTGCGCTGCACTAAAGGAAAAACTCTGCGCATTATCCGCACCCATACTTGGCCACTGAAATGTTCGCATTTTTGGTGCGGGTTATATGCGCAAAAATACGGTATGTGCGATGGCCACCAACAAACGGCCACGGTTCCGGTACTAGGTAAGTTCCCAGAGTTGCACTTTACGGGTTAGTGTACGAGGTACAACGCTAATGAGGCACACAAACCTCTTCCTTCTTCAGCTCACGGGACCGACTATCGAACCGTGCAAGCACCTCAGTGTTGCTCTCGACCAGGCTGTCGTTCTTGTTCCGGTATCTTTCTGCGCACGCAAAGGGAAAGAGGGAAATCACAGGGAACGCTTAGAACTTTTCTAAGAACGTGAAGGCGAAAGCCAAGTTGGACCTTCTGTTGAACTGCTGTGGAAATCTGTGGTGAACTCCGGCGCTGCTATTTCTTTTTCCTCCCACAAAATTCCCAGATCATGCAACTTCAACCTCTTTTCAGATCTCCCGTTTTTTGTACCTCACAACCCGCGCGCCTGATACAGAGATTTAAGGCTTTCCTTTTAATGGGGCCATGCGGACAAAACAGAAGTTTGGTTCATTCAAGAGGTTGCCTCGTTAGAATCCTACTGACGCCACTTTTAACGCACACTTCGCTCAAATAAGCTACACAATCAGAAAAAAAAAGGGAATGGCCATGCGACCCACTAGCTCATTTCCCCCAACAGAACCTGTGATATGTCATATGAGCCCAGCTGTGCGATTGGCTGAGGCCGGCAAAAGCAAACGCAAATTAGGCACGGCTAACAAGCTTGCCGAACGAGCTATGTACGCTTAAATGCAATGCATATTCATTTTACAGCAGTAAGAATGCTGCCGCAAACAATGAAAGCTGCGAAAATACACGTAAGCATAGAAGTACCGATGCACACTGCTGCTGGTACTGGGCGCCCTATGCTTGTCTTAGCTGCACAGCACTCCACTGCTTTGGAGTCATCTTAGAGAACCCTGGCCGATTGGAGTGAGCAACGTTGTCTTACGCGACCGTGTTTGTTGAGCATACCCCAGGTTTCATGAAACGATTGCTTTCTGCCGTAACGAAAACAAGCTGGGTGCAAATACGGTCAAAAACAAAGTAACGGCGGACAACGGACTGCGGCTGACTATGGTAGCGCCATCTCGAAGGACTGACAGGAAGCAAGGCTGCAGAGCCTAATGCCGCACTGGAAGGTTGTTTGAACACGCGCACTTATGACTTCATGGCAGACGTCCCGAAAACACACGATTTGGCGGGAGAATCAAAATTTTAACCTAAATTGATTAAAGGGGCACTGACACAAAATTTTGAAGGCGAGATAACTTCGGAGATAAATTGGTCGGAACACATATACATCATCTGCAAAATATCAGCGGCGAATACAGCCTAGAACATATTTAAAATCAATTTTAAAGTGTGCGAAACGCAACCGAGCAGCCAGCAGAGGACAACGCGCAATCGACATCCCGAGGATATTGTGTAAATAAACAACATCCAAACACGTCACGAGTTTGTGTTTGCCGCTTCTGCACTGCCGGCGTTTTTCGCCGGCCCGCCCGGCTCGCCGCTCCAATCGAAGGGACGGAGGGCGGAGCTTCTGCTCTCGAGAACGAATGACCCGATCGTTGGCGGCGGAGGCGCCGTGATTTCGTCAGCTCATCGTGCAGCTGGCCGCGACCAAAGTTCTACAGCGATTCTAGGCACTCTGTTTCTATTACTGTTTATTACCATTGGATGCGAAAACGCGCCGGAGGCACGAAAAGCCCACTGAGCTAGCCGCACGGTCGCTGTGCAGGCGGCGGCCACGGCCGTAAAGTGGCCCAAGCCGGCGCAGGTAGCTCGAGTGATAGCTTGTTACCGCTGCATGAAATTGTCCCCAAGTCCCGACCATGGTGGCTTACATGAGAAAGGAGTTAATGATGCGATGGCGGGTTGCATTAAAAATTGTCATCTGCACCGCTTACGAGAGCGGCACTCGAATATCCGCCGCAGTGCTAAGCCGAACACATCTGTAGGTGGACCTGTACGCAGACCGGCCGGCTGCTCCCAGCGCGCGTCTTGCCACCCACCGTCTTGAGCGTCGCGCGTCGTTCTTTAGCCGCGGTAGCATTTGCACTCGCAGCGCCTGCGTCACATCCACGGTCGCTTTTTAATTAAGCGCCTCACGAGATCAGTACGTGGGGGCATTCGCAGAAACTGCCGTCGATGCGGATTCGACAGTGCTACGACGGCTCTGCTCTGTGATATCCCTCCGACGGTCATGTGGTCAGCTTTGTTCACACAAAATCCATCGTTTCGCGGCACTCGCTGAAACCGAAACTGCGACTGGCCGCATTGAAAATGCCTCTAATTAAACAACCGACGCACGCTGAAGCAAATGAGGTTTCTACAGGTTATATGTAGGTCACTAGCTACTTATCGCAACAAAAAAAAAAACAAGATGCAAAATTTTTGTGTCAGTGCCCGTTAATTTCTCAGGGAATACAGCATCATTTGCTGCCACACAAGCGCTGAGGGCACTATGAAACACAAAATCTTTCGAATAAAAGAAACTTGTATTTTGTCTGCATGGCATCCTTAAAAAGAAGCTAAACGACACTTTTTACAAGCTAATCTTGTCAATTGGGTTATAACCTGGTTATGTGCAAACAGATTTAAAGCCTCCCAGGGGTGAAGCGTTGTGTGAATGCACCATGGTAAAAGCGTGCCATGGCTGCACTTTCTAATACAGCAAGAGAACAAATATGCCTTCAAGCTTCCAGCAAAGTTCAAACTAGACTGACAATACAGTCCACTTACTATCCAGTTATGCAAGTAATTGATGGCGGTGTTGTCAATTCTAAATGTTGCTCCTCTTCAGGGATAGAAGTTGCTTTATTAAAATGCTTTGACAGAGACAGTTCTATCTGAAGAGCAGCACAGTGCCAGTAGTTGAGATAAAACAGTGCTTTCTACACATCAGTGCCTTACGTAACAGGCATAAAGTTAAGACGACAGCAGTGGATTTGATTGTCACATGGCCCATCAGCTCATAAACTCCTTTCACTGTCCCCAACCAGTTGGAAGTAGTAAACAAAAACAACAGCCGACTTTTGGGTACCGCACATTAAAGATGAAACACCCAAGACTGGAAACTCTGAGGAAAGGTCAACAGAGCAGACAGTGCTTTCGTCTGCCTCGTTCCTTGACTTCCGCACTCGCAGGCGCATGATGAAACCCATTTCTACCTATTATTAAAGAGCATCAATATATTTACTCTACCCATCATGACTTTGTTTTTTGCGTTACTTTGCAGAGTAGATAAAATGGCTTGGTTAATGGCTTCATTGAAGTGGCCTAACTCTAACTTTAGGCTTAGCACTTCTTAAGTTGCACAGTACCTAAACGCGAGAATATTGTGTCTCTTTGTCCATTGAAGCAGGGCCAAAAAAAAAAACAGCTGAAAGAATGCTCGAACACGGAGTAACGTAAGCAGGATTGTTTTAAGATTCTAATACCCCTGTCACGCGGCAGATCTGATGACATTTAGAGTCATTCACTCTAAATGTCATTAATTCGGCGCCACACGAGAATACCGAATGACATTTCAGGCGAATGACACTTCACGGCTAATGGAGGTTCGGGAGCTCATTCAGCGGCCAAATGAGTAGCCTCAACAGCAGTGGTGCGTCAAGAAATTTCAGTAATAAACCAAAGAATACTGTTCTTAAAACTGTTAGTAAACTTATAACTTATACTTTCCCCTTAATGTTGTTTTTCAAATAAACAAAGACACACAAGTATTAACAAAAAAAATCTCGTCCCCAGTGCACGCACTACCCTAATACAGATTTTTTGCGGACATGTCTCGGCTTATAATGTCTACTGATGTAACCTAAACCGGTGATTTCCTTATCTTTATTTTAAGAAAATAATCATTTGTTATGTTTTAAAAAAATAGTATGTATGAAAACGTTCCAGATGCACTTAAATACAATTTCGCGGTTTTGCGATCTCTCCAATCATCACAGCTATCACTGACAAATGACATTTGTTTCGCCATGTAGACCCGCAGGGCCAAACCAAATGTCATTAACAGCTAATGTCATTCACTCTGAATTACATTAGATTTGCTGTGTGACAAGGGTACAACAAAAGTACCGGCACGCATCATGTCAACACTTAAAAAAAATGAAAGAAAAAAAGAAGAAAATAAAAAGAGAAAAAGAAAGCGTTACACACGCTTGAGGAAAAACATAGGTACACTAAGCACTCATTATAACGAAGCCCTCGGTACAGAAAACTGAATTCGTTATAAGCACCGCTTCATTAAAAGAGGAAACTTGTTGTCAATGAGCTGCAGTTAGGACCTCCAAAAACTGTAAACACAGCGAGAATTCAAATGAAGTGCTTTTGTTTTAACAAGAGTCCACTGCATTTAACTGAAAAAGGCAGTCTTCTGTTGATAAAAAATACACGTGGGAGTGCTTCCTGCGATAGCATTACAATTAGGAAGTGTCAAAAGGGAGCAAGACAACAGCAAACACTTATTAAAAAAAAATCTCAAGCTGCAACAAGCTTGACGGCACCAGTTTAAGGCAAACGCCAGAAAATTGAACTGAACTGAGAAAAAATAAAAGCTGCTCCACTCAATGTGAAAGCTGTCGGAAGTGCAGAGCAGTGATTCACCATAATGGGCTGTAGCGCCGCTTACCGCTCCCTGCTACCACCCAATGCAGTTCAAATTTCCCGCCTTCGCAGTGCTCGCCCGCCCCCTGCCTGAAACTGCACCAGTGGGAGTTCTGTTTGTGCTTGCTTTTCCTCCCACACGTGCCAGTGTTGCACAGCCACTTTTTTTCGCTTAGTAAAAACCAACCCAATGAGCATTCTTAACTAAATGAATGCAGGCACTGCTGGGTAATTACGTATATTTTGCCTCAAATCTACCTGTAGTTTTCTTTGCACTAAAAAACGGGGAGACGTATGACAAGCGCCAGCGGTTCACGAGTTTCGAACGCACACGACTATATAAACCGGTTGGCTTCGGAAGCCTCTGGCTACGCCATGACAACGGCCGCTACGACGGAACGCACTGTGCCTCTACTTGGGTCCATCGAGCGAGCAATGACAGCAAGGCGAGCCCCTAAAGTGCTCTGCACTTAAAAACGTCCACTGCATTCACCGTTGCAGGACTGAGAAGGGTGGGAGAGAAGACAGGTCATTGCGCGGCCAGGGGGAAAAGGTCATACAGTCTTTCAGCGACATTTGCAGCGAAGCAAGCAAATACGCAGTCAATTATATAGCAACTCGCACAAAATCGGCCTCACCAATTTCGGCATTGAGCTGCTCCATGCTTTCCTCCAACTTCTGGTGACGACTTTCCCAAGTCTGCTTCTCCAACACGGTGCTCTCGCACTGCTGCGACTGAGTGGAAATTTCAAGGGTTGCTGTTTTTGCACCACGAGGACACAAGATGCATGCATCAATCCTAAAGTAAAGAATTATTAAAAGGGGCCACAAAGACAACATACAAGATTAGTTCATTTTCATTAAAAAGACTGCTTGGTCCCTTAACAATGATGCCAATCTTATCGCAAACTACAAACAAATAACCTACCATATTTTCCGGTGTATAAATTGTAGTTTTTTTTCCTGAAATTTTCGCTGGTGCGGGTTATCCACCGGTCTGACTTGTGTGGAATAAATCAGGTGCGTGGCGGCCACGCGTGGTCTGTGATCGAAAATGTCCCTGTGTGCTGCGCGATGTCAGCACACATTATAAGAGACACAGCTCTATGGTCTAAATGAATGAATTATTTGTTAGCGAGTCCGAGGAAGAAGGCTTCGATGGTTTCGCCTAAACAACGTCTGCAAGTACATGCCATCTGTGTGTATCAGTAAACCATTTTTGAGAAGGTAGTTCTGTCTAGACTTTGGACGGTAAATGCTTGTGTGTAGCACTGCTTACCGGGAGATGCAATCAGAGGCGGCGGCCGCCGCAACCGTGTACTTTCGCCGCACTTTCTAACAAACTGATCCTCTATGAGTTTACCTCATTAACAAGTGCGCTTTCTACACCAGTGCGTCTTATACACCGATGCGACTTATATACATTTTTTTTCCCCAGAAAAACTTGTTTTGAGGGAAGTGCGACTAATAGAGCAGAAAATACGGTAGACGTCAAGCAAAACAGATGAAGCAGTCTTGCCTCCCCAGCCACTGTCCCGCAAAATCTCTGTGATGCCACGAGTCTTGCGACAGAATCTTGTGTGTTTGCACAATTGGTGACCACTGGCCTAAGCGACCACCAAGAAACACGACTCAGCGATAGTAGTGGGTTTTCTAGTTCCATCTACTTGTATTACTGGAATGGTAATGTGCAGCTAGCACAATGATTTTTTATAGTCATCATCATCATCAACCTATCTATGCCCGCTGCAGGGCAAAGGCCTCTCCCATGGATCTCCGCTTATCCCAGTCCTGTGCTAACTGCGACGAATTTATCACCGCAAACTTCTTGATCTTATCTGCCCATCTAACTTTCTGCCACCCCCTGCCACGCTTGCCTTCTCTAGGCATCCACTCTGTTACCCTTAACGACCAACGGTTATCTGGCCTTCGCATTACATGCCCTGCCCCCGTCCATTTCTTCTTCTTATTTTTTATTAATACGTCCTCAACAAGCTTTTGTTCCCTGACCCACTCCGCTCTCTTCTTGTCCCTTAATGTTAACCTATCTACTTCCGTTTCATTGCTCGCTGAGTCGTCCTCAATTTAAATTAAGTTGGACCCTCTTAGTGAGCCTCCAAGTTTCTGCCCCGTAGGTGAGTACCGGTAAGATGCAGCCGTCATACACTTTCCTCTTCAGGGACAATGGTAGGCTGCCCTTCATTATCTGAGAATGCCTGCCGAATGCACTCCACCCCATTCTGATCCTTCTTTTATAGTGCTGGGTCATATGTCCCCGTGGCACAAATCAGTTTTTTCAATATTTCGCGCATTTTTTTGTGTGTGTGAGTGAAAAAACATCTACCAGGGCTGCAACAGAGCTAAGTGAGGTACCTAACACCAGTCCTTCCAAATTAAATGACCCTCTATTTTGTTTCAGGGCCTTTTTAATCCGAAGCTACGGAGCACAACCTTCACCCAGCCTGCTTTTTGAAAATTGCAGAACACCACTACAGTTGAATCTGATTGATTTTAGGGTTTAACGCGCCAACGCAACGCAGGCGATGAGGCGCGCCGTAGTGGAGGGCTCCGGATTAATTTTGACCACCTGGGGATCTTTAACGTGCGCCGAAATCACGTACACACGGGCGTTTTTGCTTTTTACGGTTGAATCTGCCCACAATAAGAGCGTGCCATGGTTGCAATTCATAATGCAGGCTGCTTTAACCAACCTCCTGCCAATTTTCAAAGTATTTACTCTAATAATATGGCCGTATTTTATATCAAGATGACGTATCCATTGTTCTCCTTTGCTTCTGCTATGATCTAGCTACTCAAACCTGCCACTTTTTGTGCCTTTAGATTTGTGTATCAGCACTCCTCCAAGCATTTAATTTAGTCGTAGTCGCTGACATTCGCATACAGAAATAAAAAATAAACAATCAGGATTCATGTCTCGTCGAAGCCGCATTTTACAAAGCTGCGATGGCCTTACTACAAAACAACTTTTACTATGCAATGAGCAGGGAAGTTTTTGCGTTAGTTCCAGCTGTTTTATTAGGTGTGGAGGGTACAGTAACTGGGGAATAGAGTACGAAAGGGTACAGAATGAAGTGCCAGTCTTAAGATGTAAAATGTACTTATTACACAGAACAATTCACAATTTGAGGCCATGAAGACAAAACTCGAATTTGTTCAGTTTGAATGACGTCACCTTTGGTAACTCACTGAGCTCCATTCCAGCCAGAAAAGACCCTTCTTTTCATCAAAAAATACCATAAATATTAAAAAAACTTTCAAACTTTGCTCAACAATGACAGAATATAAGCCAGAACTAAAGACAGTCTGCACATTACCATATGGAACTAGAAGTCTACTCAGTCATGTTTCCTGGCAACAGTGATGTTCCTTGCGGGGATTTTTTTCTTTCTGGGGGATTTTCGGCTGTAATTTTGACCAAAAGGGAAAAAGGGGATCTTTAATAGATGCACGAAATTGTAGGAGCCGTGGAGTAAAAAAGAAAACTAATGTCAGCAAACCGAAACTCGCGTAATTTATAACTTAGTTTTCTTTTAAAAAGCTCCCTTAGGGGGCAATGGGTCTTTGATGAAAAACTTTATTTTTACAGTAATGATGATAAAAATTGGAGGACATATGTAGTTTTTCATTCTGATTGCAGATATAAAATTCGTTTTGTGTAAAATGACAGCATTCAAATTTATTCACAATTTTATATTTGATGTTTTGACAGTCTTTGTAAAAAAGCTGCTGGAGTGATGCAGCTGAACAAGGTACCAGTGAACTGTGCACAAATCAAGGAGTGCAATAGGACTGACTTTATCACTCTATATAGGTCTGTAGCAGAAGTTACAGCCGTTTAAACTTTGAGCCTGGAACCTGGAAGGTGGGAACCAAAAAAAAAAAAAAATGGTTTTGCCTTCCAGCCCAAACTTCAAACGGCCGTAACTTCTGCTGCAGACCAGCTAGAATGATGATGTTAGTCGTATTGCACTCCTTGATTTGTGCACAGTTCACTGGAGACTTGTTCAGCTGCATCACTCCAGCAGTTCTTTTTACAAAAACTGTCAAAACATCAAATATAAAATTTCGAATAGATTTGAATATAGTTTTTTAACACAAAAACAATTTTCACATCTACAATCAGAATGAAAAACTACATACATCACATCCTCTCATTTGTATCATCATAACTGTAAAAATAAAATTTTTGGTTTAAGGCCACTGTTTTCCCTTTTTTAACACATCGTGGGCTAATTTATGCTCAAATATCCGCAGTCCTGCTCCCGCAAGCCACAAGCATCCAAGACCGCTTCCAATCCAGTTCATAGAAAAAGAGGAAGCATAGAGGAAAGAATACTTCAAGACAAACAGCTCGAAAAGCATCAAGCAGTGATGGCTGGAGGGATGAAGCCTGTTAGAATGTATTCCTACGCAATATACAAAGAAAGCATTTCGGGTGTGCCTCTTCTTTTGTGCTGTCAACAAGAGATGGCGCATGCAGTCTTGGCCCCTAGCTAAAATTACCTCAATTTCCCAACAATGTTTTGGTCCTTTCCACATAGGCAGTTTTAACTTGGAGTTTTAGCATGCAAAGTAATACCCGTGCCACACGTACATGAAAAATGACATTAAGTGTTTAAGACCTCAAGATACCGAATGACATTATCTGGATGGGCCGTGCTACACGCAAAAACGCAAAGGCAGTAAATGTGTTAGGCATGACGATGATAATGACCAAAAAGACAAATGCACTCACATTTTAGAAGTTCTTTTAACGTAGAGAAAAAAGTCTTACAAGGGTTAAAAATGCTTTTTCTGAAAGGAAATGTTATGAGGAGTAGTGCTTTCTAAAACATGGTGTGAGCCATTTGTAAAAGTGGCTTCAGCAGCTGCCGCCGCCTGCCAACGGAAGCCAAATCCGAAATATTAAGAACAATAAGTAACAAAATGTTTTGCCTTTTGCCGCTGTTTCAGCGACCTCCATCTTTTTGAGATCTTCGCTGCCAAGAGTGCACAAAAAAATCGTCTCATTTCGAAGTTCAGCTACATTTCCACATCAACACTCTGGTGCTGAGAGTTTCGATGGTTTCATTTGGTGCCCATCGCATTTGAGAGTAGGCAGGTTTAAGGCGTTCGTGAAGGCGAATGAGTTGTGCACAACTCCTTAAGAAATGACACTAGAGCAAATGGCATCAGATTTTTGCATGTAGTAGCAAATTAATGGCATTGAAACACAAGGCATTAAAGGGACACAGAAGTGAATTTGTCAAGCTCCCGTTTTTGCTTGCACTGTGTAGACTGGCTCAAATTAGCACACTTTTCATCGTTTATCCGGTTGACAAATCGGTAATTATTTTACAAAGCGCGAAAGAAGAAAAACTACTATGCGCGGTTTGCGGCGGCCGCAGAAACTAAGCTGTGACGTTGGGAGGAGGGGGCGCCGTGATTGGACGATGCCCAAGGTTAGCAATCAAACAAGTTTCGGTTTCAGTTTCGGTCTGTAAAACAACATGTTTGACATTCGATGGCGTCGTTGGATGGGCATTCTCAATATCCCAGTTATCGTAGTACCGCGCTTCTGCCATGTTGTCGGCTGTAAAATGCATAAGATAAGCCTCCCAGGACGGCTTGGAATCGTAGCATTCACTATCTGAGGCCTACGCAGTGCATGAACGCCCTCCACGTCCCCGCAGACGCTCAAATGCATGCGCTTTTCCCCCATATTTGGAGCTTGCCTCGCTCATGCCTGTATCGTAAAAAGCGTGTTCGCACCAGGCCAAGGGTCTGTTGATTCTGGCCTGTACCCACTGCCCGCAAGCAGTCGGTGATTATGGCAACAGCACGCCAACGAGAACTCGCTAGCGCGGCAGTGCCAGCCTGCGCGAGTTCTGTGGACTAGTTCGTGGAGCAATGAACGTTGTGGCCCAAAAAAAGGTGAACTCGGTATAGAAAACATCGGCGAAAAACAAGAAAGTTAACTCATAAAAAAAAAAAAAAAGCATGTACACGCGGCGATTCGAACTTGTGACTGGCAAAACACTTGCAGTGACATACCTAGCGCACCAGACAACTAGGCCACAGGAGGCCGCTGGCGGCAATGCAAAATATCAGGTATATAATGTATAACCAGTTTACACTTTTATTTAGTTTTAGTATTTCAAACAGCTTAGGTGACTATTTGTTGTATTGCGCTCGTGCAGTAAGCGTCCTCCGAGTTTCCACAATAGCTCACGTCTAGCAATTGCATTTCGTAGACGGGAAAGCGTTCGCAGATGCGTAGTCGTGCTCCTGACCGCTCTGCTTGTTCGCCCAGCGCAAAAAAGTGCTTCCCGCACCCTAGTTTTACGCTGTACGGTAAAAATATCAGTTGATTTTATTTCCTTAGTACCTATATTGACTTCGCTGACTCTTCTCCCGCCTTCAAGGGGCCTTATATTTTCCTACTGGCGTACCAGTCAGCGAAGTGTCGCATGTGCGCTTGTGCAGCGCTTGTGTGAAGCGACCTTGACTTGGAGCTAGATACAGTGTACAAACTAACCAAGTAAAAAAAGGCCCATTCTTCCATTCACAAACGTGTCCTGGCTATGTTTCAACTGAGCGAACGAATTGCGACGACCCGTCGGCGGCCGGCGGACGAAACGCTGGGCCGACTGACTCTGTCTGAAGGCCGGGGAGCCGTGCAGTAGCGCAGCCAATTGCGAGCTCGGCTCCTCGCGACGTCACACGAAAACGCCACAGAAAATGGGCGAGCATAAAGAGAGGAGGAAGCATTTTCGAATTGATTTTTCTACTAAATAAATTCGCGTAAACGCGCACAGAGTGGTTGAAACAGGGCCCAGGGACTCCGGACTACAGTTTGCGCTCGTAATCCCGCATTGTTTACAAATTACTTCAGTGTCCCTTTAAGCAGCTGTCATTTTTCGTGTATGAGTGGCACGGGTATAAGCACGCTGTTTGGCACAAAATGTGAAATGCGTAGCCAATGCTCCTGATCGGCAGATGTAGTGGAATGCAGTTCACGCTGCAACTCATTCTCTCAAGGGCGTCTGCGTCCGGAATTGAGGCTACGTAAAGTAGACATAGGTGGTGCTGGCTATCGCCCAAAACTGAACAGGAATTTACGTAACGATCCATCAGCTGCAAAAAGAGGATGCAAAGGAACTTGGAAGGAATTCTTGAGAAAACTGCGAGAAAAAATGCCAGAAATATGGAATTTCTGAACCTAGAAATGGGAATTTTTCTTCTTAGTACGGAACATCACTGAATGGAATTGGCTTAGATTGGCGGTTGCCATTTGCACTAAAAAGATTCTGCTACGTCACAGTGAAATCGCCAGAAAATGGCTGGGAAGTTGCCACTGCATCAAGTTTTTTTCGATATCTCGATTGTCTGAAGTTTACGGTAAAATTGGTGTCACTGTTAATGAGATTCAGCAGTCTTTTAAACGGGGGACACTGGTCTTAAAACAACTTCTTTGAAGTTTCAAGTAAACAGTCTTGCTGCTTTTCCCCACCGATTTCAAACATGCCGTTATTTTCCTAGTTGGTCAATTAGTTACCAAGAAAATTAGAGATAATTAGCCAGTTTTGGTCAAACAATAGACAAAACAGTGCTAGACTTAACTCTTTCGCTACCGCACCTATTCAAAATCGATCAATTTGATCGATACTTTGGGAGCACCTTTTCATAGCGTTCCAGGCGTTGCTCGAACAAGTAAAGCTGTTCGGAGTTAGATCAGAAAATGGCCTTTCAAAATCAGTTTTGGTTTCATTTTTGCAATGGAAACGTGATTTTTGACATGGTTTTGAATTACCTGGGTGTGGAAAATGGGCGTGGTCATCGCGCGTCACTGCTACCAACGAAGAATGCGTGCCACTCGTAATTACTCTGCACCAGCGTTTGTTTTTTGCTATCAGGCCATGAATGGTGAACCAGCAAACATCGCCAGTTCCCGCTCTGACAGTAATAATCCCAGAAACCGGCTGAAAATGTCAAGCAGTGCCTGGTTGCAAAGCTACTTTATGATTTTAGGCAGTTTTATTACCTTTGCGCACGTTCTAAGTTCTGTGGTAGTTCTACTTACCACAGGACCATTCCCAAACAGTTTACAACCGTTTTGGTTTCGTTTCTGCATCGCGAAATTCATATTTAGCGCTACTACACAGTTACCCAACTTCAAGACTACCTGCCATGGCGCCTGGAGCGTCCGCGACTGATCCTCGAACTAAGCACGCCGCTCCTGCTTTCCCCCCCCCCTAACCCGATTTCTGCGATAAGAACTTCAGATGCAAGTCAAAAGATCGCACCCAGTGGCCAGATATTTGTTCCGCCGAGGACAGCGCTTCAAACCAGCCTTACACTGCCAGCTGTTCCAACTTCCAGTTTCGTTTCCATGCGAGGGTATATCTGGGTGTCTAATGTAGCTGCTTAGTTGAACTGTCTATTCGGACGGAGTCTCTGATAAGTTTTTGTACTGTTTCATTTGAAAAATGTTAGGTGGCACTGCAATAGAGGAGGCTCGTTGTGCTGATCTTTTTCATCGTGCAACTGCTACTCGGCCAAAGATTGCAGGGCACGATTCTAGCTCATCGTACCTCATTTTTGCGAGCAAGGCTACAATTGTGAGTAAGAAGATGATAATAAAGCTCAGCTTTATGTTTTGAGAGATAACTGACCGTGAATGACAACAAGCATCAGCCACGGTGTTCTGTTTTCAACTTCATGCATGTTTTTTTCCGCATCACGTGCTAGTCCCAAATATTGTGCTCGCTGTAAATGAAAAGTCAGCCATTGACATGATGTTTTTACGTTATGTGGGGGCAAATTGGTGCCTCTGTTAATGTCAAACCGCCAGATTTCTTCTAGGAAACCACCCGAAATTGCACATTTTGAATTTGAGGTTGGGCTTCACCGCATGACACGAGCACCATGCGTGCTAAAATTTTTTATCTGACAAACTGTTCCGCACAAGTCGACATTTTTTCTAGGGCACGTTTTTGAAATGTTCCCCTACAAAATGTATATTCTAATTTTTTTCAACTACCGGTGGTTTGATATACACAACTCCTTTTTTTATCATTTTTTTCGACAACTTGACAAAAATTTTAATTTCATATTCTTTTTCAGAACTATGATACTATATAAAAACATTTCAAAAACTGGTGTTATTAGAAAGGCCGTTAAATAATCTGCATTTTTTGTTCCTGTAATTAGTGCCTAACCAATTTCAGGGGTGAGACAGCCCAAACAGATTTGGGAGCAGTTTTCGGAACAGCAAAATTTCGATTTTGGAGCAGAAGAATCTTGATTTGGAGCAGTTAGGGACATTTAATACATCGTCTTGTGAGCTTAAAAAATCATTATTTCAGCAATTTGCAGGGTCAAGTGCACGTTTCAATCAGTTTTGAATACACAAAACACTCAAACAGCCTACCTGAAAGAGTTTTTAAGAGTATCACAAAGTACTAACTGCACTACCTTTTTCCTAACTGGTGATATTGTGTTGCGCCTGCACGCAACACTGACAACAAAACTGCCGTTAACATTAGAGAGTTTTAGCAGTCCGTCTGTTCTGTTGGTTAGTTTGTTACCGGGTTGACCGGACCGGTCTGCGCCTGCGCGCGCGGAAGGGCGAGGAGGCGCGGACAAGGCGAAGGCAGGTCCGCGCAACAAATCCCCCTACGGCTACGAATGCCCAAGTGCCCGGACGAGTCCCGGTGAGCACGATAACTACGTACATGACTGAACAGACGGACTGCTAAAACTCTTATCAAATTTAAGGGCTCCGCAATTGTGGCGTTTTTTTGCTGTTTTAATGCTAAAAATTATTATTTTTGTAATCCCAGGCTGTGTTGTACGAACGACTGTAGTCACGGCAACAGTTGAGCAGCTTTGAGCTAACGGTCGCATAGCCCAACCAGCCTACCCGTTTCAGTCCCCGGGGCGCAGGTTCACCCTATGGTCATTTGAGTAGCGCTAATCTTTAGCCACCTAGATTTTGGCATTAAATTTCATTTTGCATACATCAAGTGTTATAGTCGCGTTCTATGGCAACCGTGTAGTCCTGCAGCTATTGGGCGCTGCCTGAACAGGTCATGGCGCCGCAGCACAGCCCGCAACTTTCGTGTCGACCGTTCCATCCCCGAGGCCCGTGATCGCGCTTCGAAGCACAGCAATGCCTCAACATTTTACAAAAGCACAACAAGCCAAAAAATTCACTTCACGAACCCGATTATAGACGCACGCACCGCGTTTCGCACTCAAGGACAAACCACGCCGAAGTCGTAGGCCCCACATTTCAATGAACTTTTTTTCGAGCCCCCCAACTTCCCGTAATCTGGCACCAATCTCAAACCATATCCTTGCGTTAACGTCACTGTTCAGAGCCACAACAAATAGAATGAATAGACTGGAACTCAGCTGATAGCGTAAAATAAATAAGGGAAAATATCGCCGATACGCACTGAGCGTGTTGGTAGCAGCTAGATCAGGCGGGGGCCATGTTTGTTGCCACAGCGATGCCTAATCGAGAAGGCCGTTTCAGCGAACCGGGACGGAAAGCGACTCGAGTTTTAGAAGCTATCGCTTGCTTCGTTTCAGTCTTTCTATTTGTGCCATTTCTGTGTTTGCGATTGACCGACGATAAAAGCGGTGACCGGGATGCGGGAGGCTTTTGTCCCCGCCGAAACCGACATGAGCATCAAAATCCGTGCCGTTGAGGCTCTTCTGGAGCAGTTTGGCGCAATTTTCGCCATTTTCGTGCTTTTGGAGCAGCTTGGTGCAGGAAAATGGAATTGTATCAGAAAGGCGCAATATGCGCAGCTGTCTCACCCCTGCAATTTTTTTAGCAGGAAAAAAATGTTTTCTTGGAGCCCTAAAAATTGGTCAATTTTCCGGTGGTAGTGAGCGAGTTAAAACTGTAACCTTTACATTTTCCAATACCATGAACCCTAATGCAATAATTGAAGCAGTTTTTTGATGCATCGCTTGGAACTAATTTTACAGCTCATTAAACTTTGGTGTTTGAAATGGGCACTCAAACTGGTCCCTTGCCACTGGTGCCACCAAGTTTAATGAACTGTGAAATTAGTTCCAAGTGATCCATAAAAAAACTGCTTCAATTACTGCATTCACCAGGGCTAATAGTATCAGAAAATGTAAAGATTACAGTTTTCAGACTAACACTGCTTTGTCTACGTGTGATCAAAAATGGCTAATTACCTCTAATTTTCTTGGTAACTTACTGACCAACTGGAAAAATAATGGCATGTTTGAAATGTGTGGGGAGAAAACAGCAAGACTGACGAGTTTCACAAAGTTCACTTGAAAATTAACCCTTGCAGAGTCATGAACGTACTTATACCGTATTTTCCGGTGTATACATCGCGGTTTTTTTCTGAAATTTTCGTTGGTGCGTCTTATCCACCGGTGCGACTTATGTACAGAAGAATTCCGGTTCGCAGCGGCCGCGCGTGAGCAACGCACGTTAGGAGACACAGCTCTATGGTCAAAATGAATCCGAAGCCCACCGCTACTGTGTTTCTCATAGCCCATATGTCGCTTCAGGACATTAAATCAAAGAATTAGCAGTTTATTCCAGTGGAAAACAATGATAATGGCCTGCGACAACCGCGCATCACTTTCTGCCATGCGCAGTAACTACAGTTCAGAATAAATTCAAAGTAATATCCAACTGGGTAGCAAAAATAAAATGCAGCTTATAAATTATCACAGAGAGTTACTCTGAAGGAGGTAAACGTGCTGCTAATTTTAAAATGACAGCTTGCTGATAAGTTTCGATTTTCAGGCCGCTTCCGGTGGCGTCACTTCCGTCTGCCATGACACCTTTATCCCTTTATTGCGCTGATTTACGACAGCACGCAAGAGACGCGCGACGTTTAGAGAGGTGGCCAAATGGGTCTCCGACTCTTGGGACTCCATTTCTACAAAAGCAGTTGTAGCCGGGTTCATAAAGGCCGGAATGATCCGTTCCGCGAGTGGTGACGATGTTGGCGAAGAAGATATCAGTGAGTCGGAGGGCGATAGCAATGTGCTGGCTGAACTCACACTTGAAGTTGCTGAATTGTTTGTCAGCGAGTCGGAGGAAGACTTCAATGGTTTTGCCTAACGCCGTTTGTAAGTACATGCCATCTGTGTGTATCAATAAACCATTTTTATGAACTTTGTTCTGTCAAGACTTTGGACGGGAGATGCACGTGTCTAGCCCTCCTCACCGGGCGATGCGTTGATAGGCGGCGGCCACCGCAACCATGTACTTTCGCCGCTCTTCCTAACGATCTAATTCACTGTGAGTTTACCTAATTAACAAGTGCGTCTTGTACACTGGTGCGTCTTATACACCAATGCGACTTATATACGTTTTTTTTTTTGAAAAACCGTCATTTTGAAGGGGGTGCGCCTTAAACAAAGGCGCGACTTATAGACCGGAAAATACGGTACGTCCTCTGCAAACACCTTCAAAACGGTCAATAACGTACATGTACATCATTGCTTGTATGTTTCAAAAGCGCACCTTTTTCGCCAACTTCTCTTGCTTGGCATGTGCTGCCACACTGGAGACATACGTCAAATTATTTTCTTGCGCCGATGGCTCTTCTTTTTATTTTTTTATGATTTACTTCAGCGGCGTGCCGGCTATCGCTTGCGTATCCGGTAACGAGGGGGCGCGCTGGGTATCACCGGGCGCCCGGGCGCCTCTCGCTTCTTGCACCTGCCACAGACCAAGGTCGCCTGCGAAACTGATGGGGCTCTTTTCTCTCTTTTTTTTTTTTGTATTTTCTAGGAGTGGTGAACCGTCTATCGCTCGCACATCCGGCCGCACGCGCGCAGCGGCTGGTTTTGGTATCGTCCTCCGGGCACTTCCCGCTTTTTATGCCCGCGAAACTGATGTCTATCTGATTTCGATTCACTCAAAAGGTGCCGGTTGTTACTCTCTCGTTTTTATTTAGAATTTTTCTTTTGTTACTCACGAATAAACCACACGTATGTAACAACACAAACGATTTTTTTGTCACTTTATGGTCACCCTAAAAAAATTGCGATAATTTTTTCACGAAATAGACTAATCCAAAGAATTTATATCAGCAACAACAAAAATCGACCCTGGGTGCTCACATTTGGTGAAAAAATTCGACCCTCAAAGGGTTAAAAGAAGTTGCTTTAATACATGTGCCCCCCTACAATGAATGAGACAAGTATTTTGCTTTCACGGCCCCTTCGAATGAGTCACTCGTGCAAGTCCTTTCAACACTCACTTTCATGCTAGCCAGTCAATTGCATCCATACCTTCGCCAAAAATTTACGGATAAGAAACGATGCGGTAAGCAATGACACCTTTTCGTCCAACTCCTTTTTGCAGCTGCGCAGCTCTGCGGCGAGTAGACGGTTTTTGTCCTTCAGGGCCTCCTCTGAAAACGAACAAAGAAAGACCAAATTCCCTTGCATGGTGCAGAAACTTCAAAACTAAGCCATGCTCGTGTCTACAAACAGCCCTAGACACACCGCTGTCGACACTCCGAACAAAAACTCTGAGTTCTGTTTCTGTTACCATGATTTTCACTTTTCATGATTTTCACTTTAATTAAAGCCTGTCGCCCTCCCCCCCTTTCTGTGAGAAAGCGTCATTGTTGTTATTGTTGTCCGTCAACAAAATGGGTGCCGCAATAAAGCAAGAATAAAAAATTTAAATCTGGGTCTGCAGAGAAGCAGCCCAGTGGTGTATCAACTACGCTATCTCCACTTCCTTTTTCTTTATTGTCATTTATTCTTACTTATTTCTCAATCATGGAAAATACTGTCCCATCTCCGCACATTGCCAGCAGTACAACAAAAGTTGCTATTGTTGCTGCTTCTTTCTTCAGGCCACATGCCCACTTTGGGAATTGGCCAGGAATAGGGAACCTTCAGGAGATAATGTGACTGCTTCCCGAAATTCACAGCACTATGAATTGGATACGTCAAAGTTGTAGAACGGTGCGCATCGCGTGGCGACTGAAAGTGATGGAACACGAGTAGAATAGATGCACACCAGTCTCGCAGAACTTAAATTCTAGGGAAGCGAGTGCCAGTCTGCTTGCTGACATGACTCACTCAGTAAGCCGACAAAATGAAATCGAAGAAAGAGGCGTAAACATGGTGCAGTCAAAAAGAAGCCGGTCGAAGCCATTCACGCCGAATGAAAAAAACTTGTCGCTTGTTCATAAGTATTGTCCAGGCCTCTGCCTTGAAAGCACGTAAGCAGACTTAATTGCCCCAGGTATTTTTGCATTCAAAGTGACAACTTTCTCGAAACAAATTGTGCAACTACCCTACAGGGTGAGTTCGTGATATTACACCAGTAAACATGCCATCGTAAGCCTGCTGTAACAAAGTACAGATGGTGCATGCTACATTCCAATGCACCACTGTTTGCCTAAGCTGTACTGCCTAAGGGATGACCATAAATTCATAGTGTGCCCCCAACAGTGCTTCACCTAAAGCTTTCCTGCTTGAATAATTAGCTTACAGACAACTTATGTTTGCTCATAAAGCATAAACTGCTTATTAAACAGCTTTTTTTTATTTTGCTGTAACCTAACCATAACACGGAAGCCTTAATTAACCAGCACGGTGAATATAGAACTGCATTTTGGCAAGGAGCTTCATGTACATTAGCAATGCCAGGCAACCTTTTTAAGTATGCATTAATTATTTGCTGTAATTGGCTTGATCGCAATTACCATGACAGATGCAGTTTACAAGAGCTTACGTACAAAAGCCGCGTTAAGGGAAAGAAGACACAACCACAAATTCCATTCCTGCAGCAGAAATCTAATTTCTAGAGGCCAGTTGTTCTAAAATTTGAAGCCCGACTTGATCAGAAACTTGCTCTGCAAAGCAACTCCCTGGAGGGCTTAAATTTCAATCTAGATATAAACTTGATAAAGAACTTGGTCAAGAACTTACTCTGTGAAGAAAGAGCCTGGAAGACTTTTTCGACTGTCCGGGCATGTGCCGCCATGTTGCTGGAGTACAGCTGCAAGACAAGAACACGAAAGCTTCACAAATTCACCGAATAAATGCTAGGTTCGATTAGGCCAAAAAATGTCTCTTGACATTTAGAGCGTGCTGCAAAGAAAAGCACTGCTTCCCAAACTGTGGTGGATAGAGCTTTGTTGGGATGCATTGCGTACGATCATTACCAATATTTCCAAACACCCCACAAGCAGCATTCCAGTCACAATCCAGCTCTATATAACCCTGTGCCAACTCGTCTTTTTGGGTAAAAAATAAATTGGGAAAGTTCATTTATTCAAAGTGAAAGTGAATTCTATTTACATCACCATAAAGAACAATGCGAGCAGGCCTGAGCAAAAACTGAAAAAAAAAAAAAATTTCACTTGAGGGACCCTGTACAAGGCATGACCGAAAATGTACAGAGCGTACCATGACATTATTATCTTGGATATTACAAGAACAGCCCAATCTCAGATGAATTTACAAAGAAAGCATATAAACAAAGCAACCAGATGATGATGATGATGGTTGGTGTTCAATGGCGCAAGGCCGACGAGGGCAAAGAGCGCCAGAGAAGTTATTTAATGAAAACAAGTGATTGCCACAAAAGGTAGGTATAAAATGTGTAAACTGGACATAGTAAGATCAATAAAGATAATGGTGATGGCTGGTGTATAGGGCCAGATGTGATTACGCATGATAGGAAATGAGGTTTAAAAACTTAACATCTGACAAATATTTAAAAACGCGTTTCACAGAAACCATGGCATCGTCACCTAGAAACAGAGATGGGTGTAGGGGAATATGTTGTCTGTAGAGTTCTCTGAAGTGTTTGTGTCGTGTTGTGTCAAGTGCCTTGCATTGTATGAGTATGTGGACTACGGATAGGCCCTCCCCACACCTGCTACACAGGGGTCTTGGAGATCCCGTGAGCAGGTGCGAGTGCGTTACATGCGTATGGCCTATCCGTAACCTAGCTAAGGTAACTTCAATGTGCCTGTTGTGTGAGTCAGTAGTGTATTGTCCCAGGTGTGGTTTTATTACATGTAACTTGTTATCTGTCTGTTCACTCCAGTGTGTTTGCCATGCGTTGCGAAGTTGGTGTCTAATGTGTGGCTTCATGTCTGTGTACGACACTGTTGTTATGTCCACTGTATTCAAGAGTGTACCAGCAGTGGCCATTTGATCTGCGGTTTCATTCCCGGCTATTCCACAGTGGCCAGGAACCCAACATATTGTTATTCCAAGACTTGAGGCATATGCCGACATGAGGGCCTTAAAAACAAGATTGATTACATAATTTTTAGAGCGTTTTCTTGACAAAAGTGCACGAACAACACTAAGAGAATCCGTAAAAACTATGGACTTTGGAATTTGATGTTGGACAATGTGGTCTAAAATAAGTAAAATGCTGTGTGCTTCAGCCGTAAAAATGCTGTTGTGGGAGTTCATTCTTTTACACACGTTGAGGTTCGGCCCATGCGCAGCACAAGACACAGCCGTAGCTGTCTTTGATGCGTCGCAGTAATACTCTGCGCATTGATACTTCTCCTTCAGGAAGAGGAAATACTGAATAATGGCTACCCTTGGTGCCCTGCTTTTGTCAAATTGCAGAAAGGACAAGTCACAACAAACTGCACGGAGTTGCCACGGTGCAATAAAATCCGTAATGGGTGTGTTGTGGATGTGTGAAAATGACACAGCCAGCTCAGAAGCTTCTGCCCTCACTCTGAGAGGGAACGGCATGGAAATAGATGGACGATTTGCAAAGAGCTGCTCTGATGACGCATCATGAATGGTTGAATTAAAAGGATGATTTGTCATAGACCTGATTTTAGAGGCATACAACAAGTTATTGTATGTCCTCTGGTAATACAGGGACCATTTGTGACACTCTGCATAGAGGCTTTCAACGGGGCTAGTGCGAAAGGCACCACAGGCAAGACGAAGCCCCAAATGAAGCACCGGGTCAAGCATTTTTAGCGCAGTCTTCGTCGCGGACCCATAAACAACACTGCCATAATCCAAGCGAGATCCTATCACTGCAGTACAAAGCCGCAGGAGCAGCTGCTTGTCAGCACCATAAGATTGGTGTGAAAGGACTTTAAGAATGTTCATTGTTTTTAGGCATTTGTGTTTAAGGTGTTTCAAGTGAGGGATAAATGTGAGTTTACTGTCGAATATTATTCCCAAAAACTTCTGCTCCCCTCTGACAGGGATTACTACACCATTAATAGAGATATCAGGGTCCGCATGAATTCCACGCTTCCGGGAAAACACAACACAAGTACTTTTTACAGGGTTCAGTTTAAAACCGTTTGTGTCCGCCCAGCCAGCAAGTCTGTTCACCCCAAGCTGGACTTGGCGTTCACAAATTGAAAAGTTACACGACTTAAAAGATATTTGAACGTCATCTACATATACAGAACAGGAAATGGTTGGTGGCAATGCCTTCCGGAGCGAGTTCATCTTAACAATGAATAGTGTGCAGCTCAGGACACCGCCTTGAGGAACGCCATTTTCTTGCACATATACATTGAAAAGTGCACTGCCAACCCTCACTCGAAAGGTCCTTTCCGACATGTAGCTAGCGAGGGTGTTCAGCATGTTGCCGGAGACACCAAACGATTTGAGGTCACTCAAGATGCCATACCGCCAGGCAGTGTCATAGGCCTTTTCCATATCAAAGAAGACTGTTATGCAAAACTGATTGTGGATAAAGGCATCTTTTACATATGATTCCAACGCAACCAGTTGATCGTTGGTGGATCTCCCAGCCCTGAAGCCAGCCTGGCAGCCGTCGAGAAGACCATTGTACTCTAAGAAGTACGAGTCTCCTATTGATCATCTTCTCAAACTTACACAGGCAGCTTGTGAGGGCGATGGGACGATAACTTGTGGGAGAGGAAGGGTCCTTCCCCTCTTTCAGAAAGGCCACTACGATGGCCTCCCTCCATGATCTTGGGAGGTGCCCCGAAAGAAATATTTTGTTGTAGAGGTGAAGGAGGGTTTCAAGTGTGTATGTGTGCAGGTGTTGAATCATAGTGTATGTAATGTTGTCTGCGCCTGGAGCTGAAGGTTTACATGTACTAAGTGCGATCTTCAGCTCATGCATTGAGAAGGGGGTGTTATAAGATGACGTCGACTTATTACTGTCTCGCAAGGACTTCTTCTCACAGGATGTTTTGTGTTTTATGAAAGTGTTGGTGTAGTGCGCTGAACTGGACACATATTGAAAGTGTTGTGCGAGTGTGTTAGCCTGGTCTTCCAGTGTGTCCCCTGTTGTACTAACCAGGGGCAGGCTGTGTGTCTGTTGTCCTTTTAGTTTACGTATTCGTGTCCATACTTTTCGCGTGTCTGTGTATGAGTTGATGGAAGTGAGGAAGGTGCGCCAACTTTCCCTTTTCGCCTCACGACGCACTCGCTTCCCAAAAGCCTTTGCCCGTTTAAAAGAAATGAGGTTATCTGACGTGGGGTACCGGCGAAGGACACCCCACGCCTTGTTCTGGGCCTCTCGCGCCCGCCTACAGTCCTCATTCCACCACGGCCTCCTTTGGTTACGCGCAGCGCTGGAGGCGTGGGGAATGGACTTTTCGGCAGCGTCGAGAATGTGCGCCGTAACGAGTTGGGCTGCTTCCTCCACGTGTAGGTGTTTTATGGATGTGTGGTGTAGTTGAGATGTTTGTGTGAATATGCTCCAGTTTGCTTTTGATTCATTAAACCTTTTATGGGAAGATGGACTGCATGGGCCTTTACCTATATATGTTAGGGAAGTGGGGAAGTGGTCACTACCATATGGGTCAGTGCCCACGCCCCACTCAAGACATGGAAAGAGAATTGCAGAACCAATAGCCAAGTCGAGATGTGAGTATGTATTATGTCCTAAGTTATGGTATGTAGGCTGCTTTTTGTTGAAAAGGCATGCTCCTGAAGATGTAAGAAATTTCTCTATCAGGCGACCTCGGGCATCCGTTCTGGAGGAGCCCCAAAGAGAGTTGTGTGCATTAAGGTCGCCTGTTAGGATGTACGGTTCGGGCAGCTGGTCGACCAGCGCCTCCAAGTCAGAGCTCAAAAGTGCATAATCAGGACGAATGTAAATGGAGCATACCGTTACTAACCTATTAAAAATTATTGTGCGTATTGCTACAGCCTCAAGGACGGTGTTGAGAGCGATAGGGTGGCATGCTAGAGATTTCCGGGCTATTATGGCTACACCGCCCGAAGAGTGTGTGCAGCCAACCCTATCCTTTCTGAATACCATGTACCTATTAAGAAATTTGCGTGCTTCGGATTCAAATGCGTCTCCTGAAGACACATCACACTTGGCTGGTTCGAATGCAATATCTCATGGACATCATCAAGATTTTTAATGAGGCCTCTACAGTTCCATTGAGTAATATTTTCTCTTCCCATTATGGAGATTTAGAAGCTACTGAAGTCTGTGTGTATGTGTGTTCATGTGTCTTTCGGGGCTGTTACTCTAGGGTTTGGCTTTTTGGGCCTTTCTGCTGCTGGCTTGGGCGTCGGAGGCCGCTCCTTGCGCTGCGTTGCAGGCAGGAACGGCCCGACATCTATCTCGTCGTCGGATGTCCGAGGGGTGCCCGACGGACCGGGCCCCCCGGACTTGGCCCCCCCTCGATACCCTTCTTTTAAGCCGCCACCGCCGAGGGCGTCCGGGGCACCAGAGGTGGCACGGGTGGTGCGGTGGCGGTGGGAGTCGGTGCAGGGCCCGTGGTGTCCATCACCTCGGTACCCTCCAACGCATGGAGGACGGGGAGACAGAGGCGGGAGCGGCACCGGTCCCGATGGAAGACGTTGCCACGACAACCGCTGCTGCCTCAGCAAGCGGCGTGGTGGCGGGTTGGGCTGCCAGAGGACACCCAGGGGGGGGCGGAGGAGGGACCAGGTCAGACTCGCTGAACTGAGTCCCTGTGGACACCAGACGCCGCTCCGCCCCCCGGCGAGCTGCGTCGGCGTACCTCCCCAGAGGGAAAGAGGCGAACCTCTTTCTCGCCTCTGGAAAGGTGATGTTCTCAGTGACCTTAATGTTTATGATCTTTTTTTCTAATTGGAATTTTTCGCACTTGCGGGAGTATGCCGCATGCGGCCCACCGCAGTTTACATAAGTGAGGGTTTCAGATGAGCAGTTCTCGCTCGGATGATCGTGCGCCGCGCATTTTGCACACGTCAATCGGCCACGGCAAGAGTTTGTACCATGCCCGAACCGCTGGCACTTAAAACAGCGCCGCGGGTTCGGGATGTACGGACGGATGGAGCAACGGATAAAACCTGCATATATATTTTGTGGGAGAACTGCACGGTCAAAGGTCAAGATGATGTGCTTGGTGGGAATCTCCTTGTCGTCTCTACGGATGGTGATGCGTCTCACGGCAGTGACGCCCTGATCCTTCAAGCCGGCAAGGAGATCCGCATCGGTTTCGTTCAGGAGATCTGGCTCTGATATCACACCCTGTGAGCTGTTGAGGCTCCGATGGGGTGTTACCCTGATGTCTAGATCAGCCAGTCTAGTCTGAGCTAGAAGCTTTGTGGACTGCTGCTTGTCATTTACCTCGATGAGGAGTTCACCAGTTCTTTGTTTTTTTGGCCTGATATGATTTTCCTATTATGGCTTCAAGATACTTGGCGATCAAGAAGACTGACTGAGATGCAAGAGGGTGGGTTGGATTCAGGGACTCCATGACAAGAAATCGAGAGTAATGATCTGGTTCAGGAAATGTCAGAGCTGGCAATGGGGGAAACGATACTTCGGTGCGGCCCCTTTTAGGGGGCCGATCACGGTTGGGGGGGGGGTTTTAGACAATACCATAAAGCATAGTATAAAAGCAGGGAGACGGGGGTACTTTCTCCTTTGACCTTACCCTGGTAGTCAAAGAGGTCCCGGAGCTCCCTTCCTGGTAGACAGGCAGGGAGCCCATCGGCCGGAGCTTGACCAAGGCTCCGACGGCCACCGTTTACGGCTTCTACCCTTCACCTTTAAACACCTCGCCACGGTTGGACACGGCTTATGTTGGGAGCTCGGGGTCCGCGGTGTCGCTGCTCACCGTCACCATGAATACTCAAGGTGCCCCGTGCGGGGCAAAGCAACCAGTGGACATGTTTTGGGAATTACACCCATTGATCATGACGGGTAAAAATGACCAACTGAGTGGGCTTACAGCATGGTCAAGATTAAGTGGGGTTATTTAAAGGGGTTTTTAACAGGCGGCAAAATCGCGCAAAGCTGTTTTCATTTCCTGTTTTGTGAACACCGCCGTGTTCTCCAGAAAACGCTGTCGTGGTCACTGAACTGCCATAACTTGTCGTCCCAGTCCACTATACCCCCCCCCCCCCCCCTTCCTTCCCCCTCAACCTCATCTGTTTTTGGGTGACTGCAACAGTCAAGGTGTTGACACAATTGCAATATTCTGCTTGCAAAAAGACCCGCCTCTACACAACTCCCAGCAAGACACGCAAAGATGACTTCAACGACGAAACCAGCGCTATGCACAAATGTTTCCGAACCTATCACGCTTGCAAATGCTCCGCTGGCAAAAACTCACAGAGCACTCTTTTTCTTTTTTTAGGCGCAGCTGCCTTTTCACATCTGGGGACTTTTTGAGGACTAAAACCTTAATAACACCGCACCAATTACAGACAGTTACTTTGGAATCTTCTGGCTTGATTGTTAAACTTCCTCATGCGGCTCGAAATAAATAATATGTAACTAATAAGAAATTGGCGGCACATTTCTCGCAAACGTACAAGCAGCTTGAACTAGAACATTACACTCCACAAAACAAGTAGGTATAAAAGAAAGGCAAGGGCTCAGGTACTGCCCTAATTCTCCTCTTAGTGTTTTTTTTAAAACAGCCATGGAAGTAAAATACAACCCAGTTCAGTCTGAAAAAACTAGCCTTTTGTAACTCACTCAGCTCCACTCCAGCCAAGAAAGACGTTTTCTCACAAAAAAAAATTGAAAAAATATTAAAGAAAGATTTAAATTTTGCACTTCACTGATGTAATATGGGCAGAAGTGATGGATTAGGGCAAGCCCCAGAAACAACTTTATCAATGCGTTATCTGCATGTTCGCATTGAAGTGCTACCACCAAGCAGAACTAGAGAGGCCCCACTACAACTGCCCAATCATGTCTCTTGGCATAGGTCCACAACCGCCAATCGCAGAAACAAGATCCCATGATGTCATAGAGAACTCCCCAGAAGGCGGCCACTGATTTGTCTCTCTTCATTAGTACACAGCTTAGTTCTCTGAAGTTTGTGATAAAACTGTTAACATTGTTATTGGGACAGACCAATCTTTCTAACCAACCAAACTTCAATTTGTCTTCATGGCCCTTTAAACATGATGCCACCAGGAATTTAATCTTCTTTCCCCCACTTTGCTCCTATCTTCTCTCACAATACTCTATTTTTGAGTGTATCATCATCATCACCAGCCTATGTACAACCACTGCAGGGCAAAGGCCTCTCCCATGGATCTCCACTTATCCAGGTCCTGTGCTAACTGCGGCCAATTTATCCCCACAAACTTCTTGATCTCATCTGCCCATCTAACCTTCTGCCGCCCCCTGCAACGCTTGCCTTCTCTAGGAATCCACTCTGTTACCCTTAATGACCAACGGTTGTCTTGCCTTCGCATTACATGCCCTGCCCCCGTCCATTTCTTCTTAATTTCTACTAATACGTCCTTAACACGCGTTTGTTCTCTGATCCACTCCACTCTCTTCTTGTCCCTTAATGTTACACCTATCATCTTCCGTTCCACCGCTTGTTGAGTTGTCCTCAATTTAAGTTGAACCCTTTCAGTGAGCCTCCAAGTTTCTGCCCCGTAGGTGAATACCGTTAAGATGCAGCTGTCATACACGTTCTTCTTTAGGGACAATGGTAGGCTGCCATTCATTATCCGAGAACGCCTGCCGAATGCACTCCACCCCATTCTGATCCTTCGAATTATCTCTGCCTCATCTCTAATTCTAATCATCTCTGTTTCGCGCTATAACCCGCACCAAAAATGCGAAAATTTTAGTGGTAAAGTAGGGGTGCGGATAATGCGCAGGGTTTTTGCTTTAGTGCAGCTTCACGGCAATGTGCGTTGTGCTGTGAAGCTGATCTTGTGTACAACAGTGAGGACTGCGGCTCAAGTGATAGCTCTAGCGAGAGCAGCGACACTGAGTGAATTGTGACTTACGCCTTGCAGTCAGTGCATTCTACTTGCTAAATATTCACTTTTTCTGTCTGCATAGTAGTGATGTGTTGCTTGAGCAGTAGCTTTGGTGCAGCCTTTCCTGTATTAAATGTGCGGGCAATACACAGGCATTTTCTTTTTCTTTTCTGGCGGACTCAAAGTGGGGGTGCGGATTATATGCAGGGGCGTGTTATACGCGCGGAAATACGGTACATGCACTGCAAGGTCACAGCAACCCACAGAGTTGTGCACGACATAAGGCACTGTACCGGGCATGTGCAACCCTGCTGCACGTGTCACGAAAGGAGGCGAAATGCAATGCACGTACCTCGATGTTATCCCATGACAGCTTGTTCAACTTCCCGGCCTCAGATTTCATGGTGCACTCTTTTGACAGATAGAAATAAAAAAATGAAGAGAACACACGATTATAGTATTCATGTGGTTTCCGTTCGTCGGCCAATTTATGCTGGTTTGTATGGCAACAATTCAAGGGTTTTCAAAGGCTTCCAAGGCTCCGTGCATAAATTTTCAAAGTCCAAATTGCTATAAACCTAATAAGACGAATGTTCAGAGGTAGATGGAGGCTTGAAATGATGCCAAATCGTCAGAAAATTGAAACGTTGGTTGAGCCAATGTTTCAACAAGGGGACTTGTCTCCAAATAAGTCCCCTTCGCCGAAACGATGGCTTCAGCAACGTGCTACAAAATGAAAACGTTCATTTGCTAGAGAAGATCAATCAAGCAACAAACCCTCACTCAGTCCCCACGTAGCCTCATGTTGAGGCCTTTTTAAGAGGGGACACTGCTCTTAAAGCAGCTCCTTTTAAATTTTTAGGTAAACTCTGAGAAACTTGTCAATCCTGCTGCTTTTTCCCACTTATTTCTTCAAACATACCATTCTTTTTTGAGTCAGTGAATTATTTCCCAAGATAATTAGTGATAATTAGCCATTTTTGGAGGAACAATAGACAAAACTCTTAGCCACAAAACTGCAATCTCTATATTTTCAAATACTATGAACCCTGGTGAATGCAATAAGAGAATCGGTTTTTTGATGCACTGCTTAGAACTAACTTTACAGCTCATTAAACTTCAATGTTTGAAATGGGCATTCCAACTGGTTCCTTGCCACTGGTGCCACCGAAGTTTAATGAGCTGTAAAATTAGTTCCAAGCATCGCATCGAAAAACCAATTCTCTTATTGCATTCACTAGGGTTCATAGTATTGGAAAACAAAGATTACAGTTTCATGACTCAATTTCTTGGAATGCAGTTCATGTTGCCTTTAAATATACCTTTTTCAGCAATGTTTTACGACTTACCCATTATTTATACGTATATGATTAATCTTTCAATTGTGCACAAGCAATTAAGGCTACAGAATGCGAAAAGCGCAAGCAACACTCTCCAAGAATGGCTAATTATCTGTAATTATCTTGGTAACTAATTGCCTCACTCAAAAAATAATGGCACATTTGAAATCAGCAGAGAAAAAGCATCAAGACTGGCGAGCTTCACGGAGTTTGCTGAAAAATTAAGAAATTGTTAAGAGCCATGTCCCCCCTTAAAAAGAAAAATTTAAGCAATTTAAAAAACTCAAGAGCCTGCGAAAATTTCGGGGCTTTCAAGGGCTTGAAAACAAGCTTCTTTCCAAATTCAAGGGTTTTTGAGGCTTCTTCGACAGCCAGCGTGCACCCTTGAAGACACACAGCCATGCTCTGTACAAAGCCCACAAGCAGCATGAGCATACGGTGTTACTCACGGATGTGCAGACTCTCTTGCAGCCTGGCAAACGTTTCATGGATGTCCAAAATTTGTTGTTTCAGTTTGGCGTTTCTGCACACAAGGGCAGGTTCAGATCTGTTATTTCACCCTCTGCATTGCATTTGCGATAGACAAGCAAAGCTTTTTGGCCCATCGCGTGGCTTTTCAAGCTAATTACTCAAGTTAATGAGAGTTCCCAGGGCTTGTGTTTAAGGGGCCCTGCAGAATGCAAAAATTTCATTGGCAAAGTAGGGGTGTGGGTAATACACGGGGTTTTGTCTTTAGTGCAGCTTCACGGCAATGCTCATTGTGCCGTGAAGCTCCTACGCAGAAACACTGACTAAGCCTTCCGTGGCAGCGATTGTGCAAGATGATGATGATGATTGGGTTTTTTATGGCGCAAGGCCGACTAAGGGCAAAGAGCGCCAGAGGAAAGTTTATTTAATGAAGTGAAGTGGTTACCACAAAAAAAAAAAAAAAAAAACGTGTCAACCGAACATAGTAAAATCAGTTACAGATAATGGTGATGGCTGGTGTATAGGGCCAGATTTGATTATGCTTAATAGGAAATGAGGTTTAAAAACTTAACGTCTGACAAATACTCAAACACACGTTTCACAGAAACAATGGCTTCGTCACCTAGAAACAGCGATGGATGTAGTGGGATATGTTGTCTGTAGAGTTCTCTGAAGTGTTGGTGTCGTGTTGTGTGAAGTGCCTTGCATGTGATTAGTATGTGCACTACGGATAGGGCCTCTCCGCACCTGCTGCACAGAGGTCTTGGAGATGCCGTGAGAAGGTGCGAGTGCGTTGCATGAGTGTGCCCTATCCATAATCTGGCCAAGGCGATTTCAGTGTATCTATTGCGTGTGTCGGTGGTGTATGGTCCCAAGTGTGGTTTTATTACGTGTAACTTGTCTGTCTGTTCACTCCAGTGTGTTTGCCATGTTTTGCGAAGTTGTTGTCGGATGTGTGGTTTCACGTCAGTGTAGGGTAATGTGGTTATGTCTACTGCATTCGAGAGTGTAGCAGCAGCAGCCATTCGATCCGCTGCTTTGTTCCCGGCTATACCACAGTGGCCAGGGACCCAGCAAAGGACTAGTTCAAATTTGTGGACATACAGAGACATAATACCCTTGACTATTAAATTTATAACGTGATTTTTTTAATACTTTGTTGATGACAACGCCCGCACAACAATGAGAGAATCTGTATATATAATGGATTGTGGGATGTGGCTTTGAAGGATATGATTAACAACCAGAAGTACACTATAAGCCTCTGCCGTATAGATACTTGTATTACTGTTAAGAGTTCTAGTGACACTAAGGCCGGGCCCATGCGCCGCGCAGGACACCGAGGTGGAAGTTTTAGAGACGTCCGTATAAAATTCAGAACATTGGTACTTCTGCTGCAAATACAAGAAGTGCTGCAGAATTGCACATGTGGGAGCTCGGTTTTTATCTACATGTGTGAAGGATGTGTCGCATGATACAGGGCGGAGATGCCATGGTGCTATGAAATCTGTTACAGAACTTTGGATGGTATCTAAAAAGGAGACAGCAAGCTCTGACGCTTCCTCTCTAACTCTGTAAGAGAAGGGCACAGAGAACGATGGTCGATTTAAAAGGAGTCCAGTAATGGAGGTATCATGAAAAACTGATTTAAAAGGATGGTGAGGCATGGATGAAATTTTAAAATCGTAAAGGAGGTCTGTGTATGCTCGCTGACGTTGTAGGTTCCATTTGTTGCACTCTGATGATGATCGTTGGATGTTTATGGCGCAAGGCCAACTGGGGCAAAGAGCGCCAAAACAATAGTCGATGATAGGGGTGAAACCTTAAATACTAAGTAAAATCAGCAAAAACAAAAGTAAAGTCACAAAACTACAATGAGCATGGCTGGTGAATAGGGCCAGATTTCATGATGCGCGATAGGAAATGAGGTTTAAAAACTTGACTTCTGACAAATACTCAAACACACGTTTCACGGAAACAATGGCTTCGTCACCTAGAAAAAACGATGGATGTAGGGGAATATGTTGTCTGTAGAGTTCTCTGAAGTGTTTGTGTCGTGTTGTGTGAAGTGCCTTGCATGTGATTAGTATGTGCACTACGGATAGGGCCTCTCCGCACCTGCTGCACTGGGGTCTAGAAGATCCCGTCAGCAGATACGAGTGTGTCGCATGGGTGTAACCTATCCGCAGCCTACCCAAGGCGACTTCCGTGTGTCTGTTGTGTGAGTCAGATGTGTACCGTCCCAAGTGTGGCTTTATTACATGTAGTTTGTTGTCTGTCTGTTCATCCCAGTGTGCTTGCCATGTTCTACGCAAGTGTTGTCTTATGTGTGGCTTGAGGTCTGTATATGGTACGGTTGTTATGTCTACAGTGTTCCTGAGTGCAGCAGCAGCTGCCCTCTCGTCTGCCAACTCGTTTCCAGCGATGCCAGTGTGTCCTGGGACCCAGCAGAGGAGCAGCTGATGCTTCTGCGCATACACAGACATGATAGATTTAAATACAAGATTAACTATGTGGTTTTTCGGGGGTGTATGCGATGACAGTGCGCGAACAACACTCAAGGAATCTGTGTAGATGATAGACTTTGGAATTTGATTTTCAAGTATGTGTCGTACAATCAATAAAATTCCATATGCTTCTGCTGAGAAAATTGTTGTGTGGACGCTCATGGTTCTGGCTGCACTGAAATTCGGACCATGAGCAGCGCAGGAGACCATAGTGGAGGTTTTAGACGCGTCACTGTAAAATTCTGCAAGTGGGTATTTAAACTGCAGAGACAGAAAGTGCTGCAGTATAGCAGCTCGCGGTACCCGATTTTTGTCAAGTTTCATAAAAGAAAGGTCGGAGGAAACAGGACGAACTTTCCAAGGAGGTAAAATGTCTGAAAAGGATGATCTGTACACGTCTAAAAACGAAGCGCTCAGATCCGAGGCTCGCTCTCTCACTCGAAGTGAAAAGGGCAGAGGAACGGATGGGCGATTTCCAAAAAGCACAGATGTGGATGTGTCGTTAAAGACAGGATAAAAAGGATGGTTATACAGCGATGAAATTTTAAAAGCATAAAGTAAGTCCATGTACGTTCGTTGGTTCTCAAGGCTCCACGTATTACACTCGGCATACAGACTCTCAACAGGGCTAGTACGAAAAGCACCCGACGCAAGCCGTAGCCCCAAGTGTAGCACTGGGTCAAGCATTCGCAACGCTGTTTTAGTCGCCGACCCATATACCAAACTGCCATAGTCTAAACGAGACCCAACCAAAGCAGTATAAAGCCGTAGTAGTAGCTCTTTGTTGGATCCATATGATTGATGGGAGAGAACCTTAAGTATATTCATTGTTTTCAGACATTTATGTTTAAGTTCCTTGATGTGTGGAATGAATGTGAGTTTCTGGTCAAACACAAAACCTAAGAACTTGTGCTCCTTGTTCACAGGAAGCGACACGCCATTGAGGGTAATGTCTGGGTCCGGATGGACCCCGCGCTTCCTGGAGAACACAACGCAGGAGCTTTTTGCAGGATTCAATCTAAACCCATTCCTGTCTGCCCAGCCGGCAAGCTTCTTGACACCGAGCTGGACTTGACGTTCGCAGATTGACATATTACATGATTTAAAAGATATTTGCACGTCGTCTACATACATGGAATAAGAGATTGTTGGTGGCAGTGCCTTTCCAAGAGAATTCATCTTTACTATGAAGAGAGTGCAACTCAACACGCCACCTTGCGGCACGCCGTTTTCTTGGACGTGAACCTTTGAGAGTGCACAACCAACTCTTACTCTGAACGTTCTCTCCGACAAATAACTTACAAGGGTGTTCAACATATTACCCGAAAGACCGAATGACCTGAGGTCACTAAGGATCCCATAACGCCAAGCGGTGTCGTAGGCCTTCTCGAGATCGAAAAAGACAGTTACGCAATACTGCTTATGCACGAAGACATCCTTGATGTATGAATCAAGTGCAACCAGTTGATCGTTTGTCGATCGCCTGCCTGGCAGCTCTCGAGAAGACCATTGTACTCAAGGAAGTACACGAGCCTGCGATTGATCATCTTCTCGAAGAGCTTGCACAGGCAGCTCGTCAGGGCTATTGGACGATAACTTGAGGGGGACGACGGGTCCTTTCCCTCCTTCAAGAAAGCCACTACAATGGCCTCCCTCGAAGAGTGTGGAATGTGCCCCGAAAGCCATATTTTATAATATAGATGTAGAAGTGCTTCAAGTGTGTCTGCGTGTAGGTGTTGTATCATTGTGTATGTAATGTTGTCTGGGCCTGGAGCTGAGGATTTACACGTGCTCAGAGCAGCCCTCAGTTCATGTAGTGAAAACAGGGAGTTGTAAGAACTCTGTGATTTGTTGTTGTCGCGTAGGGACTTCTTTTCACAACAGGCTTTATGTTTCAGGAAAGTGTTTGTGTAGTGTGCTGAACTGGACACGTGTTGGAAGTGTTGTGCGAGTGTGTCAGCCTGGTCTTCGAGTGTGTCCCCTGTAGTGCTGACCAGAGGCAGGCTGTGTGTTTGTTGCCCCTTGAGTTTGCGTATTCGTGTCCATACTTTCCTTGTGTCTGTGTAGGAGTTTATTGATGTTATGAATGTACGCCAACTCTCTCGTTTTGCCTCACGGCGCACACGTTTTCCTAACGCCTTGGCCCGTTTGAACAAGAGGAGGTTTCCCGACGTGGGGTACCGACGAAGGATACCCCACGCCTTGTTCTGGGCCTCTCGCGCCCGCCTGCAGTCCTCATTCCACCACGGCCTCCGCAGGTTGCGCGGGGCACCAGAGGCGTGGGGAATGGACTTTTCGGCGGCGTCGAGGATGTGCGCCGTGAGCAGTTGGGTAGCTTCTTCAACGTGTAGGTGTCCTATGGATGTGTGGTGTAGTTTGGATGTCTCTGTAAATGTATTCCAGTTAGCTCGTGCTTCATTGAACCTATTATGGGAAGATTGACTGCATGGGCCTTTACCTATGTATGTTAGTGAGGTGGGGAAGTGGTCACTGCCATATGGGTCAGTTCCCACTCCCCACTCGACAAGAGGAAAGAGAACTGCGGAGCCAATAGCCAAGTCAATACATGAGTATGTGTTGTGACCTATGTTATGGTATGTAGGCTGTTTATTGTTGAAAAGGCATGCTCCAGAAGATGTAAGGAATTTCTCTATCAGGCGACCTCGGGCATCCGTTCTGGAAGAGCCCCAAAGAGAGTTGTGAGCATTAAGGTCGCCTGTAAGGATGTATGGTTCGGGCAGCTGGTCTACCAGCGCCTCGAAGTCGGAGCTCGTAAGTGCAACATCAGGAGGAATGTATATGGAGCATACCGTTATTAATCTATTAAATATTATTGTGCGGACGGCTACAGCCTCAAGGACGGTGTTCAAGGTGACAGGGTGGCATGCTAAGGATTTGCGGGTGATTATGGCAACACCGCCAGAAGAGTGTGTGCAGCCATCCCTGTCTTTCCTGTATACCATGTAACTATTCAAGAAATTTGTGTGTTTGGAATTCAGATGTGTTTCCTGGACACACATTATACTTGGCTGATTGGCATGCAGAATCTCATAAACGTCGTCAAGATTATTCAGAAGGCCTCTGCAGTTCCATTGAACAATATTTTCTCTTCCCATTATTATGTGTTCAGAGCTACTGGAGTGTGACTATTTATGTAGGGTCTTTCGGGGCTTGCACTCTTGGAAGGGGTTTTCTGACCTTCTCTACTGACCTGGACGTCGCAGCCCGTTCCTTCCGCTGCGATGAAAGCCGGAAGGGCTCGACGTCCATGTCGTCATCTGAAGGCAAGGGGGTGCCCAGCGGACTGGGCCCCCTTGACATGGTACCCTTTCGGGTGTTCTTTGCCTGCGCTGCCAGTGCCGAAGGCGTCGGGAGCACCCCAGATGGCACAGGCAGTGAGGAGGGGGAGGGGGTCGCTGCGACCGCCTCCGTCTCCATCTCGTCCGGGCCCTCGCGTGTGCTTCGGGCCGGTGGAGAGGGGGAAACGGTGGGTGCAGCAGCATCCCCACCGGATGTGGATGCCACCACAGCCGCTGCTGGCTCAGCGAGCGGTGCGGAGGCGGGTTGGGCTGCCAGAGGCAACCCTGGGGGGAGCGGGGGCGGGACCAAGTCCGACTCGCGGTACTGGGTCCCCGCCGAAACCAGACGCCGCTCCGCCCCCAGGCGAGCTGCGTCGGCGTACCTCCCCAGGGGAAAAAAGGCGAACCTCTTTCGCGCCTCGGGGAAGGTGATGTTTTCAGTGACTTTGATGTTGATTATTTTCTTCTCTAGTTGAAACTTTTCACAGGCGCGAGAATATGCTGCATGTGGACCCTGGCAATTCGGGCAGGTAAGGTTGGTTGCTGTGCAGTTGTCGGATAGATGATCATGCTGGCCACATTTGGCACATGTTGTTCTGCCACGACAGGAGTTGGTACCATGCCCGAACCTCTGGCACTTGAAACAGCGCCGCGGGTTCGGGATGTATGGCCGGACAGAACAACGGATGAAACCTGCGTTGATATGCTCGGGCAGTGTGCAGCGGTCGAAAGTCAGAATCAGATGTTTGGTGGCTATTTCTTTGTTATCTCTCCTAATGACGATGCGCCTTACTGCTGTCACGCCTTGATCTTTTAGGCCTTCGAGCAGATCGGTCTCTGTCTCGGTTAGGAGGTCTGGCTCAGATATCACACCCTGGGAGCTGTTGAGGCTGCGGTGGGGTGACTCTGATATCCAGGTCTGCCATGCGGGTTTGGCTCATGAGAGTTGTGGCTTGCTTCTGTGAGTTAACCTCAACTAGGACCTCGCCAGTTCTTAGTTTTTTAGCATTGTATGTGTTGCCTAGGATAGATTCAAGAAACTTGGATACAAGAAATACAGATTGTGAGGAAAGAGGCTTGGATTTGTCAACCGATTCAACTATCAAAAAACGTGGGTAGTTGTCAGGTTTCGGTGAGTTGATGGCAGGAAGACGTGGAAAAGATTCTTCGGTGCGGACCCTTTTCAAGGTCCGATCATGTTTGGGGGGGGGGTTTTACGATTTACCATATGACATGTAATAGAAGCAGGGGACGGGGGTACTTTCTTCTCAAACCTTACCCTGATAGCCTGAGAGGTCCCGGAGCTCCCTGCCTGGTAGACAGACAGGGAGCCCATCCGCCGGAGCTTGACCTGGGCTCCGACGGCCACCGTTTGAGGCTTCTACCCTTCACCTTTAAACACATCACCACGGTAGGTTACAGTTTATGTTGGGGGCTCGGGGTCCGCGGTGTCACCAACACCGTCACCATGAATACTCAAGGTGCCCCGTGCGGGGCATTTGTTGCACTCTACATACAGGCTTTCGACTGGACTAGTCCGAAAGGCGCCACACGACAAGCGGAGCCCTAGATGAAGCACAGGGTCCAGCATTCTGAGGGATGTTTTAGTGGCTGACCCATAGACATTGCTGCCATAGTCCAATCGTGAACCTATCAAGCTGGTAAAAACACGCAACAGAAGTTGTTTGTCAGCACCAAAAGAGATGTGCGAGAGAACCTTCAGAATATTCATTGTTTTTAAGCATTTATGTTTTAGTTGTTTTATGTGTGGGACGAATGTGAGCTTTTCGTCAAAGATTATACCTAAAAACTTGTGTTCCTTTTTTACAGGAATCGAGACCCAGTGGAGTTGAATGTCTGGATTCGGTCGGATGCCACGCCTCTTGGAGAACAAGACAAGTGCACTTCCCCGGATTAAATTTAAAACCGTTGCTATCTGCCCAACCAGCTAGCTTGTTAACACCAAGCTGGACCTGGCGCTCACAGACAGACAAGTTACAGGATTTAAAGGAGAGCTGAACGTCGTCTACATAGATTGAACAGGAAATCGACGGTGGCAGCGCCTTCCTAAGGGAATTCATTTTCACAATAAAAAGGGTGCAACTTAAAACTCCACCTTGCGGCACTCCATTTTCCTGCACATGAACCCTAGATAGTGCAGTTCCAACTCGCACACGAAAGGTTCTTTGAGACAAGTAGCTGGCAAGTGTGTTCATCATGTTACCTGCCATGCCGAAGGACTTGAGGTCGCTTAGGATGCCATACCGCCACGCGGTATCGTACGCTTTTTCTAGATCAAAGAATACTGTCATACAGTACTGCTTATGGAGGAAAGCATCTTTTATATACGCCTCTAATGCAACGAGTTTATCGTTGGTAGATCGCCCCGCCCTGAAGCCTGCTTGGCAGCTCTCGAGAAGACCATTGTACTCTAAGAAGTACACGAGTCTCCTGTTTATCATCTCAAAGAGCTTACACAGGCAGCTTGTCAGGGCAATGGGACGATAACTGGTGGGAGAGGAAGGGTCCTTCCCTTCCTTTAGGATAGCCACTTCTATGGCCTCTCTCCAAGAGGGAGGAATGTGCCCCGAAAGCCATATGTTGTTGTATAGATGTAGGAGTGTTTCAAGAGTGTCTGGGTGTAGGTGTTGTATCATGGTGTATGTAATCTTATCTGCGCCTGGAGCTGAAGGTTTGCACGTGCTCAGGGCAGCCCTCAACTCATAGAGAGTGAATTCAGAGTTGTAAGAAGTTTTTTATTTGTCTTCGTCGTGTAAGGGCTTTTTTTCTGCAGATGTTTTGTGTTTCATGAAAGTGTTGGTGTAGTTTGCTGAGCTGGACACGTGTTCAAAGTGTTGTGCAAGCGTGTTGGCCTGGTCTTGAGTGTGTCCTCTGTTGTGCTAACCAGGGGCAGGCTGTGTGTCTGTTGTCCTTTTAGCTTGCATATCCGAGTCCAGACTTTGTGAGTGTCGGTGTATGAGTTGATGGAAGTGAGGAAGGCGCGCCAACTCTCTCGTTTCGCCTAACGACGCACACGCTTCCCAAGAGCCTTTGCCCGTTTAAAGGAAATGAGATTATCTGGCGTGGGGTACCAGCGAAGGACACCCCACGCCTTGTTCTGGGCCTCTCGCGCCCGCCTACAGTCCTCGTTCCACCAGGGCCTCCTTGGGTTGCGGGACGCACTGGAGGCCTGGGGCATGGACTTTTCGGCGGCGTCGAGTATGTGTGCCGTGACGAGTTGGGCTGCTTCCTCCACGTGTAGGTGTTTTACTGTCGGCTGTTTTTTGTTGAAAAGGCATGCTCCTGAAGATGTGAGGAATTTCTCTATCAGGCGACCTCGGGCATCCATTCTAGAGGAGCCCCAAAGAGAGTTGTGCGCATTAAGGTCGCCTGTTAGTATGTATGGTTCGGGCAGCTGGTCGACCAGTGCCTCAAAGTCAGAGCTCGAAAGTGCATGATCAGGAGAGATGTAAATGGAGCATACCGTTATCAACCTATTAAATATTATCGTACGGATTGCTACAGCCTCAAGGACAGTGTTCAGAGTGACAGGGTGGCAGGCTAAGGATTTCTGGGCGACAATTGCCACACCTCCTGAAGAGTGTGTGCAGCCAACCCTGTCCTTTCTGAATACCACGTACCTATTCAAGAAATTTGTTTGTTTAGAATTGAGGTGGGCTTCCTGGAGACACATGATACTTGGCTGATTGGCATGCAGCATCTCATACACATCGTCAAGATTTTTAAGGAGGCCTCTGCAGTTCCATTGGATGATGTTTTCATTTCCCATTATTTAAATTTAAGAATAACTGGAGTGTGTGTGTGTGTGTTTTTGTTCATGTGTCGTCTTTCGGGGCTGTTATTCTAGGATTTCTAGGCCTTTCTGTCGACTTGGACATCGGAGGCCGTTCCTTGCGCTGCGTTGCAGGCAGGAACGGCGCGACATCCATCTCCTCATCGGATGCCAGAAGGGTGCCCGGCGGACCAGGCCCCTCGGACTTGGCCCCCTTTCGGGAGCCCTTCGTTTGAGCCGCCACCGCCAAGGGCGTCCGGGCCACCAAAGGTGGCACAGGAGGTGCGGTGGCGGTGGGAGCCGATGCGGGGCCCCCGGTGTCCATCCGGTCGGCAGCCTCCAACGCACTGGAGGACGGGGAGGCAGAGGCGGGAGCGGCACCGGTCCCTACAGAAGAGGTTGTCACCACAACCGCTGCTGCCTCAGCAAGCGGCGTGGCGACGGAGTGCAAGACATACACGGGCAAGGACAAAGACGAGCGCCCCCTAACAACTGAATTGTGACTTTCGTCTTGCACTCTGTGTTCTACTTGCTAAATATACGCTTTTTCTGTCTACATAGCATGTGATGTGTTGCTTGAGCAGTAGCTTTGGAGCAGCTTTTCCTGTATCAAATGTGTGGGCAATACGCAATTTTTTTCTTTCTCGTAGCGCTGAAAGTGGGGGGTGCGGATTATGTGCAGAGGGGGTTATGCGCGTGAAACTACGGTATTTAACACAATTTTCGCTTCTTGACGTTTGTCTAATTCTACTACTAAGCTTTCCGAGAGCAGGTCCCTCATTTTAATACATGCGTAATGAAAGTGAAATGTTTCTGTGGTACGCTTTTTTGCTCATCCACGCTTTGAGAACCTCTTGTAGTACTTAGATTTGAACTTCCTAGGTATAAACGAGCTACTGTGGTTGCGATTTACTTAGAAAAAGAAAACACATATGTAACATCTTTTGAATCTCTGCAATGCCAGCCCTGTGCATAAAAATTTTTTGTATCTTGGTTTTCTCGAAATTCCGGATTGTCTGTAAGGCCGTAGCCTTTAGCTCTTGCTTCACTTTCCAATGAAGGAAAGAAGTGAATACGCTTGAAACTAGGCTCGATTTTGTCTCTAAGACAAAACCCTTTTGCTCTCTTGTGACACGCACAATGCAAAAGACACCTGCTTAATTTTCGATAGTACAAGCAAATTTTCACGGTCCTATCAAGTTTGTCTTAACACAAGTTTACACTATGCAGCTATACTCGTGTATATATGTATCGAGAGGGTGATGTGGTTGTGGTAAGCGTGCCGAAGCCACACCTGGGCTTTTAGGCATGCCTAGTGGAGGGCTCCGGATTAATTACGGGTCACCTGGGAATCTTTAAAGGGGGGGGAGGGGGGGGGGGGAATGCAGACAAAACACAAGCTTGGTTCATTCTAAAGATTGCCTCGTTAGAATCGTACTGACACCACTTCTAACGCACACTTCACTCAAATAAGTTACATGACTAGGAAGGAAAGGGAACGGAAATGCAACCCACTACATAGCTCATTTTCTGCAACGGAACCTACGATGTCATTATGCACCAGCTCTGCGATTGGCGGAGGCCGGCAAAAGCAAACGCAAAAATAGGCAGGGCTTATAAGCTTGCCGAACGAGCTTTTGCGCTTAAATTTAAAGCACATTCCCTTTATAGCAGTGAGAATTGTGGGGTTAACTATTAAAGCTACGAATGAACATGTAAATACCAAACCTATTAGTGTGGCACTTTACCGGCTCACCGCTAGGGGTTAACTATTAAAGCTACGAATGAACATGTAAATACCAAACCTATTAGTGCGGCACTTTACCGGCTCACCGCTAACAGCCGTCAGATGCGCTGGTCTTGTCTGAAACAACACCGACCAACTGACACACGCGGCATGGTCGCTTACGTCACCATGTTTGTCGAGTCATAGCTGAAGTTCTAGGAACCGATTAGTATGAAAAAATACGGCAGGTATAGAAGTCCGGCCAAAAGCAAAGTCCAAACACTGGCACTTCAGCAGTATTGCATCGCCATCTATGAAAGTGGGTGATAAACAAGATACTCATACGGGTGCCTGTAAGATGGGAGCAGCCTTGGCTAGCAGGCTATATTCATTTTTAAGGCCCTGCTATTAACACGTCATTGTTGACGTTACGAAAACACGATTTAGCAGGAAAATTCAAATTCTGACTTTAAATATTTAATTTCTCAGCGAATAAAGCATCGTTTGCTGCAGCACAAGTACTTAGGGCTGTATAAAACACTAAATCTTTCAAATAAAACTAACTTGTATTTTGTCTGCATGGCCCCTTCAACGCGCACCAAAATCTGGAACACACGGGCGTTTTCGCTTTTGGCCTCCATCAGAAAAGCAGCCAACTGGGGCCCAGATCAAACCTGAACTTTTGGGCTGAGCAGCACAACGCCACAACCACTGCAGCGGGTTATATCAAGAGTGAGGGAAAGATAGACACACAGAAAGACTGACTGACAGACAGACAGACAGAAAGAGAAAGACAATGCCTTACTTGGCCTCAGTCTCTTTGCGAGCCTCAGTCTGCATGTTGCGCTCACTCTCAGCCTTCACTAGGTCATGCTGAAGCTGCCTCACGAGGCTCTCTTTCTGCTTCAGCAACTTCTTGGAACAAGCGATGGTCGAGTCCTGTGGAAATCGGAGGGCACCACTAAGACCCTCTAGCGACAAGAACGTGGGAAAACTAACAGGATCGATTGCAGCTGCACGTCCACTCTATGCAGCAAGTAAACAGCCGGTGTAACGAGCCAAGCATTCTATGGTAGAAGCCACACCGGCCCGACTAAAACATGGGGCGCTATTTTCCTACTGTTTTAAATAGTATGCAACACAACTGTATCTTTTGCTCAGAGTTGGTAGCCAGCGTCAATACAATAACCCGAGTTCACTGATCGATTGTGGGGTTTAATGCGGTGACGCAACGCAAGGCGATGAGGCGCGCCGTAGTGGAGGGCTCCGGATTAATTTTGACCACCTGGGAATCTTTAACGTGCGCTGAAATCTCGTACACACGGGCGTTTTTGCTTTTCGCCTCCATCAGAAAAGCGGCCGCCGTGGCCGGGAATCGAACCCGCAACCTCGTGCTCTGCAGCACAACGCCTTAGCCACTGAGCCTCCGGTAAGACCTGTGCCCTCTGTCAGAGACAAAACTTTGCCTTGTAAATATTTTCCGTTTAATAAACACTTTCCCTCCTCCACAGCGGGTCCCAATAACCTGAGTTCACGGACAACCACTGGCTTCGACCCTCAAGCATAAGATACAGTTGAATTGCACAAATCTTTTTGAACCAGAAATTGGTTGTGAGCAGTCACCCCCATCGCCTGACGAGCATCAGACGCCTTATCCTAAAGCACGGGTTTCCCCCCTTTCGAGGTATGTTTTTATACACCTTCTAGTGGTTAAGTTCATTAAAAGAAAAAGAACTACATAAGTCAGATTACTCCAGTTAGCTTTCCTCAACATTTTAGACGGCTGGCTTTCCTCTCTGCATTCATTCAACAAGCCCCTCATTTTTAATCATATGTACAGCAAGCTCGCTTATACTGGTCAGACAGCCGACAATATTATTCATTCAACAAGCCCCTCATTTTTAATCATATGTACAGCAAGCTCGCTTTTACTGGTCGGACAGCCGACAATATTATGCCAAGTGTACTACAGGCTATGTCTAATTCAAAGCTAACTACACTGAATTTAAAGCTTAACTGTCTTGTTATAAATCAACGGCTTCTTTAATGGCTCTAGAAAGATCAACTGGACCCTTTCCTGTTATGTAGCCTCCCTTCACTTCATTGAAGCAACAAGGGACTAATGTGGATCATCACCAAACAGCCACGCTTCATCTGGGAGGTTATCATGATAGTTAAACTTTACTTAGTGAGTACACAATCAAAATCAGAAATGATACCCAAATAATTCGTCAACATCATCAATCTACGCCCACTGCAGGGCAAAGGCCTCTCTCATAGATCTCCAATCATGCCGGTCCTGCGCTAACTGCGACCAATTTAATCACGCAAACTTATTGATCTCACCTGCACATCTAACTTTCTGCCACCCCCTGCCACGCTTGCCTTCTCTAGGCATCCACTCTGTTACCCTTAATGACCAACAGTTATCTTGCCTTTGCATGACATGCCCTGCCCACACCCATTTCTTCTTAAACTCTACTAGTATGTCCTTAACACGCATTTGTTCCCTGACCCACCCCGCTCTCTTGTCCCTTAATGTTATACGTATCATCTGCCCTTCCATTGCTCGCTGAGCCGTCCTCAATTTAAGTTGAACCCATTTAGTGAGCCTCCAAGTTTCTGCCTGTAGGGGCCGCTGGCCACTCTGACACGTGTGAGCAAACGCGCGAGAGCGCCTGACGTGGAGCGCATGCTCCGACGCTTCTGGAATAAAGGGAGTTCCATTCTTGCTGCTGAACGGGTCGGTCGTCTCTCTCGTGGGCTCCGAACATGGTGTCAGAAGTGTTCAGCCATGCCTAGCGACCCAGATGTTCCCGTCGTCCGTGTCGGCGCCTCCGGACTACAAGCGCCGGCCCCATTTGTGTTCACAAATCCGGGAGAATGGCCTACGTGGATCGCCACATTCGAAGATTATGTCTTCGCGTCTGGCCTCGACTCTGCGGGCGACGAACGAAAGGTTCGAACGTTACTCTAAGTCATGGGACCGCAGACGCGGACCTTTCTTACTTCGCTGGGACTATCGGCACCGGAGTCACAACCCTTTGCCACAGTCAAGCAGACATTGACCCGTCATTTCGTTCATCCCGTCAACGAGATCTATCAAACATCCCGTCAACGAGATCTACGAGAGTAGACGCTTCCACCGCCAACAGCAGCCTGGTGAGTCAGTAGATGCTTTCTACGCGGAGCTTCAGAACCTGGTCAAGCGGTGTAGCTACAGCAACTCAGAGGTGGAAAGCCGCTTGGTTCGAGACAGATTTGTTGTTGGCCTGTTAGACGAACAGCTTTCAGACCAGTTTTGCCGCAGCACGAAGCTGACAGCAGAAGAGGCGCTATATCAGGCTCGCTTGCACAAGGACGCCCAAAAGGAACGCGCTGCACGGTCACTTCGCACGCCAGAAAACCTGAATGTCGACGCAGCTAAGGGCAATCATCGCCGCTCGACACCCTCCGCCTCACTCGCTCAGCACGAGGAACGCCAGCTTTCTGGGAGCTGCGAGTACTGCGGTCGCCAGCCTCACCCTCGAGAAAAGTGCCCGGCGCGGCGGGCCACGTGCAACTACTGCAAGAGGCAGGGTCACTTCGCCGATGTCTGCCGAGCAAAGAAAGGAAAAGCCAAGCTAGGCTCGGTGGAACTCCACGCGGTCGGCATGCGCTGTGCAAGGTACGCTGACGTGCGCGTGAATGGCATACCCGCCAAATTCAAAATAGACTCTGGCGCCAAAGTGACAGTTGTCCCTTCAACTTTTCCTGCCGTTCCCAAAGTTCTTGATCGAGCAGAAGCCGAGCTCACCGGTCCAAGCAAACAGCGTCTGCCAGTGCTCGGGACGTTTTCTGCGACCCTCAACTGGAAAGACAAGTCGACCACTCAACGACTTTACGTCATGCGAGGTCAGAACACCCCGCTACTTGGGCTTCCTGCCATAGAAGACCTGGGTGTCGTGAAGTTCATCGACGCGACATCTTCTACAATGCCTCCTCCGCAACCTCGAATCTTTCAAGGGTTAGGTGTACTTCCAGAACCGTACAAGATCCGCCTTGTACCGGGATGCACAGCCCTTCGCTTTGTGCACCCCACGGAGGATTCCAATTCCATTACTGCCAGTCGTCAAAACTCAACTCGACAAGATGGAGAGTCAAGGCGTCATCCGCAATGTACACAAACCAACGCCGTGGTGCGCCGGTCTCGTTGTTGTACCAAAGTCGACAGGTGGCTACAGGATTTGTGTAGACCTCACCAAGCTAAACCAGTATGTCCAACGGGAACGCTACGTTCTTCCAACTGTGGACTCTGTGTTAGGTCAGCTGAAGGACGCACACGTCTTCTCCAAGTTAGACGCCACATCAGGATTCCATCAGGTGAAGCTTTGCCCTGAAAGTGAAGAGCTGACTACCTTCATCACACCCTTCGGTCGGTATTGCTATCATCGCCTTCCTTTCGGTATCGCTTCCGCTCCAGAATTCTTCCAGCGCCTGATGTCTCAAATCGTGGAGGGTCTTCCGGGAGTTGTCAACATGATCGACGACATTTTGGTATTCGGGAAAGACCCTCAGGAACATGACAAATGACTTCAAGCCACCATGAAACGCCTAGACGAGGCCGGGGTCATGCTCAACAGGAAGAAATGCGAGTTCGGAGTCAAGTCTCTCCGTTTCCTCGGGGTTGTCGTCAACGAGAACGGAGTGTCACCAGACCCAGACAAAGTCAAGGGGATTCAAAGTCTTCCGCCACCAACGGATACCAGCGGAGTACGCAGGCTACTCGGTATGGTCAATCACGTTGGTCGCTTCCTTCCGCACCTCGCAAGCGTGACTGCGCCCATCCGAGTTTTACTTAATAAAAACAGTCACTGGACCTGGGGTGTGGATCAAGATACCGCATTTAAGAAGGTCAAGGAGATGCTCAGCTCAGACTGTTGCATAGCTCTATATGACCCGTCGTTTCCAACCGTGGTCTCGGCGGATGCAAGTTCGTATGGTATCGGCACCGTGCTTCTCCAAAGTCAACCCTGTGGGGCTCGACGCGTTGTCGCCTTCGTTTCGAGATCTTTGACTTAAACAGAAGCCTGCTACAGCCAGACATAGAAGGAGACACTTGCGATAACACGGGCTATAAAGCGGTTCGACCAGTACCTGCGTGGTCTCTTCTTCACGGTGGAGTCTGACCATCTACCCCTTGTAGCTCTTCTCGGACATAAAGACCTCGATCAGCTACCACCAAGGATTCAGCGCATGCGCATAAAGTTGATGCGATACCAATTTCAAGTAAAGTGTGTGCCGGGGAAGTTGCTGGCAACTGCAGACACGCTGTCCAGAGCTCCCTGAGATACCACTCCCCCAAATTAGTAAATGCTGTTGAACTCTTTATTGGGGATGTCTACAAAGGCCTCTCAGCACCAGTAGCAAGCCGCCTTGAAGAGATTCGACAAGCCCAGCTTCTGATGGGACGCAATCTTCAGACGCGGCTCCCGAGTCTTCCAGAACGTCTGAGTCCACATTCATCGGGAGTTCAAGAATAGGGATGGTGCCTATAAAGCCCAACAAGCCAAGGCGTTCAACTCTCGACACCGCGCTAGTCTGTTGCCACCTTTAACAGCAGGTGACCGTGTATGGGTGAAGGATCTAAATTGCCCAGCGACACTCCTCAGCCCAGCTCAAAGGCCTCGCTCATTCGTGGTCGAAACACCAAGGGGCGTCGTGCAAAGAAACCGCCGCCACTTGGTACGGTTCCAGCCCAACGCGACGCAGGACTGCACGTCACACGATGGAGAAGAGTGGACGTGGACGGGACACGAAGAGGAAGAGAGTACGGGAAGATCGCCAACTTCTCGGGCAGTTTCTGTTCCTGATTCGGCGCGGTCTCCAGGCAGCTATCGCACGAGATCTGGCCGAGTGGTCCGGCCCCCGCAAAGACTGAACTTATAGCGTTTCGAGTGTGCCCCTTTGCCACTCTTGACACGTGTGAGCGAGCGCGCGAGAGCGCCTGACGTGGAGCGCGTGCTCTGACGCTTCTGGAATAAAGGGAGTTCCATTCTTGCTGCTGAACGGGTCGGTCGTCTCTCTCGTGGGCTCCGAACACTGCCCTATAGGTGAGTACCGGTAAGATGCACCTGTTATACACGTTGTTCTTCAGGGACAATGGTTGGCTGCTACTATTCATTATCTGAGAATGCCTACCAAATGCAATCCACCCCATTCTTATCCTTCTAATTATCTCTGCCTCATGGTTGGGATCCGGGGTTGCGGTAAGCGAATATATCTACTTAGGCCAAATGGTGACCCAAATAAGTACAGTCAGCCAAATGCACGTGAGCAAAAAAAAACAAAATGTTCATGGGGAAAAAAAAGTGGCACGACAAGTGGCAACAAGTTTTCCGCAGCCATACAAGTTTCACGATATTCCTTGCTGAATATCTCGAATGCATGCTGAGAAGTGGTCACACAACCGGGGAATATTTCTCACCTTGTATCTCAACTCCTGCTCCAGGCCTAATAAGGCCGCCATGGTGGTCTGCCGGTCGTGGTCTTCGCCGCTGCGACATTCCACAATAAAACACAATAAAACAACGTACTCTACTCTCGCTACCAGGCCACTGCTCAGTGGTGATCTCTGCGCCCTCAAGCGTATTTTTTTTCTTTCTTTTTATTTTCTGTCTTTCCCGCGATGGCGGATTTGTTGTAGCGTATGTGCGGTCGTCGCTTTTCAGCAGCGGCGGGTTAAACCAACGTTTATAGAACCAAATAAACGTTGGGTTAAACAACGGATCGCCAGCGATGCGACATGGTGAGTGTGGTGAGTACATACGACCAGTTTGTTACGATTCAATGCTTTTAATACTTCTACGCTTCCTTCTTTGCTGTCCCGCCCTAAACTGTTGTCGCGAGGTTTCACACTCGATCCGCGAGGGCAAATTAAACGGACGATCATTGTAAATTTACCGCAGCATCTAATGACTGTTGGAATCCGTTGGCATTAGCTATTAATAGTGCCAGTCTTTGGTGTTTCGCAGACCAGCTGGTTGCTCAATCTGAATGCAAACGAATGAAAACGCAGCACACATTAGGTAGGTAGGAAGCCAGCGACGCGGATGAGACAACTGGCTGCCTTGGCATTTAATTACAGCAAAATGTTTGCACCAAGAAAATTGATGAGCTATAGCGATCGCCATCCATCACGTTAAAACCACATTCTCGCAATCTGTGTTCCTTAACTGAAAGGTATACAAACGTTGCTTTGTACATTGTTCGCGACGCTGTTTCGTCTCACTTTCGCAGCTTTTTTCAGTCTCTCGCAGGGCATATTGTCGCGGCATTAGTTTAGTATGCACTCGTACGGCTAAAGTCAAGCCTACGGATTGTCACGCGATGAAAGACTTCGCAACCCCTTTGGCTCTTACTCGGAAATAATGTTGGGGCGTTGCTATACCCACCAGCACACAATAAAACAGAGTACAGTGCACGTGCCACACACTTGTCTATAACAGCGAGTTCATCTTCATTGAACTACCTCTGAAAACGGCGGAAACAAGCTTTTACAAAAACTGCAAGGCCAAAAGTGGTGGGTAAGATTTAAGAACGCCATGCCATAGTAGTTTTCTTTATATCCTTTTCGGGCGAGGAAGGATGAGGCTAGAAGTATGACAGTTGTGTTATAGATAAGTGTGTTGCTCTCTGTACATACTATATCACCGGTGGTTAAGGAGCTAGGGATAAAGGAGTGACAAAGAGGGAAAGGAAAACTGTAAGTTAGCTATCATTTTTGACAAGTGACTTTAAGGTACCCGCAACATTTTTGAAAGTACAAGGGCAGTCTCACCAAAACTGAGAACCCTGCATGATTTAGTAACGTGACGGGTTGGCCTAGTTGATATTCCATTGCTCGAACAGTGTAGGGCAATAAAATGGACAGGGACTGTGAAAGGACAACACAAGTGCGCTACTACAACTGCAGTTTATTATACAGACACTCTTTTTAAAAACAAGCTAAGGACAAATAAAACTGTGCAGAAAGAAAAAGAACAAATGAAGGGGTAATCACGTGTGATTAATTCTGCACGCTCAGGCACCCATCAACCCATGCGCCATTGCAAAATTGAATTTCAGTTCAATTTCTCTGCCTGATGGTGCAAGTGATGCACGCCAATACACCTGTCTTATGCAGTCTTGAGTATTTGCTGCTTCTACTTTTTATTTTTTCATTGTTGAAGTTTGCTAATCGGCATAAAAACTACCTCCCTACTGTGCCGATCGCTCGATCGACTGCAGCGGGTGGAGCTGAGATTGGGTAAACCATTCAGGCATCATTGCAATGTACCTGGGACCCACTGCAGTGGCTATAGTGTTGTGCTGCTGAGACCAAGGACGCAGGTTCGATTCCCGGCCATGGCGGCTGCTTTTCTGATGGAGGCGGAAAGCAAAAACGCCCGTGTGGTCGAGATTCGGTGCACGCTAAAGATGCCCAGGTGGTCAAAATTAATCCCGAGCCCTCCACTACAGTGTGCCTTTAGCGAAGGTGTAGCTTTGGCACAAACCCCACAAACAATTATTCAAGCATTGTACCAGGTGAAGAAAAAATAATGTAAAAAGGTAAATAAGTTTGCATTGTTTTCCGTTCATGCAAATAAATTAAACATGCTGCTGGTCATAACAGAAATTTCAGGGTTCAGTTTTTTGGTATGAAGGCCTCAGGTACTAGTGCTCCCTTTAGTACGTGTGATCAAATGCTGTGTGCTGGCCACCAGACCCACCCGCAGCTTGGAGAACATCTTGTACAGCCTTCTGCTCAGTTATTGTTGGCCAACTGCTAAGGCCCCTGTTGTCTACCTAAGAGCTGCTTGAGAAGTAGTGCGTGTGTGCAAGTCATGCAAATCAGTTAGGCAGGCAGGTGAAAGTGTTATTTGGTGTGTTAAACCCGAAATTAGACTGCTTATCCTTCCGGTTTATCAACCATTCCTTGGCGCTGTCTTCATGTGGCACCCAATTTGTGATTCCCATTATAGCTACTCAGGACCATAGCCAGATTTTTTTTTTTTGGGAAGGGGGTAGTTTTCCCGAAGGCAACAGTAAGTATTGCTTACATGCTGCCTGGAAAAGGTTTCAGGAGGGGTTCAAACCTCCAACCCCCCCCCCCTCTGGGTACGGCCCTGTAGCTACTGCATGTAATTCAGAGTTCAGCTGACCATCATCTGAAGTGAAACTTTGCTTCTTTTGCAGCTGACCATGGCCACGGTGACTGAGACACACTGGGCCATCTTTGGATGTGCAGAAAAATGGAGCAATAAATTTGTACACTTTAATAACGAAATACTTCTGTTGAATGGTTACCTGTGCTACCAGAAAACTTTTCTTTGAGATTTATGGGCCGATCAAAATTCATCACATAGAGGTAATTGCAGGGCATTATTTTCTAGTACCAGGGTCCTTTCACCCGACCGTGGTTCCCAAGAAAGACATGGAGTCCCTGGAAAACCACACCTTTACTGGAAGTCCCGTTCCCCCAAGGTCCGATCATCAGCAGGTCACGCTGTGCACACCTAGTCCAGCACTGTTGGCGATGTTCTAATCCAGGCCATGTCGTGCCACATCTTCGTCTTCCCCTGGGACATATCCCGTGGGATTGATCACCGCCACCATTGTCCGGTTACAATTTAAAACGACGCGCAAGGAGCAGCATAATGGATGAGCAGTTGTACACAAGCAAATTACATAGGCAAAGTTACACATGCCGTGATCCCCGGCTAGTCATCATTTGTCTGGCTGAAGTGCAGAATAAATGTCTTTCCATTTCTGACCATTTTGGTGTTGCCGTGTCACTTCCTCAGCAAGTGTGACAAGGTCATGCGAGGCGACAAAATGAGCCATAATGGAGTAAGGGATACAACAGGAGTTGCAAGTTGTTTGTTTTCATCACGTTACTATTAGAGATGAGCCATAATGGAGTAAGGGATACAACAGGAGTTGCAAGTTGTTTGTTTTCATCACGTTACTATTAGTAGACTACCTATAACAAAGCTACCTTTTCAGTTCTTATGAGGTTTCACTGTAAATGCCATGAAAAAGTAAATCCCCGTTACTCAAAGGGGCTTACTCTTCATTTTTTCATGAAGAAAAAATGAATGTTTGGTTCATTGGAATGACTGCCTCATTAGTATGACACTGGCACGCATTATGGGACGCAGTGCAACTGGCTGAGGCAAGCAAAAGCAAACGCAAGTTGTTAGGCAGGGCTTATGAGCTTGAAAAACAAGGTTTTTTTTTTTCATTTTATAATAGTAAGAATCAGGTGAACAGTGGAACTTGAAAAACTTATGTAAACTAAACAAAAGTACCAGTGTGCACTGATGTACTGTGCACACTATGCTTGTTAGAGCTGCTCAGCAGTATGGCGCTTTGGAGTTTTCTCACAACACTGGCCGATTGGCGTAAACGACATCGTCTTAGATGACCCTATTTCTTGAGCATACCCTATATTTCACGAAACGATTACTACATGCTGTAACAAAGACAAGCCAGAAATACAAGCGAGGTGCAAATACGCTCAAAAACAAAGTGAGTATGGGCCTGAGTGCTATTCATGCGCCATCTAGAGGATGGGCGGTAAACGAAGCAATGAAATTATAAGGCATTTATTTTGCCACAGGGCATAGATGAGGGAGTAGGAGTTGATGACCAAAGTTAATTGAACATGAAAATGTTCACTTCGCAGATGAAGTCCAAGAGGGAATGATGATGAGGCCCATGTATCCATGAAGTGTATGCAGTTGCGTCGCCTACGCGGAGGCCTGTCACCGCAAGATGTTGCATCCTTGTTGGATGCAAGGCAAGGTTTCCCTATCCGCTGCAGCCCTAGTTAACGTGCTCAACATTCATTTCAATTACCTGCCCTAGATATATCATCGCTGACATCACAAGACACTATTTAGCGAGAGGATTGAAACTTTGGCTTAAATTGTGTAATCTCTCAATGAATAAGGCATCATTCGCTGCTTGGCAAGCAGTAGGGGCACTATAAGACACCCAATGTTGTGAGTGAAACTGGTATTTTGTCCTAATGGCCCCTTTAAGGCGAATAAAAGGTTTTCTCTACAACAGGATTTGTAGCAACTGTGAAACTTAGCAAAGAACTGTAATGTTGTGGGACAGCAGATAAGACGAACCATGGTTGAAGGTTATGAGCGATCTATTTACAACATTTACAAAATGGCCATGAGAGAGTCAGTGCTGGCTTCACCCCCACACAGCTTCTCCCTCGTCATTGTCATCAATGGTAAGCCATGGGAATTTTCGTCCACCATGCCCCGTGACAGAATGGCACCTGTAAAAATCAAGGAATGGTCAGGGTTACTCATTAAAGGCCAACGGTACTCACACTTCAGCTCGGCCAGATTTATCAATTTGTAGTAAGTACCACCCAACGCCGCCTGTATAAACATTGCCTGACACGTCGCGTGCTTTTCAATAGGAAGGGTAGGGACGCTTAGTTCAGCCACTCATCCGCTATGTGGTGCGCGCCGGCGGACATTTCGCCTTACGTCACTGCTCTGGAGTCGCGAACGCTGCACCCACTTCTATGACGTGTGTCTGTCGGCTTGCCTGTTGGGTTTCAAGAGCCGTTTCGCTCACATCTTAGGCCGGACGGGGCGATAGTTCTGGGGCGCGCTGGGGATCTTGTTCAACGTGTCGCTCGCTTTACACTTGCTGCATTTTCCCAAAGATAACCGACGGAGGAGGAACTGAATTATATGTGTAAGAACATATTAATTGTCAGGTAGATAAATAGTGAACAGAAAAACGATATTTTAGGAAGGCACAGCCATTATTTTACTGATGTTTTTTTTCTCTCTGGAGGATTTAGGGAGGAAAAAATTGCCGGCACATTTTTCATTCAGGCGCACGCTTCCACCATTACTTTCGAAAAATATCACGTGCTTGTATCATGATGAGATGTTCATATGGAGAACATGCAACAGGGTTGCCGCTATTTAATACTGCAAAAATTCCTGAACAATTCGCAGCTTCTAGGTTTTGATGCATAAATAAATAATTGGTTTTCTTCGTTTGCTGGTGTGATTATTGGACCTGCTTGGTACGCTGGTCATACGCACGCACCTTGACAACAAATTTGTCACGTGTTTATATTTGGCAGAGGCATAAACAGTAATATTTAACAGCCTCTGAATGCATTGCAACACCACAACGAATGTGATGCACTGTGCGGAAGAAGCAGGACATGGAATATTATTCAATATTGGGGCTCTTCGATTGTGCATAGTCTGTAGACGTTTCCTCGTATTAGTCCAAGGATCGTTCGTTTAATTTGTCCTCGCGGATAGAGTGTGAAACCTCGCGACAGCAGTCTCGGGGCGGGACAGCAAAGAAGGAAGCGTAGAGGTATTAAAAGCATTGAACCGTAACAGACTGGTCGTATGTATTCACCACACTCACCATGTCGCATCGCTGGCGATCCGTTGGTCAACCGGCCGCTGCTGAAAAACGACCACCGCACGCTACAACAAAGCCGCCATCAAGCGAGAGACAAAAAAAAAAAGAAGAAAGAAAAAGTACGCTTGAGAGCGCAGAGATCACGACCGAGCAGTGGTATGGTAGCGAGAGTAGACTGTGTTGTTTTTATTGTGTTTTATTGTGGAATGTCGCAGCGGCGAAGCTCTCGTGCCCCGGGTTGATCGCCCCACACCGCACCTCAAAAAGACATCCGTATAGGGGGAGAAATGGCTAGGAACGCTGATTGGTCAATGTGTGTGACGTCATTAAAATATGCATGACGTCATTATTTTTTGGCGTTAGATTTGTTTGTTTAGTTGTTGTTTCTCCCCAGAAATTTTTCCCTAGTCTTTGGTAAAGCGCCGCTAGAATGCCTCCCTAGTCTTGCCCGGACGCTCAGACGCGAAAGAGAGAAAAGGAGGAGTGCGAGTGGGAAAGGCGAAGGGCGCTTGGCTTTTCCGCCGTTGTGCACACTCCCTGCGCTGCGCTCTGGGACCTGCCGGAGCCGCCGGAGCTGTGCCCTCTGCGCTAGCCTGTGCTCATGTTACGTGAAGTGTTTCAATCGGCATGTTGTATTTCGCTTTCTGCGACGGCCGCGCTGTGGATTGAACGCCTAATCATTCATATTCTAACGAAGTTACGAGTGCTTCAACCGTGCCTTTGTTGGATTTCGCGTTCTCAACAGGTGTTTCCCGCCGCTTATGCACTTACGTGAAGCGGCAAGTGTTTGGATCAAGCCGGTCGTGGTTTGGGTCACGACAGCCGGTCGTGGTTTGGATACACAGTGTGCGCTACCGCATCCGCTCCTCATGCTCTTACGTGAAGTGCTTCAACCGTGCCTCTGTGCGTGATTACGCGTTCTCAGGCGTTGCCCGCTGCTGTAGATTTCGAAGTGCCTCAACCGTTCGCCAATCGCCGTGTATATGAACCGGTTGTTTCTCGAGCGTGTATCTAGATCTACACCATTCACCCTGTGGTGATCGACCGCTGCTGTAAAAGTTATAAAGTCAACCTTTAATTGTCAGGTGTTGCCCGCCGCTGTGGATTTCGAAGTGCCTCCTCAGCCGTTCGCAAATCGCCGCGTGGTTGGAACGGCTGTTTGTCAAACGTGGATCTGCACTGTTTACCCTACATGGAATCAGCTTAACCTTTGGCCCGAAAATTGCATTTTGTGCCCTGATTGTTTCTGTGCAGACCACTGGTGCAGACAACCGTGTTGCTTCAGATATATTTTTTTTCTAGCGTTCCGTGCTGACGAGACGGCAATTGGAACTCCCTAAAGTTTCGTCAGGCGGAATGATAACTGGCCAGAGTCCTTCAGTGATTTACTATTGCTCTATTTCACGCCCTCGGCGGTTCGCAAATCGCCGCGTGGTTGGAACGGCTGTTTGTCAAACGTGGATCTGCACCGTTTACCCTACATCCCTACATGGAATCAGCTTAACCTTTGGCCCGAAAATTGCCCTGATTGTTTCTGCGATAGTGCAGACAACCGTGTTGCTTCAGATATATTTTTTTTCTAGCGTTCCGTGCTGACGAGACGGCAATTGGAACTCCCTAAAGTTTCGTCAGGCGGAATGATATCTGGCCAGAGTCCTTCAGTGATGTACTATTGCTCACATGCGTTGCCTCCATCAGGCAGGATGACCTTTAATTGTGTTATTCAGTAAAGCTTGGGTGTTGGGCTAGTTGGCATGAAGACATGAGGAAAAGCAGAGCGCTGAAGTTTAAAAGACGACCACAGAATAAAGGAGCAAACGAATCACACCAAGCGTTTCGTTTGTCCCTTTATTCTGTGGTCGTCTTGTAAACTTCAGCGCTCTACGTTTCCTCATGTCTTCATTGTGGCCTTTGGTGTGTGCTTCCGTTGCTTAATCAAATTTCGCCCCACGTTTTCTTTGGCTACAGCCACGGTAGCCATTGTTTTCACCTGTCGTGCAGTTCACATGGTGAGAGCAGAATTGCTTAAAAATGCTCACTTCTGGAAGCATATTTGGGAAACTGGTCATTATAATGCAATAGCCATCACATCAAAGGCTATGTGACAAACTTGCTAACACCCACGCTTTGTAATCGGTCTGCTGTACGCTGAATTTGCGCACGAGACACTCTTTTAAGAGTGAAGTGTACATGCATGTGTTGCTGCAGGCCAGCTAACAGTGCTGAACTGGCTGTAAAAGTTGGTCTGCCAGAAAAACCACAATTTTTCAAAGCCTTTTCTTTTATTCATCGAACTGGCTTTTTCTCTTTCGCTTTTTGGAAACATATCAGGGCACGTCACAAAGCGCCCAGAGCAAGCCAAGCCCGACTATTCAGTTGTTACCGCCTTCTTAAAAACTTTTCTGATTGCCCTTCACTTTTCAAAGTTAAGTTCTGTCATTCTGTTACATTCTACCTAATGCTACCTTGGTGTGGCGGCGTACAGCAAAATAGGCCACCCAGCCCCATCTCTTTGCAGGCAGGGCATTATGACATCGGCAAAGCTTCCCTAGGAACGCCCGCAGTGGCACCACCTAGGAAAAGCTGCTACGCGAACATGCCTGCGCCATTGATCAAAGCATTTCACAGCCGTCTTGTTTCCTGCTGATTGTGCTCATAATCCCCTGCTGTCACTAGCTGCTTTATCTGTATGCGCTAAGTCACTAGCTAGGTACAGTACTACAGTCTTTAGTGCACCCACATGCATGCATTTTTGTGGCTGTGCTTGTAGGCAAGGCAAAACATTCTGATGAAATCGACACTGCAACAAAGTGTGGGATGAGGCATCATATTTTATGTTTGCTAGATGAGGTTTTTGTCTTTTAAGAAGCACAAGATCAGGAAAAGTTCTTGCACACATTCATATCCCAGCATCAGTGTTTGCTTCAGAAGAATGCTTCGACTAGTTCCACCAGTCATGTCTTGACATCCGCAATTAGTAATGTCACAAGTTGTCGTGCAGAACAATATATGGGGCAGCCGTGCCTGTTTTCACGCCACTTTGGGAATTTTCATGCACTAATAAAGTACTGCTGCTGCAAGTGGCATATTATTTGTATTCACAACACTGTAATTACTGATGCTGGCCAACTTGCTTTTGCACTTTAGTGTCTCTTTAGGCGTCTGTATTGTACCGTAAATCCATTAGGTCCCTCCTGGGCAGATGTGCTGAACTATGCTCCTGTGCTATGTCGCTTTTGCATCCCAATATATTTACTTCCTCTTTCTCTCTTTTTAAGCATAGCAGCAACCTTTGAGGTGCAAAAAGTGTCGAAACATGAAAAAGTTCAGTGTAGTTCTTCGTGCTTGAAATGAGTGAGCTACATTCTGCGCATATTACACCTTGTGGCATTTCTGCTGCCCACAGGCCTGAAAGAAGGACACGACAAGTGCTTGACTTGCAACAAAGTTTATTTGTTTGCACCACAAAGATATGCAAGTACAAAACATCAAAAGCAAGAATCACAAGCAGGAGCCTGCGTCCTAGCCTTAAAAAGGTGGCATTATGCGAACCATAAAAACACAGCTTCAGTCATATGCATACTCCTATCACTCAGTACATTCACATTAACAACTTCAGCAATTGTAGCAGCACCCACACAAACAAAGCACAGCAACATCTCTCACTAAGTGCATTGGCAAAAAAATTCACCTACACAGTCTGTACAGATGATTAACAAGCAAAGCTGTGACATACAGTTGCTGTTTTATGTGTGATGCGTGGCCTACCCATTGAGCTGTGCTTCACAGAGTAGCTTGCTGCATGTGCGCTCTGCTGCGAGAGACGCCTTAATGTTCCCTTTGATGTGGCATTCCCAAGTAGCACTGTCGGTAGGTGTGAGAGTGTAGCTGCGTCATCTATAAACCTATAAGCCAATCTCTGTCTTTGTCGAGAGTTCGACGGAATGCCATCTGGTCAGGTAAAGGCATTTGTATAAATGTTGCAACAAAATTGACGTTTCGGGATCCGTATGGATCCCTTGTTCATAATGGATTGATGGCTTAGCAGCAGGCTCCTAAGTAGCGTTGAGCGCATGACGTAATGTACGGGAGTACACATGATTTAGAGTGCCAGATGATCTGTTGATTGTGTTGCTTGTTGTCTGAATTGTTAACGATTCAAGATTGAGCCTCGTTGCGAAATTCTTTCCCAGCGACCACTACATAATTCAGTCACACATTTCCCATCAAAGTGCGAGCAGCCAAAAAATTGGCACTGCGTGCATAACAAATTGGAAGAACTTCCGAGAAACCACCCCCGCTGATCGGATAACAGTCTCGAGGAATGGACTACCAAGCTCATTCAAGAGGCAAGAAAACACGCCAAGGAACTTTCCCTTACGCAGGATAACCCAGCCATCGATGCCCATCTCCTCCACCTCTGGGACGCCCGTAGAGGGCTAATCAGGCGGTGGAAAAAGAACAAGACGAACCGCAAGCTGAAGATCCGCATTGCGGAAATTACGGCAGAAGCTGAAGTGTACGCCCGTGAGCTGAGCCAGCACAACTGGACGCAGTTCTGCAACAAGCTGCAAGGAACGCTGGGAACCCGCCGCACATGGTACCTGCTCCGTTCCCTTATGGGCCCCGGTGAATATAAGGCGGTCGCAGCAGACCAGCTTCGCCGATTAATCCACAATTACCCGGGCACAGAAGAAGACTTGTTGGACGAACTTATTAAGCAAGCCTTGGCGCCCCCACCTCACGTCCAACCCACCCAGGCACCTGACTACACAGGCGATCCGAATCCCAAAATGGACGAGCCGTTCTCCATTGCTGAAATCGAGGCGGCAGCGTACAACCTCACCCGAAACACCACTCCGGGTCGAGACAAAATCCCTAACAAATTATTGCGAAACCTCGACCATGCCGTCCTAGAAAATCTTCTAGTCTACATCAATGAGTGCTGGCTGGCTGTTCCTTGCCCCCACAGTGGAAACACGCAGATGTCACTTTCATCCCCAAGCCCGGCAAACCCTTGAACTCCAAGAATCTGAGGCCTATTTCTCTGACCTCATGTGTCGGCAAATTGTTTGAACACCTGGTTTACAACCGGCTCTCGCCCCACGTTGAAGACAACGGCTACTTCCCTGACACGATGTACGGCTTCCGCCCACATCTGTCAACCCAAGACATACTACTTCAGCTTAAGGAGGAAGTGCTGGACGACTTTAATAGCCACAGCAAGCGGTCCATCTTGGCCCTTGACATTAAGGGGGCATTCGACAACGTTTCTCACCAAGCCATCCTTCAAGGCCTCGCATCTACAAACTGTGGCGAGCGCACATTCCAATACTTTGTCTCCTTTCTAACCCAGCACACAGCAACAGTGGGCATCGGGCACCGTCGATCCGACGCATTTAAAACCCTGCCAAAGGGCACTCCGCAGGGGTTGGTAGTATCCCAAATACTATTCAACCTCATAATGAAAGACTTGCCACCCCTACTAAAAGCCATCCCGAATCTTCGCCACGCAATATACGCGGACGACCTAACGCTCTGGGTCCCCACTGGATCTCCGGGCGACCAGCAAGATGCACTTCAAGCAGCCATTCAGGTCACCCAACAATACCTGAAAGCCCGAGGACTCGATTGTGCCCCCCTTCTAACCCTGTGCAAAAGGACATATAAGAAGCGTCCAGATCCCATACCAGATCCAGAACTTACCATTAATGAGCAACGCGTCCCCAATGTCCCACTCCTACGCATATTAGGCCTCACCATACCAAAAGATGGCTCAGGCGCTCAGACTATCCTTCCCTTGCAACGGACTCTTGACCAGCTCATTCACCTCATCCGCAGGATCTCCCATCAGCGACTTGGGCTACAAGAAGCTGACACCCTGCGCATCATTCACGCCCTCCTTATTAGCCAGGTTACGCCACCGTATTTGGCCCTGAAACCCGCAGAGAAAGAAAAGCTAAACATCGCCATACGCCAGGCCTACGAGGCCGCCCTTGGACTGCCTCCAAAAATACCAACAAGAAAACTTCTACAGCTCGGCATCCATAATACATGGGAGGAACTGGAAGAAGCTCATCGCATCTCCCAATTCACGCGACTTAAGCTCACGCCAACCGGCAGGGCTACACTTACCTGGCTCGGCTACAAGCCTCCCCCAATATACGAACAGAGGCAACGCATCCCTCTAACCATCCGACAGTACATCACAATCGCACCCATTCCCAGAAATATGCACCCCATCTATAACAAGGCACGCCGAGAAGCCCGGATACGAGCCCTTAGAAAACGCTTCCCCAACTCTCCCTGTACTCGTTACACGGATGCCTCTCCATACCACCAACAACCGGAACATGCCGTGAGTGTCACCGGAGCCAACAGTGCAGAACTGACGGCCGCTACAGTACACACGACATCTATTGAGGCAGCAGAAGGACTTGCCATCGCTCTAGCCGCCACCACTGGAAACGACTACTTCACTATAATCCACCTGCCGCAACTTCCTGCTAGGTCGAATAACACCCACGGCCTTAAAAATTCTGCAAAGTGTGCACCAGCTCCCGGAAATGCACATCATCTGGACCCCCGGACATGAGTCCTTCGAGGGGAACGAGGCGGCACACGCCGCTGCCCGCGTTCATACACACCGGGCCGTTTCTCAAGAAGGCGAAGTCACGCAGCCCCTTCGCTCTCCCAAGCCCGCTACTCTGAATTCTTACGCGGACATCCTCGCCCATTACCACCACGAACGACGACGCTTCCCGCCACCACATCCCCATTTATCCAGAGCACAGGCGACTGCCTTTCCTCCATGCCATGTACCCCACCCTCTACTACTCAACGTGTAATTTCTGTCACCAACCAGGCACCCTGTACCACATGGTATGGGAGTGTCAGAAAACCCCATCTCTTACCCCAAATCCTCACCCAACGTACGAGCAGTGGGCGGACCAGCTGGCCAGCTCCGACCTCTCAGTCCAGCGTATCCTGGTGGAGAGGGCTAGGGCAGCCAGCGCGGACCAGGGCTTCCCGGACTACAGGAGGCCCCCCACCTGGCGGGCACCTGAAGCTCATCTTAATAAAGTTTATCCACTCCACTCTGTGGCTATGATGCGCGCGTGGTCCCACTCTATCTTGTGGCCCATCTTCTCGGCATGCTCTGCAAGTGCATTCGTCACGGTGTGGCCCTTGGTGACGTCATTTTTGTGCTGTTTAAGACGCCGGCAAAAATTTCCGCTTTCACCAATGTATACCAATTCGCAGTCGGCGCATGGGATTTTGTAGACCACACCAGGGAAACGTGGCCGAGGGAGGATCCTTTATGTTAAGCAAGTCACCCTTGAGCTTGCTTGCTTGCACATGCGCGATCTGCACACCACGTTTTCTGAAGACACGAGCAAGGGCTCCACTTCCAGGCAGTTCCTCTACAAGGACATGACATTAGTGTATCGCACGCCGTTCGATGTCACTGAGCTCTGCACCTTGCTACGGTTTTGCCTGTCTAACACTTGCTTCTCGCACAAAAGCGAATTCTACAAGCAAGTTTTCGGTACCGCTATGGGAGCATCTATTTCAGTCACGACTGCAAATATTACAATGGAAGCAATTTAAAACAAGGCATTGGAATTATTTTAGCCGATACCCAAGGTGTTCCTGAGATACTTCGATGACTGCTTCTGCGGTAAGGTGTACATCAGACAAACCAGCCGATGCGTAAATGACCGCCTCAGGGAACATGATCTTTCCATGAAGAATGGCACCGGGTCGCATTTGCCTCATCACTACCACGAGTGTGGCAAAGGATGCCTTCCGAGACTGACAGAGACAATCATTATCGGAAAGAGTCGTGACACCTTGGCACAAGAACTGCGCGAAGCGTATTTTATCAAAAAAAAAAACCAGCGCAGGCTGTATCAGTGAAGCATCGCTATCCCTGTTTTCGAAGGAGTACCGGATCCTAGACAACATGCGATAAAAAGGTGTGATTGTTGTCTTCAGCTGTGGCTATTTTGTTTTTATAGCATCTTTTTCAGATTTATTATCCTTTGTGTATGTTTGTGCGTTTGTAGACAAGCTACTTATATCGCTGTCTTTCCTTGGAATAAATCAGTTGTTAGTAGCGCATCTGTCTCGTCGTTCTTCGTTTTTTCTGTCCTCGTTTGTAGCGCTCGATTTTCCTTAAGCAATGAACCAACTAGCCCAACAGCATATTTTACTAAAAAAGCGGACCCTGATTTACGACGCTACTTGCCCGTACGATTTCGAAAAGGAGCTTTTGTTATAGCCGACGCTTCAGCTATCACGTCTCTCTCTTTGAAGGGAACAAACCGCACGCGGGCTGCGATCGATCACTGTTTTTACCATACAAACAGCTTCGCGAATGTGCAAACAGCTTCGTGAATATCAACCCAGTATTTTTTGCCTTGCTGCCCATCGGGAAACGAATTATAAAACGGATCTAAAACGATAAGCCAGCTTCCACAGCTAAATGATGCACTAAAGCACGAAAACATTTCCTATCTGCCACTGTTTTCTACTTTAACCAGAGACAGGTGCTGCTGAAAACATTTTACTTTCAAATAAACTAAATCTAACACTCAAAGTAAATACTTCACTTGGGAATTGCACTTTTAAAAATCTAGTCTATTATTTAGGAGACGAGAAGTTTCGTTAGTTTTCGCACTTGACGAAGACGACGGCCGATATTTGTGCTGATGTATTTGTTACTTAGAGAAAGGCTGATTTTGGCTCACTTAGCGAGTGAGGCAAAAGTCACACAAGCGTTTATAGCCGCGTGTACAACAACTCTATTTAGGTCGTCAAACTTTTGAAAAGGTCTAAAGGATAGAGGTGGCGTTGGGCCAGCCCAAATATGGCCCATATTGGACGCGGGATGCAAGCGGCCAAAAAGTTATAAAATATCTTTTTTTTTTCTGTGGTAAATGCAATAGGAATGACAAATGTAAGGCATGTGCTCATTTCGCGCTATTTTTATCTTTGAGTAAAAATTTTATTTTTAAGTAAAAAGAGGTTTGCTAACACCAAGACATTCGCAAGCGCGTGAATAGTTTGTAGGCTTCTCATCTTTCTTTCTTTTTTTTTTACATTGAAAAAAAAAAAAAAAGAATGGCGGATACGCCTGCCTATGCGGTTAGTTTAAACATGTGATGGCGACGGCGGTACAGCGCGCTGGTGTAGCAGAGAAACCCCGGGCGAGCACATCCCTGCACCTGGCGGAGCGCCCTGCAAGTCGCCGGAGAAATGCGAGCTTCACGGGACCGGTTCCCCAACCTCCGTCACAGGCAGCTCGGAACTTGTTTCGGCAACTCTCCACCAGGTGCAAACGTCGTCTGCATGGAGCTACTTTGAACGATGGTACCTAGTGTGCAGTGTGCTTGCGAAGCTCAGGATTTCGCCAAGGTGATTTTAAGAGCTTAGACTGCTTATTTGGACAAAGAAAAATTTGAGTGCAGTTGGCCTTTAATGCCGAGACATGTGCATTTAAAAATATTGGAGTTGATTTCCCGTGAGTTTTCACTATTCATTTACGACTTGTAGTGCCATTCACACACCTCCGGAGAAAACATAACCCTAAATGAAGAGGCCCACACAAGGGGCACCCTATTAGGTGCCTTCTGTCCCTTCTGTAGTCCGAGAGCTTTGGCGTGCGGCACCCCATCTCTGACGCTGAGGTTCAGGGCGTGAGGACCGCTTGACCTTCTTGCTAGCCGAGCTCTTGGCCAGCAGGCACTCTACCTGGTCCCCGGTTGACCCCAGGGCGACGCCTGGCAATGCTTGTGGGCTGGACCTTGACGGTACAGCCGCACCTCCGGGCGCTGGTGAAGCCTGCCTTCATGGGCAGGCTCCTTCCTGGGGCTCCTTTCTGATCTAGTGCATCTGCCGCAGCAGCTGCTGAAGGGCAGTGGCATAATATGGGTTGCCAGCAGCTAGGGAAGGCTGGCGCCACCACTCCTCGTAGATCTTCTGCAGCTCCGCAGTGTCCTACGAAAAATTTGTTCAGATATACCACAGATTTACTCAAAATTTGTTGCATCTCCTATCTTTACTATTGTCTTCTTTGCACTGTGAAGTAATAAGGGTGTTCCGTAGGTATTCAACTATGGGCCTACCGGGAAACCCATTAGGGCAGAAAAATGTTCACAGAACTCACCTTCCCCTGCCAAGCTTAGATAACCAGTTTGGACCAGAGAATACTACGCAGGTATTTACAGATTAGTTTCACAAACATTAATGCATTCATTGAACTAAAATAAAACACAAGAAAAAGCTTTGTTTAGTGCCATGTTCAGTTACATAATAATGACTGATTGATTGATTGACTGCGAGGTTTAAAGTACCGAAACTACACCTTGCTTATGAGGCGCGCTGTAGTGGAGACAGCTGGGGTTTAATTTTGGTCACCTAGGAACAGCTAGGAAGAGTTAACGTGCGCCGAAATCTCGACACACAGACGCTTTCGCTTTTCACTTCTATCAGGAAAATTGCTACCGCAGCCGGTATCGAACCCATGTCCTTGGGCTCAGCAGCACAACACCATAGTCACTTTAGTCTCACAGAACCCAAGCAACGCCTCTTCAAAATCCCAGGGTTCCTCAAAGCCTTACTTGAGAGCCCCTGACCTAGTGCTTTCGCAAGGCACCTTTTTATTCACAGGGCCTTAGTGGCATACAAGAACTATTCAGCGAAACACACAGAAAAAGATTAAGACCAGAATGTAAAATTTTACATCTCAAAAACTTGCACTGTGCAACTGACTATGTATCTAATGGTATGAAATTCGATCCTGGCAGAGTCTGTTTAACACTTCTTTTAAGCTGGGCTGAAGACTGTCCCACCTGGTGGGGGCCCCTAACACCAGCACAGTGCTGTTTAATGAAAGTTTATTCCTCCTCCTCTTAGCACCCTCCCTATGTCAGAAAGGGCCTCGGAAGACATACGACAGCAGGCATACAAAATTTCACACTAGCTGTGACATCTGAATACTACTTCATTCTTGCTACCCTTTACATGCATTGGAAAAACTTGTTCGTCTTGCTTCTGCTATGATGCTACGCAGTCATGTTGGATTGCCTTAATTTTTGGAGTGTCTTTTTTGGCATCCTGTAGCCTTCTTCTACTTAGCTCCTGCAATTGTACCTTCGTAAAAATAAATTTTACTACAAGAGACCCCTGAAAAAATGCATGCACGTGGTTATAAAATAGGTAGCTCTTTCCAAAAGTGGAGTGTGTTGCTGAGAAACAGATCCTGTTCAGGTGTCTAGTTGCTACCTAGGTGTCCAGTAACTGGAGTAAGGGTCACAATTATTAGGCTTTGCTAAAATAAATGCACGAGCACAAGCCACACCTCAACACCTCACGTTGGTGACTGCTTCCAGTTGAGCCCTGGGCCTCCAGCTGTGGCTCGGTATCCATAGGCAGCTGCTGCTGTTCAGGCTTTGCTGCCACCGGTTGGCCTTGCCCTGTGGGTGTGCTGGTGCTGGCTTCTTGGGAGTTGTCCTGTGTTTGCTTTCCCAGTCAAGCTTCCTGAATGCCCTCTCCAGACATGCTGTGAACAGTTAGGAATCGTGAAAACTGACTGTGAATCAGATCGAATATTCTCAAATACGAATAGTAGAAACCAACCACGAATTACATATATTCGAATGTAAATGGCAAAAGATTACTGCAAATGAATTATTTTCAAATGTGAATAGTGAAAATTCACTTCACATTGAATTTGATTCAAATTGCGCATTGCTCCCACGCCAGGCTGCTGTTAGCTGTGCCACGTATAAAGATGTATTATGAGCTGCACTGTTGTGGCGAATACCACACGCCCATTTATTCCTTCTAAGTGGAACAAAAATAGTAGAGCGAAGGTATGTACTGAGACATATGAACGTCTGGGCCATAATTTAAAAGTAGTTTTACAAGCACAGGCTTTCAGTCAGGCTGTGCCATCTTCATTAGGACAGGTGCATCAGACAAGTCTAGTTAAGTGCGCCGTGGCTGTGCATGTGCTCATCGCAGCCTTTCTCACGAATTAGAGAATTCAACACTGTAGAACAGATTTTCTGCGATACCTTTCCGTCTACACTGCATGATAGCTTGCTTGAAGCTGAAAATTAAACTGAGAGAGATACCATGTTTGCATAAACGTTGCCACAGGTCACATAAAAGTAGCAATATATGGAGTGTGCTGGGGTACATAGCTACTTACAATGTTCAACGTGATTTGGTGCTCTTCTGTCCAGCTTAGTGAGGGGGCTCACTCCTTTGTCGCCATACTGCCCTCTCCGCCACCCGCAGAACCAGTGGTAGACGGTGCTGACAGGGGGATTTACAGCGCTGCTAGCGAGCAGGCCCTCACCGTCCTCCTGCCTTGCCAGCTTCGTTTTATGAGGAGCTAGTGCGGCTGCTGGGGTCGTATCATCTTGAAAGTAGCGGAAGAATGCGGCACTTTTGTCCGATGTGGGTTTTAGAAGGCGAAGCCCATCGGCGCAGTCGAGCCCGTGGTTGAGCACCTCATGCAGCTTGATGACAGCAGTCGGCGAGACTGGCCAGTTGAGGAATGGGTCGTTCTGCTGAGTTGCTTTTGTGACTTCCTAATTTTGACATCTACAAATGCTTAGCAGTAGTAGAATGCTTTCCGGCAGTTTCGTTCAAGCTTCTGTGCTGACACCTTCACTCCTTGTGGAACACAAACCTGTAAAAAGAGAATATCACAAATTATCTCAATTCTCAAAATATTATTTAAAGCTTGATATACGACTAACCTGCAATATATTTTTTTACTTAAATTACAATTGTATGAAACACAAACGTGTTAAACGGTAATATTATGAATTATTTTAGTTGTGAGAATATTATTGAGAACCAGATATGCAATCTGTAACCTGCAAATGTTTTTTTTACTTCAATTACCCACTTCATCTGACAAGTTTCACAATCAGACAACTAAGAAATGCTGAAGTTCCAAGGTGATGCGCATACTGTATTAAAGATGTGCCTCCAAGTCATGTTCTGATCTACTTCGCGGAATAAGAAATTGTACAGGTTTAGCACTCGCCTTTCACTTAATTTTCCCATGTACGAAAAATGGCGTTTTAGGAAAATTTGTGTTGGTACCAAGCAAAAGAAAAAAAAAAAAAAAAAACTTGCTCAATCGCTCCCGAAATCGAAGCGGAACAGTTGCATGTTATGCTCTTGCATATAACACAATTCTCTCCAAAATAGGACAGTTATATGCTTCCCACATTTCGGTTACGTTTAAATCCACTGAACACGTAATAACACGACACGTTTAAAGCCTCTTTTAAAGCATTTTCAGTTGGTCTTTTTTTCCTCCTCAGCAAGGGGTGCCCCTTTATAAACCGAAAGGGGCAGGAGATAATTGGCTAAAAATCATTCATCTGTGAAAATGTTAAAAGCATGACACACATGCTTGACTCTTTTTGCTCGGACCATACTATGAAGCGTTATTTGTTTGTGAATTAGAATTACATCACACATTATTCTGATATTGTTTAATCTTACGTAAGGGAAAATAAATTAATTTGAACATGAAGTGAAATGCGGATTGTTTTTGCACGGGTGCTTCAAATCGTGGTCAAAAAATCCCAGCCCAACTCAATGTAACGTAATTTAAGCTATATGTTCTTTCACCTCGGCCAAGAGAACATACAACGACGAAGTTCAGCTGTTCTTCCCTTTGAAATTGAGCGTGAAAGACGGCGGCATCGATGATTGACCTGTGGCGTTGTTCAGCGTGACGGAAGCAAGTGTGATCAGTAGTAACCAGATTTTTAAGCCACCGCTACTGTAATAAATGCGTAGCAAAAAAAAAAAAAAAAAAAAAAAACTCGCTGGTGTAGCTTCGCAACTGCAACTGATCAGTCTGTCTTGATTTTACCAGGTCGGGTAGGGGGGTGATTTGGCAACGCCTCCGAGGACCTTGCCACAATAAATAAAGACACTGCCGAAGAGCATCTATGGTACCTCGTTGGGTTGGGGGCTCCCAGTCGACGATCCACGACGCACGGTTGCCTCGCCGTAGTAGTCAGCCATGCGTACGCACCCCCGCACGAAGCACGTCCACGTTATCGACGCTGGCTTTGCAGTCTAACTCGAAAGGTTGGTCGCGCCCGCGCATGTCACAACGGCTGAAGAAATTAACTGCTACTTCGCCGTCGAACTAGAAAAAAACCGTAAAATTGCAGCAAACTCTACGCCACTGATGCTGCTGGTGCCGTGAATCGCGTCACTTACGTGAACGAGCCCTAAACAAGAGCAGAGGAGTGCGGAGTACGTTTACTGCTTTGTTCGCACGCCGGCAGAACCAGCCTAAACATCAAATAGCAGGGAAGGAGTGCGGAGTACGTTTGGTGCTTTGTTCGAACTTCGCACACCGCAACGTTTAATGGCGCAAGGTTTGTTTTGTATTCAACAGGTGGCGCACCGCAAACGCGCAATTTTTAAATTGTAAGCCGCGGCATTCGCGTTCACGTCTCCGGCTACGGATGAGATTTCTTTTTCTTGGAATGCATTTTTAGCATTTCTGCGCGTACTGTAGCACGATATCACGTTACTGTGATCGCCTACAGCATCAGCAACCATGCTTAAAATAAGACATATTCCCGCTGCATTTTTTATTCAGTGACAAAAAAGTAAATTCTCAACAAGAAAAGTGGGGGGAGGGTTCATTATGAGAGTAAATACAGTAGCTCTCATTTCAAGCACAAAAAACTACACTGAACTTTTTCATGTTTCGACACTTTTTGCACCTCAAAAATTGCTGCTATGCTTAAAAAGAGAATGAGGAAGTAAATCTACTGGGATGTACAAGCGACATAGCACAGGAGCATAGTTCAGTACATCTGCCCAGGAGGGACCTAATGGTTTTACGGTACACTATAGACGCCTAAAGAGACACTAAAGTGCAAAAGCAAGTTGGCCAGCATCGGTAATTGCAGTGTTGTGAATACAAATAATATGCGACTTGCAGCAGCAGTACTTTATTAGTGCATGAAAATTCGCAAAGCGTCCTGAAAACAGGCACGGCTGCCCTGTACATTGTTCTGCAGACAACTTGTGGCATCACTGATTGCGAATGGCAAGACAAGACTGGTGGAACTAGTCGAAGTGTTCTTCTGAAGCAAACACTGATGCAGGGTTATGCAAGTTTAAAATGAGTGTGTGCAAGAACTTTTCCTGGTTATGAGCATTTTAAAAGACACAAACATCAGCCAGTAAACATAAAATATGATGCCTCATCCCAGGCTTTCTTGCAATGTCGATTTCGTGGGAATGTTTTGCCTCGCCTAGAAACACAGCCACAAAAATACATGCATGTGGGTGCACTAGAGACTGTAGTACTGTACCTAGCTAGTGACATACAGATAAAGCAGCCAGTGGAAACAGGAAAATTAGCACAATCAACACGAAGCAGGACGGCTTTCAAATGCTTTGATCAATGGTGCATGCATATTCAGCAGCTTTTCCTAGGTGAGTAGCGCCTGCAGGCGTTTCTGGGGAAACATGGTCAAGTAGCGCGGTAAAGACGGGACAAAAGTAGAGACCACACAGGACTAGCGCTAGACATCAACTGAAATTTTTACTACACACATCAAAAGATATACAGGAAGGGCGCATGTGTGAACATGCTCAAAGCACAAAGAAAAAAGACAAGGTAAAGTGGTGCATTTTGTTACGCACGTGACAAGTTCGCATCCAGATAATCTATTTCTTTTTTTGATGAACTAATAGATGCCGTGCTTACACACTTTTCACCGGCTTTCATGATGCACCACGCTTCAAACAATTCACGGCTGGCTTGGTCCTTAAAACAGCACAATGTTACTGTCTTCTCGTAAATTGGAACACAGTGTGGAACGCACCGGCAGCGGCGGCAATGGTCAGCTAAATGGCCCCCCGCAGCGAGCGCTTGAACAGCTGTACGGTGCTCCCAGAGCCTGTCATTTATGCACCTACCAGTCTGCCCAATATAGCATTTTCCACCAGATAGAGGCACTTCGTATACAACACCTTGTTTGCAACCAACAAACAGCGTGGCATGCCTCTTCTTCGGTTACCCTTCTTCTCGCCATTCACAGCAGAGCACATTCGTGCTAGTTTTTCTGGGGCGGAGAACACAGCGTCGGCACCACATTTCCCCGCCACCTTTTTAAGGCGGTTGGAGAAATTGTGCACGTAAGGGACGACTACAGGCCTCCTTTCTTTGCGAGGTTCATCTCGCCCTTGACGCCGTGCCCCTCACTTGACGTCACGCAATAGGCTTTCAACCACTGCTGCTATTACTTCCCGAGGGAAGCCGGCATCTTTCAAACGTGCACCTTGGTGCTGAACACTATCGGCGACTTGGTGCTGACAAGACTTCTCGAGGGCAACGCGAAGACAGCTAACGCCAATACCCCTTTTCACTATCTTCGAATGCGCTGAACGATAATCCAAAATTTCCTTTTTTGACTGTGGCTGATACGCCAAACACACGCGTGTTCCACAGAAATTAAAACACACATCGAGGAACTGCAAGGACCCATCATTTGGTAATTCATGAGTGAATTCCAAGCCGTCAGAGCACTCCAGAAATGTTTTCTTAACTGTCTTGACTAAAGGTTTACTTCTTCTGGCTTCACCGACCTAGTAACAATCATGTAATCATCGACATATCTAAATATCTTTGCTGTCTTAGCCGTGTCAATATATGCCTCAATGCTGCAGCGCCAGACAAACGTCTTCAAATTTTCCTTCTTCCCACACACCATATCCGACTGGAATAATCTGCCTGTATCTGTTGTCTGCAGCATTGATGGGATTGAACATATTGAAAATTGAGACAGTATGTTTTTACAAGTTACTGTATTTTACCCTGTGTTGTCGGTTTGTTTATATTTGAGTGATTCCTGCTTGGGTCCTGTGTGGGGCCTGCAGTATGTCATAAATAAATAAATAAATAAGCTGGTCCGCAGCAACACATGCAATGTACACTTAACTCTTAAGCCAAATACAGCCACCATAGCACATTGTTTTCACCTGTTTTGCAATTCACACAGTGAGAGCAGAACTGCTTAAATATGCTCCTTCTGGAAGCGTCATTTGGGAAACTGGTCATTAGGAATGCAATAGTCATCACTTCAAAGGCTCTGTGACAAGCTTAATAACACCCACGCTTTGCAATTGGTCAGCTGTACACTGAATTTGCACACCAGACACTTTCCTAAGCGGTCGCCAGCGACAAAGAAAAAGGGGGGTGGGGGGTCACAAGAGATTTGAACCCTGGAACAACACATTTAGCAACGGAAGCGCACACCAAAGGGTCATCCTGTCTGACTGAGGAAATCGTCCGAGCAGTAGTAAATCATTGAAGGACTCAGGCCAGTTATCATTGCGCCTGCCGAAACTTTAGCGAGTTACAACTGCCGTTTCGTCAGCACGGAACGCTAGTGAAGAAAAAAAAAAAAAAGAACGAAAGCAACATGGTCGTTTGCGCTATCACAGAAAAACATCGGGGCACAAAATGCAATTTCCGGGCCAAAGGTTGAGCCGATCACATGTAGGGTGAACAGTAGATCTACGTTTGAGAAACAGCCGCTCCAACTACGCGGCGACTGGCGAACGGTTGAGGCACTTCGAAATCTACAGCGCCGGCCAACACCCGACAACGCGAAATCACGCACATAGGCACGGTTGAAGCACTTCACGTAAGAGCATGAGGAGAGGATACAGTAGAGCGCACACTGCGTATCCAAACAGTTGCCGCTTCACGTAAGAGAACGCGAAATATCCAACACAGGCACGGTTGAAGCACTCGTAACTTCGCTAGAATACGAAGGATTAAGCGTTAAATCCAAAGCACGGCCGTCGCAGAGAGCGAAATAAAACACGCCGATTGATACACTTGTCGCTTCACGAAAGTGCCCGAGCAGAGGCTAGCGCACGCCGGCAGCCTAGAAATATGTGCTAGTCTGCCGTCCGCCGGCCGCGAAGGGGGCTCCTCCGTGATGCATGCAGCGGCGGCGCTGCAGTCAATCGGAGCGCGGTGGCCGGCCGGCGCGATGGGCAGCGGCGGACGGCGCTCTGCCGTGCCGCTGCTGCCTTCGTAGTTCTGCCCTATTTCTGGGCGGGTTCAGCCCATTTTAACTGCCCCTTTTCGAACCCTATCCGTTTCTGTCGACAAACCGGATTAGGCAAATAAGTTGGTTCTTACCAGTACGAAGAGTTTTAACCGAAGCGTGAAGTGACAGGAGTACGTTTTCGCGTATTATGAAGGATCGAGCCTTGTAAAAACCGCGGAATCGTGTCGCTACGCCCCCGAGTATGTGACGAACCGATTTCGACACATACACGGGGGCTTCGGGAACACTGCCGGCACGGCATCGTTTCCCAGCTTGGAAACATCATGCGGGACTTCAGCTACATTACCAAGCAAACAACCCTTCTTTGTGAATACCCCCGCCGTTGTTAACTGATGGATTAGCCAGCGCGTGAAAATGAGTGTGTGGTGTGTCGGCGCTCCGCTTCTTTGTATGGCTCTTTGTAACCGTCTGTCTTTGCACTTTGCAAGTTTCCCAAGATGTCCCCTGTACGTGTATGTAAATAAAGCAGCTCGAACCGGTGCCTTCTGACCTTTCGCATCGTTGATCTGGAGGCCCTTAAGCGCACGTCTTCGCGGCCCCCTCAGTTACGTCCAGTCAACTGGGAATCTGTTAAATGTAAATGCCGAATAAAAAAAAAAAAAACGACGTGTGCACATGCCCACGAAGTTTTATCACCTTCAGTCATCATATACGGTGATTTCCCCATAACTCGAACTCGGATATCTCGAAATATCGGTTAAGTCGAATCCTTTTCTTGCCGTGCATATTCCTGCCATAGGCAACATTTTCCACCCTTTGTCTCGAAACGTCTTTTCGGGGATCACGGATATCTCGAAATGTTGACAAAGAGGACGCAATGCAACATTCGCTGCAGGCAGCTGATAAGCTCTCGGTTAAAGCTTAGCTTTCATTACGAGCCGAACACCGTCGCGAACGGCAAATTTGCGCGGGTTACGCACTGTGCGCGGCCGATGGCCCGTTAGCGGAGTGCTGTCTGACGCCTACATCGTTGATATAGCTGGGGAAGACGCTTCTGATCATGTGGACGACGACGTGTCTCAATAAGGGCCAAAAACGGCAGGAAAAAGGAAAAAATATGCTTTGCCTGCTTCACAGCAAGATAGAATATGGCGTTGGCGACCAACAGTTGATGCGGCATTGAGAGCTTGAGAACACTTTTTTTGGGACCAGATGCGAAGGCGAAACAGGCGAGCATCACGCAGTTCTTTTTCCGCAATACCTAAAAAAATTGTTTTTTTCTGCAAATTATTTTGCCTGTATTCCGGAAGCGCCCCTGTGCATCGGAGCGTTTGTTACCAGCGCTAGCTCTTATTCCAGTGATCTGGCCATACATTTTTCGCATTTCGCTTAACCCAACACTCCGCTTACCTCGAAATTGTCAAAAATTTGGGTACTATCAAACCTCTTTTGCGTGCCTGTAATTTTCGGGAATACCAAGATTTGAAATATTCGCCAGCAATGGGTACGTGATATTGATTTTTAATAACACCCGGCTGCAAATCAGTAACTTCGCTTGCATTCCTCATTGCACAGGTTAATTCTTTTTGATCACCCACACACTCGGAGTGAATTACGAGACGCACGCGGGGAAAGCAAAACGGAAGAATATTTGTGTTATGGCCAATCATTATAGTCGCGGCTGTTTGAAACCAAGGAGTAAAGATATTGAGGTTTATTTATACTGTGATGACCATATATACCTTGCTTTATCCCCCCTCCCCTCGCACTCTGCCCAAAGTATATAGGAACAAGTTTTTGCTGGCACAACATTTTACTCAAGCTTTCGCTTTTCTTCTTGTCGGCCTACCAGCCGGCTGCGCGCTTGTCACCGTCAATGACGTTCGGGAATGACTCGGTAGTTTCGATGTGGAACGAACGCAGCTTCTGGTGACGCAGGGAGCTCTTTTTGAACGGGATCTCACTGTCTGAACATTTATGGTTGAACGCGAAGCTTTCTTGTGAGCGATTCCTTGTCGTCTGAGTTTTGACTTTGACTCGCACGAATTATGGACTTATGATCGCGCCGGATTTGACATCGACACTTTGCCGTTTGATTTAACGCGAAGCAAGCTTCGTGTTCAACCATCGTTGCGGAGTGGAGGAGTGGATAATTTTTCTGACTAATTACATGTGCACGTCCATGCACTCCTCTCCAAATCCAAACTGCTTTGACCATGTTGGAATTGCGCAATGAGATAGACGTCGGCTTCATAACGCGATGGAGCCAGCTTCGATTCTGACCACGGGAAGCGTTTTTTTTCCTCTCACTTTACTCACAAACATCACCGTCGTCAGACAGTTGGCTTTCCTGCAGTGCTTTTTCGAGGCGACATAGGCCATCAGTGAGACATAGAAAGCTTCACTTTAATAATGGTTCAAGCGGTGGTAGTGAAACGCACGGCTGCGCTGGTTGCTGCGGTTTCATCCTTCGGTCTCACTCGCGAAATTTAGCGGCCGCAAAGAGGCTCCGTAGCCCAATTCGCAAAAAACTCGGGGCGTGAAACTAAAAGGTCTTATAGTACTATCGTACCTTCAATTGTGAGCTGATGTACCTCGTACCATTCGATTTCACCGCTCTAAGTGGCCGACAAACCCCGTTGCGCGCTCGCGCTCCGCGGCAGTAGCGCGCGGCACAGGCCGACCTGCGGCCGCTCTCGCTCCGGCCGCTCGGGCGCTCCGATTGCTCGCAGCGCCCTCTGCGCAGCGCTGTGCGTGCATCAGCGTCGCGGACACGCCTTCCCATAGAGAAAGCGCGCGGACGGCAGACTAGCACATATTTCTAGGGACTATACCGGCAGGGCGGTCCCAGAGCGCGGGGAGTGTGCACAACGGCGGAAAAGCCAAGCGCCCTTCGCCTTTCCCACTCGCACTCCTCCTTTTCTCTCTTTCGCGTCTGAGCGTCCGGGCAATTTATTTCACGCCCCCGCGCTTGGCCAAAATGGCGGAAAGCTCTTGCTTTTCAAGCGGGCTTCTTTGTGTTGAGATTGCAGAAGTTAGCTACTGAAGGGAAAGTGTGTTAAAGACATGCATATACCTTAAAATTCGACCGATGCAATCGTCGCTTTCATGCAAGAAGAATCTGGTTATTCATCATGGTGTGGTGTGTTGAGTTTCAGCACACTGTAGATGCCACTGCCCGCAGTAAAAAAGGTGAGGCATCCATGTGCTCTGTTATTAGTGCTCGGTTATTTTTATTTTGGCCTTCTTGTTTACTTTAAACATTCCTTTTACGTGAACTTTTGGGTCCGGTTGTTTTTCTTTTGCAGAAGGTGCACGCTCCACGTGCGTCATTTCATGAACTCAGTGTGTTCAGGGGGAAAAAAAGGGAGATAAAACAAGTTTTGACGACAGATTTGTTCGTGGAACGATCGCATTGTATTCCATATTTTTCCTGCGTGGCGTGTGCAGGTATTGTTGCGCCTGTGCACTGAAATGACGACCGTCCCTGTGGAAATGACGATCACCCCCTTTGTCCACCCTGTTCAGAGCCTCAACCTTAGCAGCAAGGCGTACAGTCGGGATCAATTTGAAGGTGATCGCGGGAGCACCGACCGACCGCGACGACAGCCCCTTAGCGTGACACTTTTTAGCATCAGCCACAACGAGATTATGCTAGGTTTGCTTCTCCCATGGCTGTTCCAGGCAGTGCGCGCATTGCCGTCAAAAACGATAAAGGACGCTCGTTTCTTTTTTTCTTTATCCTTTCGTCAACACACTTCACACTGATACGCAACCTTCTCAGGGTAACTATGCCGGCATGCCAGGGCATTGTTGTGTAAAAAAATGTAATTTGCTTCCGCAATGCCGAGGCAACGCCGCGTGCCAAGGTATCTTCGGTGTTATCAGGTTGCCGAGGAACGAAACGCGGATACGTCACCCAAAAAGGAATGAAGAAAAAAACTGCGGCAGTCGGCCTTTCTAGAAGGGGGTGAGCGCATTCTATGCAACAGCCAAGAGGTGAGGGGGGCAGCATAATCTCATCTTCGCGAATGAAAAAAAGTGCCACGGAACGGCGCTCTGGTCTTGCTTGCTCGGTGCTCCCGCGATAACCTTCAAATTGAGCCTGACTGTACTTTCTAATAACATTTCGAGACCGCTTCCAACGTTCCACAAATAATAAGCTTAAGCGCTTGCCTATCGTGAAATTCCTGATAGGAGATTGAAATGTTGTGTTGACATGGGCAGTGCATGCTTTAACGGCGGCGTGAATCACGAAAAATTGGTTTAGATTGCGATGTGGTGTGGCTACGCAGCGCAAGTGTGAAGGCCCGTTCGCACTTGCGACTGGAGCGATAGAAGCGACGCGATTGCTGTCCGCGGCGACAAAAATTGGTCGAGACCAAACGAACAAGGAAAGCGGCAGAAATCTCGTCGCTTCTACCGCTCCAGTCGCCAGTGTGAACCACTTGCGACTGGAAAGAAACATATGTAGGTCATGTAATTGTCCTGTATTTCCCATGAAATACTCTGTGTTTGATGCCTAATAAAATAAGCTGTATCCAAAAGCTGAACCTAATCGGCGGGGGCTTACAGCGAATGTATGACACGCTTCTATTTTTGTGCGCCTTCGGAAAACCCTGTTGCAGTAGACTATTACTTGTGGCTTCGCCGAAATGTTTTTTGTTGTTTTACTCACAGAGCCTGCCTGACAGTACATCCGCCAGGTGGTAAGTGCGAGGCTCCTACAAAATAAGGCAAGAGCAACTCGCAAGCCTTGCCTAATTACCTGGCATAGCACAAAATCTGATATGGCTGCGGCAATTCTCATTGCATCCGTGATAATCCCTTGTATAAATTTTTCGCGGCAGTTGTTTCTCGTTAGCCGACTGGGGTCGCATGACAACCTGCCAGTAAATTTCTTTTGAACCCACTCTTCCGGCATCCGTGAAAATTCCTTTTTAAAATTTCAGTCGGCTCCCGTTTGCTGTCTACAGAGATGTTTTTTCCACCAGCAAGACAGATAGATCTGCGCTGCTTTATGCACAAGCGATAAAACTATATGTTTCAATGGAGCCAGGCATACATCGCATTTTGTGATAATGTGCTCAGGCAGCCCGGACATGGGCCGCTTTAAATAAAGTTTGATCTCTCTCTCTCAGGCAAGCCGAACAACAAAGTGCATAGTGAAACTAGTAAGGCTTGAGCCTGGAGATTAGCTATGTTATGGCTAGCAAGAAATGAGCAACCGCGGGTAAATGTAACAAAAACGTTTTCAAGGAGGGACTTGCAATAATTTATGTGCACGCCGCCATTATTGCTGCTCACGAACTTCATGCCCCCATGGATGCAGCACTAACGTATCTGGTAATACTTCAGGGTCTTGGGCATCTTGCTATCAATCTTTACATCACGCTTTTTCACTCCTGTGATAGTTCTAGTGTCTCTCTTCCAAAGCTGCACGTGGTTTGCAGCGCGGTATGCAGACATTTTTGCCATGAGCTCATCAAATGTGGCAACCAATGGAAAGTACCTCGTGGCCAGTTTCCTTCATTCCTTGCGATGGAGCACGTTGGTTGTGGCATCAGTCCTTAATTGAGGTGGTGTGGTGGAGCACTGAACGAGTGCAGGTGGATGCGCAGCTACTGCAGAGGAGGCCTCCCCCTTTGGCGCGCTGCAGCCAGTCGATGTGGCCCAGGGCCTGCTGCTCTACCGCCATCCCGATTGTCCACACCCCCGCCTTGGCCAGCGTCTTGTGGCACTGTGAGCTCCAAAGCAGGCACGGGCGCCTTTGCGGCAGTCACCCTCCAACTGCCACCAATTTGGTTTCGGCAAGGTGACCAGCGGCAGCGCACACATCAGCAGCCCTACAGCCAAAGGCTGTCTGTTGGGAGCAGCCACAGTCTTGGGCGGCCACCTTACTCACAGCCAAGGTGGCCATCCGGTCCTGGCACGGAGCTGCTTGGCGGCCTGGCAGAAGCCATCTCGGTGGTCCAGCATGAGCACCAGGTAGCGCACCCTGGTCTTCCACCCGAGCTGCTCGCTGTCAACTTGCAGGCATGTGACCCTGCAGCAGGCCTGGGTGTCCCAGTGAACAAGCATCGCCTCCATCTCGGTGCCCGACAGCTGCAGGCTGACATTGGCGAGCTTGGCCCGCACTGCATCCGGGGGTGCCTGCAGCTGCAGAACGACGCCTCGGCAGCCCGCCATGGGGCCTAGTGCCTACAGGGCTGCGGCTGCGGCGTACACAGACAGGTACACCCTGTGCGCCCTTCTACTGTGCAGGCCGTCTGATAGTGCCACTGTGACCATGTTGAAGAGTAAGGGGCTGACGACTGTGCCCTACAGGGTGCCCACATCCACTGGTTGAGGCACCGACAGGGCGTTGCCTACCTGCCTTTGTGCCATGAGGCCCGTCACGAACGCCTCGACGGAGCCCCGCAGCTTGTCCGCAATGCCGGCCTCCTTTATGGCCAGGGAGATGACAGGGTGCTGGAGGTTGTTGAAGGCACCCTTTATTTCCCCCCCCCTGATAGAAAAAAAAAGCGTGGAAGTTTGCAAGCGCCCTTAACCCTTTGAGGGTCGAATTTTTTTTAAAAGTACTTTCCCTGGTGGTCAAATTAGTTTATTGCGGATTTGGAATGTACAAAATGTCTAAAGTCATGATTAAATGGTAAAAAATTATCAGGAACAGTATTTTGGGGTCAGCATCACTTAGAACTGAAAAATGTTCAATAGTATTTCAGAGTGTGGTATTCCTTGAAACACGGGTCTATGCACAGTGCCTTATTGAAGTCTGCACACATACAGCGCATGTCCGAAAATGAGCTGTCTTCTTCCGAAAAAAGGCTATCTTCCGATTCAGATTCGGTGAAAGGAGTAAACTCAGAGTCAGATGAGTCATCGCGGTCGGTGTCATCACAGCGGGCAGTTCATTGGGCCATATCGCTGCTTTGCCGTGCATCTGAAGAACTCGAAGGCAACCCAGTAAACGAGGAGAGCGAGAAAACGCCGGTGATAAACAAGCTAATAGCAGCGCCAATATAGATAGAAATCAACTTCCGCCGCCCCCACAATGGAGTCTCCGATTAGGTTACTTCAGTTCCAAGCAAGGAGGGCAAGAATACCTAGTGAGCGTGGGTAATAAACAAGATAAGAGCAGCGCCAATATAGATCGAAATCAACTTCCGCCGCCCCTGATAGCGAGCGTCGATCAAGTTTCGCGCGCCTCCGATGCGATCACGTGGCGAAACTGAAACCACGAAACGCGTTAACACGTACAGACGCCGTAACGCGCTGAAGCCAGAGAGTTCTGTTTTTCACCGCAAGAAGGTAGCACAATCAAATTTCAAACACTTCTTGTAAGTCCCAGGAGGTGGCAGCACCTCCCAGGGAGCATGCATCGTTAATATGGCGCGAAATTTCAAACGGATGCTCGAAATCGTACCCGTACGGCAAAGACCTTGCGGGACGGAAAACCACCGCAGTACACGTACGGCAAAAACCCTCAAAGGGTTAAAGGCTATGAAGATAAAATACATGTTTGGTTCATTAAAAAGACTTTCTTGTCTCGATAACAATGATATCAGTCTTACAGCAAACTTCGAAGGAATTATCGATATATTAAATTAAACATTTGAAGCAATGGCGAATCCCCGCCCACTTTCCGGCGGCGATTTCACTATGACAGCACAGGATCTTGTTGGATGATTGGCGCCCAACGACCTAAGTCATCGCCAAGGAACATGATTGCGTGATTTTTGAGGGGCCTTCATTGATCTTATCATTTGATCTTATCACGCGCAAGAACAGCGCTGTTAAGGGCGAAAATTACATGAACCTGGCAATATTAGTCCACACGCAAAGCGGAATAATTCAGCCATCGGCATTTGTTAAGTCATGCCAGTTTAAATTTGCGCTTCTGTTTTGTGACTCATCGGGGCGGAGAAGCTTGTGCTTTTGTAACATAATGAATCTGGTTGACATTTCTGCACAACCCAACTTAGAGTCTGCTGTAATGAGCTTGGTGTTCTCAAGTAGTTGCATTCCTAGCGGTCACGTTTTCAATGCTTCGTGCATAAATGCCCTATAATCTGCCTGAAGGCGTGTACTATCAAGCTATACCTTTTCTGGAGCAGCCACCCCCTTTAGTTACCACTCCCAGATGAGGTAGAGCAAGTCACTGCAAAGTTCGCCATTCAATGCTGTATCGAACTTTATATTTAGCAAGAAAAAATAACGCAAATACGGCGATGTCTGACCATACTCTTGCGGGCAGGCATGTTTTGTGCAAGCTGAGCAAAATATTGCTACGTTTTGAATTTTGTTGTGAGATCTGATGAAAGAGTTATAATGCGGTCCTACCATTTTGGTTTCAAACTTTAATGAAAGGACATACTTTTTTAGCTGACGCGTGCGCTGCCATTTTTCAGCCGAGTACACACTGCCGGTTTTAAAGCTAAACGATAAAAAAAGTATTTGCAGTTCATGAGCATGGGCGGTTCTGGAATGTATAGGGCGCACAGAAGTTTTGTAGTTTTCGTTGCAGACGCGGGAAATGGAAATTATGTTTGAAATCTTCTTTGTCCACCAGAAAACGGAGGATTGGGCAGCTGTGCAGAGCCAGCATGACCTTCGGGCATGGTGCGATGCCCGAAACAAGTCAGCATTTTGTTTCCCGGAGTGCACCAAGAAAACATGCGTATTGGCATGGCCCCGCATACAGAAAGACCAAAGACTACCATGCTTTAGCATGAAGCGGACAGTAATGACGCAGTTAAACTATTTCCTTGGTTGACAGCGACCGTGATGTTCAAACTAAAGCATGGTTTCAGGCTACGACAGAATAGATTGGCTAAAAATTGCAAAGTTGTTTACCGTGATACTTCCTTGGTATTTCGGTTACTTAAGAAATGCTGACGATTGCTCAAAATGTGCTTCATGCAACATTTTAGAATGTATCAGTTGTGGATCCGGAAAGAATCACATTGGCGCGCACCCGTATGTGTGTGTGTGTGCGCGCGTCGAGGGGGGGGGGTGAGGGGAGGAGGCTGGTGGAGGTGTGCTGGTGCTCTTGAGAGGGCCTGTTGTATGTGGCCGTTTATTTAATTAGGAAATTCTGTTGTCATGCACGACCGATTGAGCCTTGAAAGAACGATAGTCCTGCGCCCACAGAACTTCAAAGGCCAGGAAGCATTAAAGGAAAATTCTACCAGAAAGGCACCCCCCCTACCCAGCGATGGGAGATCTTGATGTCCAGCCCCGACCTGTCGACGCAGCAAGAGCTCGCGTCCAGGGGCCAGGAGCTATCGGACTCATATGGGACTCGTGAATAGGGTTCCACCCCGTCTGACGCCTGCGAGCGTCACCTGAAATGGGCTCAGCGAAAGTTGTTTCTCTCTCTCTCTAGAGCTCTTCTTTGCCACCAGTACGAAAGTCCTTCACTTGCGCTGCGCACACTGCTATGGTTTTAAAATTGGGTGTAGCAGTGGATTGCAGCCAGAACAAATATATATTTCATTCTTCATGTACTGATGCTACGCTGTCCCGATACACTCTGAGTAATCCTCTCCAACTTCGTGCATAATAAAATATTTGGGCCTTTACAGGAGTTGAATTTACATTTTCCCTCATTAAAAGTCACCTATCCGCTCCACCGTGGGTGCATTCAATTACCAATTCAAACGCAAATACTGCATTCGGAATAAAACAAGATAGACATTTTTTAGCTCGGAGACACAAGGTACTGTGGCATCGTGTAAATATTAAGAAGTGAATATTTAAATATCAAAGAATGCATAATTGATCTGCACCGCACAACTTAACGTACAATGCAACCTCCATCGTCAAAAGACATCAGTGATCATGTAAGGATTAGTGACTGGAAGAAAATGACTTACTATTCGATATCGCCGTTGTGACTCCAGCCCCTGAATATACACTGCTCTGGGCAGCCGAATATGGCCATCTGATCGTTGTTACTGTCGCTGATGATTGATTGATTGATTGATTGTAGGGTTTTAACGCGCCGACGCAACGCAGGCGATGAGGCGCGCCGTAGTGGAGGGCTCCGGATTAATTTTGACCACCTGGGGATCTTTAACGTGCGCCGAAATCTCGTACACACGGGCGTTTTTGCTTTTTGCCTCCATCAGAAAAGCGGCCGCCGCGGCCGGGAATCGAACCCGCGACCTCGTGCTCAGTAGCGCAACGCCTTAGCCACTGAGCCACCGCGGCGGGTATTGTTACTGTTACTGTCGCGACGCCGTCTGCCTGTGGCAGGGCTGGTGACCGTCGTGCCTTCACATTTAGGATAAAGTCTGGAACTGGCTCGGGGAGCCGTAGCACGCCCTTTTGTCGACCCGCTGTTTTGCAGTTTCCTAGGTTAGGGGAGAATACCGCCGAACAAATCTGCCTAATCGCGGGGGTGAAATTGACTGTCGCAACATCGCCGTCGGAAGGGGACAACACTCAGTGCGCGCAATCTGAGCCCACTCCAACAAAACCCTCCGGGCCTCGACAGAAACGTGAAAAAGGAAGAATGAAGGGCTGACGCGAGGAAGAGGGGCGTACCTTGCGGTGTGTCTCAATCACAAAGGCCCTCTGCCCGCGCACGGCATTCATTCAGCTGGTGAAATGGGTGAAACTGCACGTTTCACCCATTACGTAGCCCATCGCATTCTTCAGTTACCTTGCACGAGTCTTTAATGTGTGCCCATGGCCACTTGATCTCCCCCTTTCTAGGAGAGGGAGCAGCCGTGATCAGCCACTGCCGCTTGCACATTGTTCTGCTTAACATACAAAGATCGTCTGTTCCCGTTCGGGCCTGCATTGTACCAGTCTTCAACCATCAATGGCCGGCGGTCCCTCTTTTTTTCCGCCGCGAGTTAGTGCGGACCATGGTGCAGACCACTCCATGCTTCCCCGGACGAGTCAATCTCCTCTGCTGAGAACAACTCAGCCAACCAATTATTCTCGGTCTCGCCGCACGTCTCCACAAAGGGATACAACGCATGCCTTTGGCGTCCCGTGCGCTGAGCTTACCCGAAGGCACCGTCGCTTTTGGGGCTGCACCCCTCCAAAATCATCCCTCAGCGGTTCGCACCCCTCAGGCGCTTCGTTTTGTCACGGCCGGATTCGGCTCCCTTCCATGCGAAGGGTAGACATGCACTTTCGTTGCATTTTCATAGCATTTCGTGGAAAGTGCCATTAGTGGCACTTTCAAAAATATGCCGCTTTGTTCACAGGCGACGTACCAGGCATACAGGCAGCATGGCGATGGCCGGAAAAATTTCGGGGGGGGGGGGGCCTGAAGCCCGGTCAGCCCCCCCCCTCCCCCCTGGCTACGGCACTGCATCAAGTAGCACGAGGGCTGCCACCTGCCTGGTAGTCTGGGTGTGCTCTAGCTCTGTCATTACGTTGGCAATGGAGTTCATCGCAGCCTGGTGCTGCCGGAAGCCTGTGAGCTGCTCTGAGATGCACATGTACTCCATTTCGTGTGCATGCTGCCAAAAACTTTTGCCCTTGCAACAGCACTACGATTGGACTCGGCTTATCCACATCAAGTTGGTTTTTATCATTCTGAGTGCTTACCGGAGTAACTTCTTGCACAAGAAGTTATTGCAGTAAATCCCACCTTGAAAGCTTTTTTATCGTATGGCTTTACGTGTGGTTGCTCATATTTTACTAGCTGTAGCATAGCCAACCGTAACATATCCAGAGGGGTGAGCTGGGCGAGTTGGTATGTGTCATCTTAACAACAGCACGAAAAAGACTGGGACGAACGAAGCAGACAAGTCGAGTGATGATTCACAACTAGTTTTTTGTGGAATGTGCACTAAACATAAACCTTGGCATCAACAGAAGAAAAGAGATGGAACACATTCCACTCGAACGTACTTCCTTGCCCTTCTCCCCCCGCCCCTTCACATGACAAACACTGGTAGAGCCTTTTACTTGACACACATGATCCTTCAGCTATGGACCACTGCCGAGCTGATAACAGAGTTTCATAAAGGAGGAACATCAAGTTCAATGCCGCACTTGTGTTTGGCGGCATGTACTGGTTAAGAAGGCGAACTCTGTCACAAAGTACTGGCGATGTAACACAATCGCCTCCCAGTTTTCAAATGTTGCACGCTTCGATTATCTCTCGGCCTGTCTGCCTGGCACGTCTGGAAAGAAGTACACAAATGGGTCCCACCGTTGGTGTGCATCGTATACACGACTATTGAGCTCTTCTTACAGAAGGTGCTCTATGGGTCCACAATAGTACTGCATGAAACCTGCCCTGTTTCAGTGCCTTTTGTAGCAAAATGCCTTAGCAACCCATGCTGTTTCCTTGTCAATGAATGATGAGCTTGTCATTACAGAACACTTGTGGGTACCCTGTGTTTTGTTTCCTTTCAACATTACAGGTTTGCAGCATGATGGGAAGGAGTGCAGAGACGCTGATGCTGCGATTGCTGGCGTTGTGCAAACAAGGGTACAAAGAACTATTGCCTGCAAGACTGCAAGAGGATGGCACTGCCTAAAGTTATTCTTTGTTAGAGTATAAATAAATTTCAAGGTCTGAACCCAATACCCATGTACCCTCAATAATAAAGTGTGTCCACATCTTTTGACAGCTGTGTCTGTTTACTTTTCATGCAAACCTGCAACCACTGAATATGTAGCCATGCATGCAAGCAAAAAAGAAACTACACTGAAAATGACTGTGACTAAAAGACGCATCCCGTTCCCATCAAGTGCAATTTTCAGTGCACTACCACTTCTAAACGTGCTGACTCCTGTTAATCATTTCAGTTTGCACCATGCTATAAATGGCTGGTCATACATGTGTTTAAGCGAAGTCCTGGGAACAAATAGAATTCTTTTATTCAATTTACAATTTCCTGTTGGCCTGAGTGGAAAAAAAAATACAAACCAACTGATCGGTTAGCAAAAAACCTGCGGTGTCCTTGGACGTATCCAACTGAAGAATGGTGTGCCACAAATGCGAAACTTCAAACAGAATTTTTTGCTTTTGAACACTGAATAGCATTATTGACAAATGGATTAAGTGAAAGTAACCTCGGCAGCAAAAATACGAACCTATTTTAGGAAAGATCGTCAACACATGGTCAGAAGTAGAGTTCATCGAAGAGTACAATTTCCCAGCATCCACTATGGCATTCCCTGTAGCCATTTCTAGTTTCAGCGTGTAAAACTACCTTGGCTTTTTCATCCGAAGACGGCAATCACATTTTTGCACACAATGGAAGATCAGTGCAGTTCATACTTGCATATGAAATGAGTGAGTATATATACTGTTCTCTTCATGCCTGACCAGAAGAAAAGTGCAATTTGCTTCACTTCAAAGTAGGGGCTTTAGTCTGAAATATCCTGAATGAGTGGAAGCTGAATTGTCACACAATTATAGTTTTACTGCAGCGTCACAGAAGAGTTCAGGTTGTCGAGAAAAATTGGAAGCTCATCACTGCTGACTGAGGGCCATCTTTCAGGGAAACTTGCACAAATATTATGAGCTTCGTATCGTCTAAAGTCACACTAGTGTTTTCTAGTTTCGCTATGCTGCTGCATTCTTCAGAAATAACACTTCCCTGCAGAAACGTCTTACTGTCATTGAGAATACCCCCATGATGGTGGTTATGGCCATCCTAAGAGATTGTAAGAATTTTTAAAGGAAACTCTGCAGCGTACCATTTTCTTTGGGACTTTACAAGGCAAATTATAAATTATGCCTTCTATATCAAGCAAATGCGTACTCAGAATATGTACAGATGCTGTGAGTAGCCGTACTGGGAACTGTATGCAAATAAAATATAAGGCATATTTTATGACTGCAGTTTCATAGCACATTCACCATGACTGGCTTCATAGGTCATGATCTCAATGTATATTTTACATCTGTGCAAAAGGAACGTAGTGCACTGAACACACTTAAAATCAATTCTAACTCGGTTAAAGTAACTCACTTAAAATCAACTCTACAGTTTACTTATATGTTCAAGGCAGTAAACCCCTGAGTTTATGTTCGGTTGATTGATCAGTTGATGGACTAACTGAAAGAAACTGAAAGTAACTCAGCAAAAAAGTGCGAACCTATTTCAGCAAAAGCATAATGCATCATGGTCAACAGTACAGTTGTCATCCAATACTGCGATATCTCTAGCACTTTACTGTGGCATGCCTCATAGCCTGTACCTGGCTTCATCGCATAAAACTCCCTTAGTTTGATCCCAAGACTGCGGTCACATTTTCATACGCGTTACCTGATAGTGCATGTCATCATACGTGAACATGTATTCATGTATTACGTACCTCAAATAAATGGTGTCTAAATAAGTAAACCTCTAAATAAAAGCAAAATATTGCAATAACTGTAGCATTGTTTAAATGTAATCTGGTAGCTTTCGTGGCACAGAGCACCTGTATCAGTTCCCTGTGAAGAGGGAAGCAATTTATGTTATTACATGTCTTATTTTTGGTAACACAGGGGGTTTGGTGCCTCGGTTTGCCTCCCCCCTCCACACTTTTTTTACTCACATCCATAGGTGACAGTGATCGATTTGCTGTGGTGAGAGACCCAGGTGGTTCCCTCCATAGAGCAGCAGCATTTGCACATAGCTGCCCTTGTCTGTAAATTAGCAAATTGAATCGTGGTGCTTTTAATCAAACTTATCTTACAAGGATTATAATATAGTCCTCCTTGCTATAAATTGTTTGCATAGTTTTTGGTATGTATAGAGAATCGCACTTTGCTGACATCAGTGGGATAAACAGGATGAGGTAACAATCAATTACACATCCACAAAGCACACAGATTGTGCCTTACACTGAATTAGCTTATAAAATAGCTAGCGAGAAGCATATATAGCACACTTTTTAAGTTGAAACTTCCTAATTAATCCACTCATGTTCAAACATAACGCCGAATGCAAGCTATGCAAGCTATGCAAGAGCTAAGCTAGCTCTTACCGTTTAGCATTTACACTTTATTTTTATCTGAGTAGAAGATTTTGGAGCTTTCTTTTTGCTGCAATTGTATTTGGTGCACTTGAGCCCCACGATGTGCATCATGGGACAAACTCTCGTATCATGATTTTAAGGAATATATGCGCAACCATGCATGTACGTTGGTAACTGAGGTATGTTTTGAAATGCTGATGTTTTGCCGTCTGGCCCTTTTATCACGTTTTAATAGCGGTCGGTAGTACGGCTCATCTTTCTCCCCAAAAATAGAAGAATTATGCAGAACTGGGGCTTATTTTGCTGAGGCAATCGAATAAAATACAAAGCAAACACGTGCGCGCTCCGTGCTTGTTGACGAAAAGTCGGAAATGCTGATGAAAAGTGTCGTGTCAGCTCATAGGAACCCCAAAACTTGGAAAGCGATGTGCAGAGCACGCTTGACGCTCCTTTGGGGTGGGATGTATGCAGAAACGGAAATGTTATTATTCATTTTTTTGCGTTAGGCTTAAAATACGTGTGTTTACTCAGCGCCCCCAGTACCAGAGGCGATAGTTTATTTTTTCACCTAATAGCTAGGAATGAAGGCGGTATTCTGTACACTGTTTATACCTCTCGAAATTACGATGCACGGCGACCACTGAAGGTCATCAGCTTCAAAATGAGTCAAGGAAGTTTAAACTGAACAAAGGAAACTCGATCATCCTGTCCAGACGGGATCCGGACAGTTTATCGAACGCCGTTTTATCGAACGCCATTTTATCGAAGCCGTTTTATCGAACGCCGTTTTACCGAACGCCGTTTTATCGACGGACGTTTTATCGAAGCCGTTTTATCGAAATTGTTTTTCCCGGTCTTTTCGTGTAACAAAATTTCCAGTACGTTTTTTTTTAATTTCCTCATCGCTATGTAATTTGCAAATCTTGTCTCCGCAGGGAGCCTATTTAACAGAATTTGTAGTCTTTGCACTAGTTGTCTTTTATTTCGCGCGTGGTTTTTGTTGTTGTATTGCGCGAAGTTTGCCTGCACTGTTCATTGGGTAGGTGGTATTGCCATAACGAATCTCCTCGTGTCTCTAGTCACTCCTCCGAACCGAATCATATCACGGCATTGTGGCGTATAGACTACACTATGCTTCGATATGCTTCATACTTTTTTTGTATACACCACTTTTCTGTCGACACACTATCTAATTATTTTGCCGCGTATGTTCTACATAAGTAAGGCACTTCTTGGTGCTTGTGAGTTCAGTTGCTAAGGGGCTACCAAGCCTTGTCCTACTGTTCTTCATGCCTTGTTCAGAACTAACTATAAAAAAAGTTAGTGACAAAATTAGTCACCTACAACAGGTTGGTTCGTTTTCATCTCTCCCCCCCCCCCCCCTTGTTGCACCCCAGCGTGTCTGGGGTTTTAGCTCATACTCTTTTATCTTGTTATCATAAGGCAGAAAGAAACTGTAAGATAAAAATAGTAAACACCAAAAAAATAGAGAAATCGTGAAGGTCTACTCAATACAGGGCCGTAACACGATTACTTGGAAATAAAAATGTGAAATTGAAAAAAGTTGAGAATGAACAAACAAAACGTAATATGGACTCATGTGATTAGCTTACTAAAGCACACAAAAAACCAACAAAATGTGATGTCTTGTCTGGCGTGTTAAGGACGGGGAATCGAATGAGGGGCGTAAGAATGTTTACGCATCAGCAGAGAATTATGCGAAATCCTGTATATTTGAGCATGATTAACGAAAACGTAAATTGTGGCGGGATGTCATTTGTCGTAGGTTACGAGTTTCCCTAGTGCAAGGTGGCCTATTCGACTTGTCCTACATGAAGAGTTTGCCTATGACGAGTTGGCTGTGACGCGTTCACTTATGATGAGTTCTCCTAGACTCCACGACCTCTGTTGGGGCCTCACTTTAACTGTCGGATCCCCCCCCCCCTCCGTTCCATTTGTATAGCACTAATATTCCCGAAGTTCTTGGCACGATATTTCTTTAGGTGCAAACAATGTCATAACAAGGTCCGGTTAGGAGTCGTGTGCAAACCACATGACTAGAAAAGTTGGGGGAGGGCAGGAGTTTGGATCCCGTATTGATGAACCATGGCGCAAGGGATATATTTGGCAACACCAACCTAAGTACACCGATACACATCTATGAAATATTGCGCGCGGGGTTAGGGTTGCTGCTATAGTGGCAAGTGATGTAATATATACAAGGGGGACATACACGCTTGAGAGCAATTAATGAAGGCGCAAAAAATTCGAATAAAACAAAGACGATCTCGAAAACAGAAAAAAGACGCGTCAACATATATAGGCGGGTTTTTGTGGGTAATGGATGGCAGAGACAATGTAGAATGAAGCTAACTGCAGGTTAGGTTAATGCGATAGTCAGTTAAATAAAATAATCCCCGAAAAGTAAAATGAAAGCCGCAAAACCACACTTTCGATAAAACGGACGTAGGTGGTTCGATAAAACGGCATTCGATAAAACGGCGTTCGATAAAGCGGGAATTTTTTCGATAAAACGGCGTTCGATAAAACGGTGTTCGATAAACTGTCTGGGAACCGTCCAGACGCTTTTTGAATTTGTAAAAAGCTTGCATTGCACACCGCTTAGACGAGGGAGGACGGGGGGAGGCTAGGTTGGTGAGTTAGTGTCATTACTAATACATTATAAGCGTCGCGAGCGATGAGCGAGCGATAGCTTCCGATCGATGCATTCGTGCACGAAGCGAAGCCGACTTTCTGGAAATCGGTGGGAGCGGTGGTTGTTGTATGCTACCAACTGTCCCTGTTCTCGGTTCATTCGATGTCCAAACTATTTAGGAGTCACTGGCTCTCCTTTCATCTAAAAATGGCTCCGTCTGGGAGTCTGCAGGCACCAGGTCAAACAAGCATCTGAACGACGTTGGTCCAAATTGGAACTAGTTTTGTTTTATATGGTCCCAGCAGATAGGTTTTGCTGGGGGATAACACCTGGCCCCTTAATTTTACAAATATTAGCTTTAGGAATTGTCATTCTCAGACAAAGCAGCCTAACTTTTTTACCAGCATTGTTAGCATATTTGCATTTTTTATTTCCCATATTCATTAGAAGTAATTCCAAACACTAGTTGATATTACGTTCCAGCCAGTTTGAGTTCAAACAGAAGGCACCGTTGCAGCGCTTACACAATAGGCAATTAAACAGCATTTGCGCACCTTGATTGTACTGTTAAACTTGCTCCACTTTTTTATTGTGAATGATGCGGTCCCACAGCTGCAACCACTTGTGAAGGACCATGTCTAGGGCCATAACAATTGCATGATGAACTAGGTAGTAAAGATAAGAAATTGTAATATACAAAGGATAAAAAAAGGCAGGAAGTTAAGAAACATATCTTTAGTTGGTGTGAGGTATACTACTATATAATTGAAGAGCAGGATCATGATGCTACGCTCATTTGGTGAACAGTGGTGTTTAACAATGATTTATCGTGTGATGAGTGGGATTCCCTTCTCAGCATCAAATAGGAGGAATCTGAGCCAGTTAATTGTTACATGTTGAATTCTACGACAGTCAGCCTGAAGACTCAGACAAAAGGAGAAAAAACAGAGCCGTGCACGGTGTTGCATGGTGCATATCGTCCCTTAATTTCCTTGCCTTTTGTTTGTTATTCGAGGCTGACCATTGAAGAGTTGAACTGCTCCTCATGATGGACTTTGCATTTTACCCAACTCCTTGCTAGTATGATCAAGGAAGGAAATGAGGAGCAGGATCTTGCTTTTTGTGGTAAACAATGGTGCTTCGTCTTGTTCCTCACTTATGTGAAGAGTGGAATTCTCTTGATATTGCTCATCGGTAGCGTGAAGAACAGAATGAGCAGAGAGATCATGACCCTTCTCTTATGAGGCACAGAAATCATTCGGTGTGGAGTGCAATACTCATGTAAAGAATGGGATGATGCCCCTTCTGATTTGGTACTAAGAGATACATGCGGATGCAGAGGCATAAATTTAACCTTTTGATAAGTACGATACCCAGAAATGCTTCAGCATCACAAGAGAAAAGAAAAAAACAGCCTAAAGTTGTGCATGCTGCATTGAGACTAGGCGTTTCAGCCTCTTCGACTGTTTCAGCTGTCGATAGCTGTGTGAGAAGGCGTTGTTTTTTTAACCGGCAAACGATTTCACGGGGGAAGTTCCAGAATCAGCTGTATTGACTTGAAAGGATGTGAAAAACAGATGAGAAGATTCCTGTCTACGTGGCCAAAACTGGATTTCCTTTCACTTCTGTACTTGTTCATCCCTATACGGTGAAAGGGAGCCAAGCAAGAAAGCCATTCATTGATGGCTTAAGGGGTGCGTGACCCTTCTCGTAGACAGCAGTCATGGACAAAGTCTCCTCACAGTTCAAGATTCAGAAAGAAAAGAAATGCACGTAAAATGCATGTTCAATAACTTGAGGAAGAAAGCATCACATACTTGTGACATGAACAAAAATCAGAAGTCAATGTGCCTTTTCGTAATTCCTGTTCCCTCACTTTCACTCCTATAAAATAAAGTTTTGATTTGATAATTGAACTCAAGAAGCTCTGGTCAAAGAGCGTATATAGGTGTTTTACAACGCATATGTTGTATGTTTTATTGTCTGAGCACACCTAGAAGCAAACATCCAGCTTCAGTACTGCTTTCACGCTTGAAGGCACAGTTGACTCCCAATAATACGAAGTCCACAGGGACCACAATTCAATCGAACAAAATGCAGCTGAACAGCATTGTCATTAGTCCGCAACTCGTTCTCTTTTTCATTTCGTTCAGAATCTTGACTTTTGTTGTGAAGTCGAGCTTATATGTCATGGGTTGTCGTGATAGTGCAGACTTATCGCTAAAATCAAAGCCTCAAATGTTCACCTAACTGCTCACACAGTGCTGTGAGAAACAAAGAAGGTTGAGGGCCTCACAAGAGATGTGAACATTGGCGCGAGTCTGAACTAGCCTGCTGCTTTATCAGCAGTGCACTACCTTAGTTGTGATGGCACCGACATCAGTAGAGAACAATTAGGGCGCTGTTTCGACACTTGAAAATGGTTTTATATCGAGAAATGACAGTCACCTTGATGTTTCTATTCAATATAACTTCCAATTAACTAATATAATGGGTTCTAGCTTCAAATTATCAAGCAATTTCTTCCATTGAATTGCATGTAAAATTGCCGGAACCAGCACATTACTTCCAATTAAGTGACTTCAAGTTAGTGAGAGCCTACTGTACTGTCAGTGACAAGATATGTCAGCCTGGGCGTTCTGTATCACCCAAAACTCCTTTTACTTGTTCAATAATTACAGCAGAACTGGAGCATTGTGTTTCAGTATGCACCAACATTATCTTTGTTAAAAGTACCATCCCACAGCAGGCAGTGCTCAGCCGTGAATGTTCAAGAAAGCCAATTTGTGATACCGCAAAAAATTTCCATTGATTTGATTGATTGAAGGGTTTAATGCGCCGACGCAACACAGGCGATGAGGCATGCCGTAGTGAAGGGCTCCGGATTAATTTTGACCACCTGGGGATTTTGAACGTGCGCCGAAATATCGTGCACACGGGCATTTTTGCCTCCATCAGAAAAGCGGCGGCGGCGGCCGGGAATCGAACCCATGACCTCGTGCTCAGCTGCGCAACGCCTTAGCCACTGCGGCGGGTAAATTTCCATTGATGCTTAGCATTCACTTCTTATCGCATTTGGACAGTGGAGCCAGTGAATGTGCCAGGTTGGCCTTTTCGGAGTGTGCAAGATAACATTAATCTGCCCTTGTTGGGGCACGGTGCCTGGCAATGTGCCAGCAGGAATGAAAACACAACACATGAAGGAGGGTGTCTACTACTCAGTGTTAAAAACTAATGACAACAAAAAAAGAGGTGTGAGGTTATAGGGGCAGATGCAAGCATTTTGGCTAGAAATGCTCCTCTGCAGTTATTAGCATACTCAGTCATGCATCTTTGTATCTGATGGCAGGTCATTTAATGGCAAGCTTCCCAAAAAGACTCGTTATAACACGAAGCTTGCAAATTTCATGTCAAACAGTGCTATGAAACATTGCCAATTCTGCATTCATCACAGATGGCTAAATTAACTCCAAGGATTTGTGTTTAAGTCGTCAATGCAACAACCACATGCTATGAGCTTGTGTGTGGCATGCACTTTGCACGATCAGGTACGTGTTGCGACTGAAGTACCGCTAGGTTGTGTGCACCAAGATGTTTTAGGTTCGACATGTTCAATGACAACCTCTTATTAAACAAGAAAAGAATTTAAATAAAAGGTGGGGGGGCTTGCCAGCTACGTTTTTGTGCTCTGTTCAGGACACCACAGGGACTAGGTGAAGTTGCAAGCCACCAAGTGATTGCATTATTGCAGTGGGGCATCTGGTTTCATTTGATAGCTCTGCCATAATGCTAGCATGAAGTTCACACGATAACAGCATGCCTGCCTCCATCCTTCTGTGCCAGAATAAAGTGCAGCTGGTATTATTTTTCCCTGACATGTTTATCCCATATAGAGCTGGCCGGGGGCTATGGGATAGAAACGGAAGCGCAATAGCTAGTTTGTTGATAAGATTAAATTAGGCAAAAAAAAAAAAAAGCATTGCAGCAGCTCATAAGTTCTCGTGGGAGTGAACTGCCTCTTTTGATGGTCATAATTATATGTGGAACATATAAACGTCCAGTGGGGCTCATCATACCACGAAGGAAAGACCACAGATAAGCACTTGACAGATTTATTGTTCTCAAGTACACCAAACAAGCAAACACAAAAATTCATTCCGACTCTTATCATGCCAATTCTCGTGATACGCAATTATTTTTACTCGACGGACAAAAACAAAGCAAATTTTTGTTCTGTGAACGCCTCAAAAGGAGGTGCCACTTTACGTAAATCACCGGCTTTTATCTGCCTGCTACCTAGCTTGAAATTGTTGCAGATTTTCTAGCTGGACGACGACACGGCAGAATTTTCTGTGGTCACGCCAAACAAAAGTGCCACTTTGCCTAAATCGCCAGTTTTCAGCCTGCTTTCCAGAATTTTGTTGCGCCTAATACCAGTTGCTGGGGTGATAGCCGTACTCCAGGTGGCACCTTGAAAGGGAAGGAAAGCAATAAAACAAAAACAATATTGTGTACACACAGGAGTTTCCAGCAGCGCGGGCTGCTGTGTGGCTTAACTTGGTTTTCGGATTTTTGCGGTCCTTTGCTGGGGATGCTCGGGGAACGCCACGTGCTATACTTTGAAAAGAAGAATTATCACCGCCACCAGCTCCACGCAAAAAAAAAAAAAAAAAAAAAAAAGAAACGTCGTTCACAATGCCATGGTCACTTTGCAGCAGCATAGCGTGCCTTACCTTGGTTTTTAGATTTTTGCGGTCCCCTGAGGCCGCCGATGGAACGCCACGTGCTACACCTGGAAAAGAACAAAAGATCACCGCCACCAGGTCCACGCACAACGTCCATTTTTAAGCAGATCGTTGCTGCGCAGGCTTTACTTTACCTCCGTACTTGGTTTTTAGATTCTTGTGGTCCCCTGCAGCCGCCGATGGAACGCCACGTGCTGCACCTTGAAAAGAACAAAAGATAACGGCCACCAGCTTCACGCGCAACGTCCATTTTTTAGCAGATCGCTGCTGCGCAGGCTTTACTTTACCTCCGTCCTTGCGGCTCGGGCGCAGCGCGCGAAAACCATCACGGCGTGCCATGGCCAGGGGTGGCACGTTTTGCTGCAGCTGAAAAAAAAAAAAAAGGCAAAACACATGAAAGCAAAACCCTTTCGACGCGAATATGTACTGCTTACCTGGAGATTGTTGCGTTTCCGGCAGAACCATAATTTCATTCCGATGGGCTTTCGCGCCAAAAAAGGGGCACTGGCGAGCAGCACGTCGTGCACCTGCTGCAGCTGGAAAAAATAAAAAATAAGAAAGGGGGCAAAACCCTTTTGCCGGGAATGCTTACCTTGAGATTGTTGTGCGTTTCCTGCAGAACCACGATTTCGTTCCGACGGGCGATGACAAAGCAATTTTCGCGCCAAAAAAGTGGGCACCGGCGAGCAGCACGTCGTGCACCTGCCCGCCGCAAGCACCGGAGCCGAATGAATGAACCGGCAGGCTCGGCCGGTCGGCCGCGGTATGGCCGCAGCGGGGGAGCGCGAACACAGTCGGCCCCTGGCGGCGGCGGGACGAACCGCTCCTAGTGTTTATGGATGGCGCTCTCGCGTCGTCTGCTTTTTCACGTTGCGTGCGGCGCAAGACGCGTGTGGCACACGACAAAACAACCAATATGTGTGCTCGTTTGGAAGTAAGCAATGACATAGTTACCTCTGCATGTGCATTTCCTCTAGAAACGCAATATTCAGTGGCCGTTGCGGGTTAATGCACTGGTTTAATTCCACGCAACATCTTTGCCCTGGTCACTGCTTGAGTGTGAAACGTGTTATAAACATTGCTTCCACACATTGCACTTTTCTTATTGTTGAGTGCAGTCGTCTGCCGTTTCGGGAACGTCGAAGGGTGCTTTTTGAAGGTGGCGTGGTGATTATTTAAAGGATAAAAGTTTAGTACGCGAAACGGGTAAGAAGCGCCGAGACCTGTGCATACGCGTGCAAATTCCACACCCTTGTAAAATTGCGCTGTGTCCTTATAGAAAGAAGAAACAAACAAAAACATTTACACTGCACACGACCCGTACGCTATCGCCCATACATTACCGGACACGTATTTTACACCCGCAAGCGCCTGTGTGATCGTGTCCTTCCCGTACCTTTTCTAAAATAAATACCATTTTTGGACAGTCGTGTTTATACTAAGGAGGAGTAATAAACATTTATTCAACTGTATCGAGTTGCTGATTTTGCGTATTATTTAAAATACGTACGTTTCTATGGATGCGCAAAAGTATTTAGGGGGATTTTTCGGTAAAATTAGGCAGTTGTGAGTTTGCGTCTGTCATGTGGCATTTCGTGTGTCATTTTCATATATATCATTTTCAAATACGACATGAATCACCTTGTCCAGAAACGTGTCTCACTCAGCATAGCCGAATGCCTAATACGGTCACGTCTTAAAGGGCCCCTGAGATGGGGGTTTTTGGGGGGTCGATGGTATCGGAGCGCAACGGCTATTTCTTGAACTAATCGTGACGTGTTTGTGCGCTCTTGATTTAATCAATTTTTTTCGAGCGTAAAAACATCAGAAAGCTACCAAAAGCATCTTTTGTGTGTGGGTGCTTTTACACGGTCACACATATTTGTTTTATACCGGGCTTGACGCTCCTCCGTTCTCGGCGGAAGGATACAGTGAGCGCAGGAGCAACGACGCTTGCAGCCAGCGTGACTCAGCGCTCCGTGTCTCAGTTTTCTTTGCATTTGCTTTCTTGGACGCTGTACCCGAAAGGATTCTTTGCACCATCTGTGTTTCGGGCGTAGCCTCGACGTTGTTTCAGAGGTGGTAACGAACGGCGCGCCAAGGGAGCGCCGCGCCGACGACGAAGGAGGAGCTCCGCACGCAGCGCTTGGACGACGCCGGGTACTGCTCGTGATCACGAGGCGCACGCTCAAGTGCGCTCACGCGGGCTGAATAAATCAGTTCAAGCCCAAACGCTGTCGCAGCTGATTCTCTGCGGCGGTCGCGACAAGGGCAAGAGCATGCTCATCGACAACTGCCAAAGAGTTTCATTTCATTGCTTCCCATCAAGATATGATCGCAGGAATTAAAGTGTGGTTTGCTGCACCGGCCTTCTGAATGAACCTGTTGCCTAGTGTCCTTAGCGCGCTTTACCGTTTACCGTGTTGAATGAAGCAAGAGTACCCGTTTGCCGCTGAAAACGAAAGGATTGCACTCTGCGGTTTCTGCATTCCGGCTTACCGGCTCGGGCTTTAACCGGCTCTGCCGAGTAGCGACATCTGGCGAATTTGTCGCAAAGCAAATGACACAAACGTTTGTTGCCCTGAGCTGGTCGCTTACGCTTGAAATGGCTTGAATCTTAGACGTCTTAGATTGAACTCTCACAATACAATATATTTTTTAAAAGAGCCGTATACTTCTACTGTAGAGCTTAAAAAATCGAAAACATGACGTTGACGCCGCCATCTAGTGGGAAGAATTAGGACCAAGTATTGCATTAACCAGAATTCACGCCACCGCTAAATATTTCGATATAAAATGAGTAAGATATATTGTAATGATTCCGCAGTTACCTATATTACCTTGCCCAAGACGATTTTGAAAGCATAAAAGAGCTATGCTAGTTCATAAAGGCATCTGAACCATTGGAAGCGTGGGAAGCTGGAGTAGGGGCGGAAATTTTGCTCGCTCATCCTAAAAAAAATTGTCATTTATCGTGCTCCTGATCATCATTTAGCAAGAATGTAGTAAACAACATCAACTAAAATTGCTTGCATGAAGCGCAGAGCACAGCGAATTTGCTGTGCCGTAAAGTTCCGGAAGAACACCCACCCTAAGTACAGTGATATCAAGTGAAAAATACGAGATGGGCGAAATTTCGGGTCAAGCGCGGAAAGGACGAATAAGTGACCGCATCTACACATAAAGAGATGATCCGGGTTTGTTTTGTTCACTCATCGGCGCTAAATCCATGGATTTTACGGGGTGGGCGCGCGTCTTTCAGTAAATTGAATATTTCACCCGTAAAAGGGGGTGGGCGATGTTTCGGGGGAGGGCGTTCACTCGGAACTTTCCGGTAATCTAATCAAAACGCGAGCGTACATTTCGCCGGCGCAGGGGGCTCGCTACTACAGTCGGTAGAAATTCTAGCCACTGTATCGCTATGTAGCGACGGTAAAAATAAGTTACCGTTCACGGAAACTCTCGCGCATGCAAGGTCGACTTCCGCAATCACCAGTATCTGCTGCTCAAAGTCCGTAAAGACTGAAAACGTAGCTTAAAAAAAAAAAAAAAAAAGACGTCGTCGTCTCATGTGCGACCCACTCGCTGAAGTAACCATGGTAACGACGACGCTCTAAACCAAACCGCCGCCGTCAAACACCGCGGACATTCCGGCGGCCAACCATGTTCGCCTCGGACGAGGTCGGACTATGTCGTCATCGCAAGCCGCCGAGCCAACAAATAGTTCTGTCTCGTCGGGGTAATAACTTTTGTTAGCGTGAGCGAATATGCTTACTATTTTTGGACTTGTTAATTTCTACAAGAACTATAGAGTAGATTTCTGACACAAACAAAAACACTTTGAAATCCATCTCAGGCCCCCTTTAACCTCTTAATGTGGACCTAAGTTTAAAGAAAGAGGAGAAAACGCGTAATATAAGACACGTTGTTGCCCACATGTGTGAGGGGTGTACGTGTGCCTATATGACTCACTGTTTTTTTTTTCCCCCACAATGCTTGCTTCAATACAATTTTGAAAAAGGCGAGCCACAATTCCTGGACAATCCCGGACCAAAGGGGGTTAATCAGTTTTGAAAATACGTACTGCTTTTTCACCGCTACAGAACACGACGCCTAGTGTAGTTTCGATTGTAAGTAATACTGATAACCATAGTTTTTTTGGCTTTTCGCGTTACATGCGTTCTCTTTTCGCTGCTCTTTCAACGGTGGCAGGACCCCCCTCCCCCTTTCCCGAAAAAAAAAAACTAAATGCACAGAATTTTATTTTTTAACCAATACTCAATAATTAAATGCCAAGACAAAGGCGATATTCAGTTTACAAAACAAAGTAGTTACCGGGAACCCCTTGCGCTGATTCGCAACGAAAAATATAAAGGAAATGTTTGCAACAGCGCAACTTCATTTATTGCCATCTTTAGGGTTCGTAAGCGACCTTATACGCAAGAATGCAAACACATCTCGCTGTTGCAGGCACCTGTTAGATTTTAAAAGGAACGCAAATGGTCAACACAGCAGCCGTAACAGAAAATGTGTGCTCACTGTGAGGTCTCAGAAGCTTGGTTTGCACACTGTAAACCTGCTTGTCACTTTGCGAAAACCTAGCTAAACATGAGATGTTGATTGTACTGCGTGCGTTGACAATTCAATTCGCAAGTTCACTTGCGACGAAGGCCGTAAATAATGATCCGAAACCGTTATTCATCAAACCTTCTTTCAGAGTGATTAAAATTTTATTTAAAAGACCCGTTAAAGCGGTTACAATTATATCCCTGCGCTGATCAAGATTCTGTAATTTTATGTTGCCTTTTGAACACACAAAAAATATCGTAAGCTTTTAGAAAGAATTTCGGGGCAGTTAAGTAGTGTTACCATTTCAGGACATCCCACAAATGCAAGAATGCGTCATGCTACCAGTGAAAGCGATTGAGATTGCCGTTGTAAACTGAATTTCAGAGATCGAGGTTTCTGATTTGTTTCTATTTATGCTTTTATTGAAGGCTCAAAGCCATAGTCTGGAAATATCGAGCTTGCTACGACCCACGGCGTACAAGTTCATTGTTACAATTACGGCCATTCTGAGATTCCCGATGAGTCGTCGCTTTTTTTGGCGTAGTAATGAAAACTGACTGCCGCTTCCATGCTTATACATTGAACCTTGAGGAACCGAACTACAGCATACCACTCTTGTTTGCACCTTTTGTGCGCACATACGGCGGGAAAAAGGCATGAAGCGCGCCCACAGTGTACATTCTTACGGGCCGCTCAGAGGAGCATCCACACTAGCAGCGCGACGCTGTCGCCACGTATACATGTCGAGCTCGCGGCGAAACGCCCCGCCCTACGCCAAACAAATTGCATTTTTGTTATTTTAAATGGTTTTGTTTTGTTTCCTAATATTAAATTTTTTGTTTGTACTAATTTTAGTTATTTAGCTTCGGCTACAGAATCAATACATCTGCTTGCTGTGGAACTTCGGGTGCCCGTGTTCCACGGTCATGTTAGCGCAAGTGCATCCACTAGCTGCGAATGCCGACTTGATGACCAGCACGGAGTTGAGATTCTCGAGGGCGCTGCGAGCAGCCGGAGCGAGCTGACGTGTGTTACATCGGCTCCGCAGTTAATGAGCCATAATTGAGGACTAATTTGTCCCACAGTGCCCATTTTTCACCAGTGTGTTAGGCTTCGCTCAGCGGACCTGGCAATACCAAAATTCGGTGAGTTCTTGCGAATTTCCGAATTTTACGGCCCTTTTCATGTTTGCGGCGTGGCCGCTCAGCTAAGCCTAACTTAGGCCTAGTACGAGTATACGGCCAGGCCGGGCCGTCGGCGACGGCGCTCGAGCCGATGTCGACCGGAGGGGAGCCCGCATCGACGGGATTCAGCGAGGAAGCTAGCATGGAGGCCTGCGGAGAGCGGGACGAGGAAATGCAAGTACAATTGGACCGCAGCGGAGGTCGGACGGCCGTGGTGGTGCCGGGCGAGGAGCTCTCGCCGGGCGACCACGCGGGGTGGACGACCCAGCGGAGGAAGCCACAGCAGCGACGAGCGGAGGCTCCGCGATCTCCACCGTCGACCGGTAAGCCCGCCGCAAAGGCGAACACGTCTCTACAATCGAAGGAGAAATTCGTGAAGAAGGTGAATGCAAGCATGTCGAGAGCGGCGAGAATGCCCAACAGCATCCCCCGCGAAGAGCACAAAATTATCATCAGACCAAGAGGGGGACTGCAGGTAGGGAAGGTCAGACCGACCGAGTTGGCGACCGCAATTATGGTGGCCACGGGCATCGCAAGAGAGACGGCCATGCAAGACACGGTGTGCCTCAACGTGGCTCAAAACATCATAATCGTGAGCACTCCCGCAGAGGAGAGAATCTCGAAATACGCGAGAATCGAGGCTCTAACGATCGGCAGCCGCGAGTACGAAGTGTATGCCTATCAGGCGGCGCCGGACGGCACGGTAAAAGGCGTGATTCGCAACATCTCCACAGAGGACACGCAGGAAGAAATAATAGAGAACATCGTGAACGATTACAATCCAACGGCGATAGACGCCCGAAGGATCGGAAAGTCGTCGGCAATCATCGTGCTCTTTCAGGGCGAGAAAGTGCCGACGACGGTGAAATACGGATCCGTGCTCGTTAGGTGCAGTCTGTATAGGCAACACCGCGAAGTTTGCAAGTGCTGCGGCGGAGTGGGGCACAGACAGGACGTGTGCCCGCAGCCCGAAAAGAACGCGTGTTTCGCGTGCGGAAAGCAAAATCCGAGCGAGAACCACGCAGAAACGTGCAAACCGCGCTGCAAATTGTGCGGGGGTGCTCACCCGACAGGGGCGGCAAGCTGCAGCAACCGCTTCAAGACGCCATACTTGGTGCGGCGGCGGCAGTGGAGCCGCCAGCAGACGAAAGATGCCTCGTCAGCAAGGAAAGAAATTTCTAGAAGCGAAGGGGAATTCCCGCCGCTCCTGCAGCAGCGAGGTCGCAGCGGCAGCAAGAAGCGGGAGCAACGACCCGGCAACAGGTCGGCAAGCCGAGGCGCCCGCGACAGGAGCCAATCGGCGGCCAGGAAAACGCGCGGGAAGAGCGGCGATAGGCCGTCCAGAGCCACGTCACAGTCGCGCGAGCACGTGATGTGGGCGGAGATCGTCGGCGCACCGAAAGGAAGGAGGCGTTCGAGGTCACCGCGGCAGCGGAGAGAGATGTTGCAACCTCGAGACGAAAGAGTCGACAGACTGCAAGAGCAGGTGGCCGCGCTGAAAGCGGAAAACGCGAGCCTCAGCCAAAAGCTCGAGCGGGCGATAAAGTTACTAGAAAGTTCTGGAAGTGAACAGGAGCCACGTGGCGGAGCGATGACAAGATCCGAGGAGCGTCGGCCGGAGCAGCCGGCGAGGCCGGCGCAAAAGGAAGAAGAGGCGGAGCCTCCGACGAAGATGAAGGCGCTGCAGAAGCGCGAAGGTCAGAGCGACGCGGTCGAAACGGAAACCGAGATGGACGAAGATCAGGACCCGCCTTGCGGGGAAGAAGGAATACAGGGGGCGCAGAAGCAGAGGCTCGTGAGCTGGGAGCTGCGCCTAAGGAGGTGCGCCGGACGCATCAGCAGGCTGGAAAAACGGATGGACGCTTTCGAGGCGAACGTGAATGCGAGACTCGATAAGATACAGGAGTACCTTCACAGGATGCTGGATGGAGACGAGGTCACACCGGGGCAGTACGTACAAGTGAACCAACCAACACCGAACCATGGCCAGTAAATCACGAACGAAAGCGAGCCTGAGAGTGTGGCACTGGAACGCGAACGGGTTCCAGTGTCGGCGGGCGGTGTTGCAGCAGTACATCAAGAGTTTGGAGAGACCCCCGGACGTGATCCTCGTCCAGGAAACCCACGCCGAGAACGCGCCGTCCCTCCCGGGCTACCGGGCGCACGCCAGCCCTCCCAGCGCCAGAGAAAGAGGCAAGGGAGAGGCGCAGGGCGTGTGCACGTTCGTCCGGAAGGGGATAACGTTCGTCAAGCACGACGACCTCCTCGGGCGCAGCGCCATCGAGTACTGCGCGACCGAAGTAGTGATCGGAAAAAAGAAAAAGGAGTCGGTGTACTTTCTCAACGTATACAGCAACCCGGGCCACAGGCAGCAGAAGTTCAAGACGGCCATGCATAAGATGCTGAAGCTCGCTGGAAGAGACACGGTGGCGATGTGCGGCGATTTTAACGCCGCACACAAGGAGCTCGGGTACAGCCGCACGACGGCGAAGGGGAAGGCCCTGCTCGAGGCGGCGGAGGAGGCCGGTTTCGTCCTGTATTCGGACGAAGCGGCACCCACACGCATCGGCACGTCGATAACCCACGACACCAGCCCGGACCTGTCCTTCGTCCGCAAGAGGAAGGAGGCCAGAGGCGGGGTGGCATGGAAGAACACGGGGCAGAACCTCGGGAGCGACCACTTCATAATCGAGCTGGACCTGCCGGCGTCGGCAGACGAGGTCGGCAGGGGCAAGCGCAAACACAAGCTCACGAACTGGGATCGCTTCCGAGAGGAGAGCGAGGAGCTCGGCGAGGAAATCGCAGACATCGAGAGCTGGTCGGACGCCCTGAAGCGCAAGATCAAGGGAGCGACCACGGAGCTGGAGACCGACGAACAAGTACAGAAAATGGACAGCCGCCTGGCGCACCTGATAGAGGCCAGACAGGCCCTGCAGAGGCGCTGGCGTAAGAACAGAAACAACAGGAATCTCAGGAAGAAGGCCGCCGAGATCGGCAGGGAGATAGAGCGATACAGTCGCCAGCTGTGCACCCAGCAGTGGCACGCCATCTGCAGAGAGGCGGACGGGCAGCTCCACCAGAGCCGCACATGGAAACTACTGAGGCACTTGCTGGACGATACCAACAGCAAGAGTTACCAGCAGCACCGACTCGCCCAGATCATGCACTGCGCGACGAAGAAGTTGGGGAAGGAAGAGACGTGTAAACGGCTCAACGATAAATATCTCCCTAGCACTCCCAGCGAGAGCCACGGCGACTACAGAGGCCCGAGCAACCCGGACCTGGACCGCGACATTGAGGAGTGGGAGGTCCGCGCGGCGCTGCAGAACCTCAACTGCAAGTCCGCGGCGGGCCCCGACGGAATCACCAACAAAGCCCTGCGAAACCTGGGCGACGGGCCGACAGAAGCGCTGACGGGGTATTTCAACCGATGCTGGCGCGAGGGAAGATTGCCGAGGCAGTGGAAGGCGGCCAAGACAATACTGATACCCAAGCCGGGTAAGCCGCCCGGTATCGAGAACATGCGGCCGATTTCCCTCACGTCGTGCGTCGGGAAAGTCCTGGAGCACGTGTTGAACAACAGATGGCAGCGGTATCTGGAGGAGAAGGGCCTCTACCCGGACTCGATGCTAGGGTTCCGAGAGAGGCTCAGCACGCAGGACGCAATGATAACACTGCAGCACGAGATACTAGAGCGTCCGACAACGTCGCAGGACAACAGAGCCGTGCTGGGCCTGGACCTGCAGAGTGCTTTCGATAAAGTCAGGCACTCGGCCATATTGGCGCAGGTTTCGGAACTGGGTCTGGGCAAGAGGTCCCACGACTACATCCGCGACTTTCTGTCGCACCGGACGGTGGAACTACAAGCGGGGGACCTGGAGCTGCCGGAGAGAGAGCTGGGCAGCGTGGGTACCCCCCAGGGAGCGGTGATCTCGCCGGTGCTGTTCAACCTGGTGATGATCGGGGTGGCCAAACGCCTCTCGGGGATCCCGCAGGTTCGACACACGATATATGCAGACGACATTACGCTGTGGGTCCCCGGGGGGAGCGACGGCCACATCGAGAGTTCGCTGCAGGAGGCGATAGCGGCGATCGAACAGCAGCTGGCGGGCACCGGACTAAAGTGTTCCCCGCAAAAGTCCGAGTTGCTGGTGATTCCACCGCCGGGCAGGTACCGCAAGAGAGCCGAGGAAGAGGCGAGTAAGATCAACTTGTTCACGTGCGATGGGACGGAGATCCCCAGAGTCAGCAAGCTGCGAGTGCTCGGGATGCTGCTGGAGGCGAACGGCGGCAACGGAGCCACGGTGGAGAGAGTAACCACAAAGATGGGGATGGCCACCAAACTGATCAAGCGGGTGGCCAACAGATACAGCGGCATGAAGGAGGAGAGCCTGTTGCGGTTGGTGCGGTCCTTCGCCACGAGCCACGTTGCCTACGTGGGCGCCTTTCACCCGTGGAAGCGCAACGAGAGGGACCGCATCAACGCGGCGATCCGCAAGACGTATAAGGCGGCGCTGGGCTCCTGAACAGCGCCAGCACGCAGAAGCTGCTGGAGCTGGGCGTCCACAACACGCTAGAGGAGATCGGGGAGTCCCAGCGAGCGTCTCAGCTGGAAAGACTGCAGACCACGCGGACCGGAAGAAATATCCTGAAAAGCTTGGGCCTGGGTCCGAGCAGAAGACTACAGGAGAAGAACGGCCTGCCGGAGGAGGTGCGGAGAAGAGTGCGGGTGCTGCCGCTGCCGCGGAACGTACACCCCGACAGCAACCGAGAACGGCGGGCGGCCAGGGCCAAGGCGCTGGTTGAGATCTACAACGACGACGCCGGGGCCACTTACGTGGACGCGGCGAGGTGCCCGGACCGCCCGAACACGTACGTGACCGTAGCGGTGTCGGCCAGGACCGGAGAGACGCGCAGCGCCTGCAGCGTGAGGGTCTCGACCGCCGCGCAGGCGGAAGAGGTCGCAATCGCGCTGGCGCTGGCGGATCCGGAATGTACCATGATCTTGAGTGACTCTAGGACAGCCATATCGGGATATGCGAAGAACGCGGTGTGCGCGCAGGCCGCGAAGATAGCTGGTGGTGCCCGTGCGGGGGGCACGTGCGAGCAGGTCACTTACGTCCGGTGGTTCCCGGCGCACTCGGGGACAGCGACGGGAGCGTACCCGAACCGCAACGAGACTGCGGACGCCGTCGCGCGTGAACTTTCCGGTCGCGCGGCGCCACCCCGCGTCTCACGCACGGAGGGTGAAGAGCCAACGGAGCAAGAACCTCTACTCAACGGTGGAGAAATCCTGCAGTGGTACAGGCTCGGCAGGAGGGAGCGGCCGCCGCCGCACCCGAGGCTCACCCGAGCCGAAGCCGTCCTGTATAGACAATTGCAGACCGACTCGGTACTGACTCCGGTGTTGGCGCGATACGTGTGCCCCGAGGTATACGTGGACGCAAAGTGTAGTGAGTGTGCGTGTGCGAATGCGACGGTGGCCCACTTGCTGTGGGGTTGTGCGGAACACAGTGCGCGGGGGCATGACGAGAGTCTGCCCCAGGAAGCCACGGACTCGATGAACTCTCACGAGTACGAAACGCAGCGAAGGACAATCCAGCGGCTCGAGGCGGCTCTCGGCCGGCAGAAGCGCAGGGAGGCGCAGGCGAGGGGAACGGGGGGTGACCCCCGGAGACCTTTGTGGCGCCGCCCGCGCGGAAGCCCGGGCCGAGGCATCGTCGGGACGACAGTATAGTCGGGGTGGGGGTGCCCTGCGTCGCACTTGAACCCACCTCCGCAGGATATTTATTTCTCAATAAAGTCATTTTCTCTCTCTCTCTTGAGATTCTCATTTCCAAGCCTATTGCGATTTTTTGTTTTCACGTCGGCCATGTGCGAAAATAATCTCAGTAGCGGCATTGGAGTGGGGCAAAGATAGTATCAGCTGAGCCAAGGTTACGATGTTGAGAAACTCCTGCTTGTCTCCGAACGTTCTCATTTGGTGGAGATCGGCCCAAAACAAAGCAGGTGGTTTGACTTCCAATGACAACTTCTCATCTTTGCTGAAGTAGGAAGGCAGCATTCTCCATTCTTCCTCGACTGTGCACATGTGCGTAGCGGTTCTGTAGCGTTGGCAAGGCAGGTAGCTTCCCTCCATCTTCTGTGCTGAGGGACATGTCTTCGGGGCCACGAACTGACAAAGAGTCATGGCAACCGGGGTCATGACAAAGAGCCCGGAAACTGGAAGCCTCTTTTTGACCTCAACGGCGGCTGTCTGATAAAAAGCCAGACAGCGAATACGAAGGTCGCAAACCGGCACACTTCTTCAGCACAGAATTGCACCCTTCGCCCAGGTATACCGGCCTCTTTAAAGGGGTCCTGAAATACCTTCCGCCGATGCGTGGATGTACATGTAACCAAATAAAGCAATGTATTAGCAATCTCCTCCCGCAAGAATTTTGTTGAAGCGTGAGTATTAGCTGAGAAATCGTAAATCAAAAACCGCGCATTATCGTCGCGCCGCGTTTCCTCCTCCTTTCAACTTACTCTCTGCTGTTGACGGCGTTCGCGAATCACGCCGTCCGGGTCGTGACCGCGAACGGGAGGCAGGCACTCACGGCGCGCGACAAACAAAGCTCCCACCTGAGATGCATGTATCCATCACCGCCGCGTTCCGCCGACCTCGCCCCGACCGGGTCTCCGACGAGACTCTCCCGACGCTCGCGCCGCCCGCGCGCCTATCCCCGCACACATCGGTGGTGCCATCTCTCGGGGGACGCCGACGAACCAGCGGAGCGCCGGACCGGTTTCAGCGCTCAAGCGTCTCTCCCGAAGCGTGCGCTGGCTCGGGATCGCAGGTCGCGGTTCTCCACGATTCCCACACTCCTCCCCCCTAAAACTGGACGCCACTTGAGCTCGAGTGACGTCACGTTGCACCACACTCGTCACGACGTCTCAAGTCAGCAAAACAGCCACCGAACGCCACTCCCATGCCAGTCCACACCAAGGTTCGCCACACGATGCCGTCGTCGCGATGCTCGCCTCACAAACCCGCAAATACATTGCAGTGGTTCCGAGTCTCTCGCGGTTGGGCAGCACAGCGGGTTGGCAGGCCCGGGGGTAGCCCGCAGCCGCAGCCGACGAACGCCAGGGTCGCGCCGTGATGCGACCCCAACTCCCAGCTCGAGGCAGTGACAAGAACGGCCGCGCCCATTGCGGCTGCCCGAAGGCTCGCGCCGCTCGCGTAGACGGCAGATCCTGCCGCCTCCTTGGTTCCGTGGCCGCTTCGGCCGCAGGTCCTCCCGAACGGTTGGCTGCCGCCCGGCAGGCCGGAGCAGCAATTGGCGGTAGCTCCGCGGGCCGCGCTCGGCCCCGCCGGTGGTTCAGCAGGCCATCCTCGCAGTCCGTGGCAGTAGTGACTGGCGTGGCTCCCGGTGGTATCCGTTTGCAGGTCTCGCTCTCACCGTCTGATTCAAACGATTCCCAAACTTGAAGTGGAGAGCAGCGGGACTCCGCAATCTCTTGTGACTGGCCGGAAACCTTATCGACGATCTCGCCAAATAGGGTAACAAAGATGCCCGAGGGGACTCCCCCTTGCACGTTCGCTTGCTCGCGGAATCACGAGTCCGGCAACTGTGCTCCAGCAGCCACCCCCGCCTGGAGGCAGCTCGCCTGACTATTACGGGTTGTCGGCATCGAAACGCCCGTCCGAGCTATTTCGGCCTGGTGCGTTGGTCGGCAAAGCTGCGTCAGCATCAGCGGCTTACGGGCGCAAATCACCGGTATAGGTCGCCTGAGAGTCCGTCTCTTACTAAGACTGGCGATCTCTCGCGACCAACGAGCCCGCTGCCGAGCCGCGCGAAGCTCTTACTGCCTAAACGCAATCTCGAGCGGAGACTTCACGGCATCGAGACGCACGCACTCCGGAAGCGCGGAGACAACGGTCCCATTGCTCCCGCTTCCCCCCGCAGCGAGAGGAGACTGATTCTTCAGCGATGCCCCTCGCTCTTTGTCAGGCGTCAAATCGGCAAACACTCCGCCTCGGACTCGAAGCGCAGTAGCGGAGGGCTCATCGTGCGGCTTGCGAACTCCCAAACACCGCACCCTCGATCGGTAGTGTCCGCCGCGCCTGCGGGAAACTTCAACCGGCAACGCCGGCCCGACTGCGCGGGGACGGCGCTACGAGGAAGGCGACCCGCCGCCATGTTGGAACAAGGCCTACGCACCTCCCGTCTCGCAAGCGGGCCGCGACTGCGGTGCTCGGAGGTATCCTACTGACTCACCGCCTGGTGCGTGTAGGAAGGTTTACACATTTGCCGTCACGGCTGTATCGGGCATCATAACTGTCTGCCTGCAACCGACTGGCGCGAGGCGTTTCGTCCGAAGTGTTCCGGACAAAGGGTAGCGGGCTACGACTGCAGCAACGCATTTCTCGGGGAGCTAGCAACCTCGAATTCGTCTGAATACGAGCCCCACGTTGGGCGCCATGTGGGATAGGTGTGAGGTTCCTCCGGGGCCTTGCCAGCACTCTGGAGTAGGCCCCCACGCTAGCTCCCGGCGTGTCAACCACGCGGGCTCCCATGCCTACGGCAGCCCAGCGAGGTTCGCCGATACGAGAACACAGTAGACAGTAGTGCCGAAGCACAGCCGTTTATTTGGGGAATCCCAAAGCATGCGAGGACAAGGCTCGACGGCATTCACGAATCACGCCGTCCGGGTCGTGACCGCGAACGGGAGGCAGGCACTCACGGCGCGCGACAAACAAAGCTCCCACCTGAGATGCATGTAACCATCACCGCCGCGTTCCGCCGATGAGTCTCCGACGAGACTCTCCCGACGCTCGCGCCGCCCGCGCGCCTATCCCCGCACACATCGGTGGTGCCATCTCTCGGGGGACGCCGACGAACCAGCGGAGCGCCGGACCGGTTTCAGCGCTCAAGCGTCTCTCCGGAAGCGCGCGCTGGCTCGGGATCGCAGGTCGCGGTTCTCCACGATTCCCACAGTACCTAAAAACGTTGCTTCTGCGGGTGGATAGTGCTTCCCATGGTCTGGATTATCTTTCTCAAGCGGCGTACGACTCAACCTCGCATGGGGTATGCGCAGTGTGCGTGGCTAAAAGCCATCTCGGCTTGTGCGCCAGGGGTGAGCCTCATTTCACACACGATCTCTATGACACCCCCTCGCGTTCCTGTCACGTGATCAAAAAGGTCGTGACGTCAAGACCAAAAGTCACGTGACAAAGATCGTTTCGTCACGTTCTTGCTTTGCCCAAAACAAATCGTGCCGTGCGCGTTTTCTCTACGTTGGCGTCGGCGTTTGTTTGACGCCCCATTTTGTTCATCTAAACGTCAGTGCTATCCGCGTGTTACGTTGTCAAGGCCGATTATTTAAACCAAGTGCAGCGTCGACCTGCAAACGCTAGACTTCGCATTGTGTGCTGTGCTGGGAGCTCACGGGTGTAGCCGGCGTGCTGAGCCCTCGTCGACGAAACGGTGACCATGACGACGCCGATCCATCTCGTGAAAAATCGAGGACGAAGTTTGCCACCACTAGTTCTGCAGTACCTATCCTACAAGTCACGTTGCCACCAGCAATGACATGCAACAACGTGCCAGAGATCACCACACGAACAAACGCCGTGCTGTGATGTGGCGAATACAGTGATGTTCGATTGTGTGCATCGGAGCGTAGAGCTCGACGTACTTACCACATTCGGATTTCGCGGTAAATGCGCAAATGAGATGTGGAGGAGTGGAGGGTGTGTTGTGTCCTATGTACCGATTACTTTGTGCTGTCGCTCTTCATGTCGGCGCACTCGGCGGTAAAGTGCGATGCTTGCATGGGCAGCGATTGTTGCAGGCAGCCGCTGCAAGCATCGCGCGGTTGTGCTGGTCAGTTGCGATCGCTTTGGCGTTCGGTTAGCGCCCGAGGTTGTTTTGCCCAACGGAGCTGCTACCCGCGTAACATGCTGCGCGTTGCGGGGACGAAAGATGGCAGCGGCGGCGGTGAAAGAAAGGGTACGGAGACCATGGTGACAGCAGGACGCTTGTTTTCATTATCCCTCGTCCATGCACTTATTCTATTCCAGCATGAAGGCTAGACTTCTGCCAATTTACTAGGACGTCGTAACGGAACGACAAAAAGTAGGTTCTGTATCTAATAACAGGTTCGAATTTCACATTTACAAAAAGCCAGCAATTATACTGGACTATAAAAGGCCACTTTGCAAGTGCCCTTTTAGGGATGCTGTAAATCAGGCATGTTCTCTGAACAACCTCCGCTTAAACCCTTTCGCACTTACCCCCGCCTTTTAATATATATCCTCCTGTGGGCATTGAAGTATCGACCAAATGTGCATTCTGCTCTTAGTTCTCTTGAATTTTATTTCAAGCTACATAAAAACCGCTTTTGGCCTGAATGTCCAACGAGACGAAGGGTCCAACAATACTAAGGCCCACTGTTTTATTCAAGACATGCATTTGTTGTGAAGATTAAGCCGATAGCGGTAGGTTCAAGCGTGTTGTGCCAAATGTTGCGCTACGTTAATAAAATGAGCGTTGCGACTGTGCAGGTAGTCATGTGCGGGCCTCACCTTTGCGTCAATATAAAGCGTTGCACATGAATGTGCCGTACAGGATGGCTTTCGTCAACCTCCTAAAAATAGTTCCACCGCAAAACAAACAAGAAAGTGTGATTGTGATTATGGAAATCTATAAGACTAATCTGTTTGTTTGCGGCACAGGGTACCATCATATGATTAATGGCGTGTGAAGACTGGACCGGAAATCACAAAATTTCGCCAATTACTCTTAGGCCAGAAAAACGAACTTCTGCTCAATTGATTCTTTTAGCAACGTATGGGCTATCTTCTCGATTTAGTTGGAGCACTCCTTAATGATTCAAAAAATACAGCGTGACTTGGACAACGACGGTAAAGAAGGACGACGGGTCAAGCGCTCATGGTTTACTAGAATTAACGTGCACACAAAATCATCTGACCCGCTATGAAAATAAATAATTGCATTCGAGCAGCATCTCTTGGCGCTCTCTCTTGTTCATTCCTTTGTTTGAAGTATAGTTGTCCATCCCTGGGGAGTATGGCAACTGAACAACCGGTGGCAGATTAACCGTTTTTCCGCTGACATTTAGTTCCTAAAGGGTGTAATGATTGGGGCAAAGTCAAGTAGTCCCCCAGAAGACCAACTTTTATTCCTTTTTTGCCTATGCATGCATGCAGTCTTTTTAGGCCGACTATGCGGAAATAACATTTTCAGGGGGTTGAAATCTTGAGTGCAATTGGCCATTGAGCCTACTCGTGCTCACCATCCCACAGGACGGATCAGGCTCGAACTTCAACGCACAATGACTCAGCTAACCAAATTCATCCACCGCACCAAGCACAAACGGGCAGGAGTGAAGAAACCAGACATCATCCGACTTAAGCTTTTCTCATAAGGCACATTATGTACGGCACACCTTACCTGTCTCTCAAGCCAGCCGAACGGCGAACATTTTGTACTTGTGACATGATGCCATAATATCGATCACTGCAGGTGAACAGGATATGCCTTTTCGTATGCTGTGAATGATCTCGTGGCACGTTGTCACAAGCACAGACACTTACGCACAGAATAGTAATAGAAGTAAAACGAGAACAAAGCAACAGACGTGAACAAAGAATTGTAAGCCTTATTTCGGAAAGTAGGGTAACCTGGCACAGAAGACGACAGCTTATCTGAAACCAGGTAACCGGTATCGACAACAATGAACCGCAGGAGTACAGTATTATGATTTGTACTAGCTGCTATGTAATTATTTGTGGCCATCCTAAGCTATCGACAAAAGAGGTTTTTTGATCCTCTGCTACCTCATTCGGCTCCTTCCCACCGTGAATTGTCATCGCTCATTTCATTTTGCATATCCCAGGTGGCACCACCGATCCAAGACCAGCTTGCCCGTCCATAATGGTCGCCATTTTGCCATAGTCAAAGATCGATATTATGTATTTGCAGAATAAACAGGTATCTACTGTTGTTGTTCCCAGTGCCAAACAAAATAGACCACAAAATGCGACCTCCGTGTGAAGTTTGAGCGCGAACAGAGCATCGATACGCTCAGGAAACTTTTATTTCCTGAGTTTTTCATTTCATACGCTCAGGAAGTGTTCCATTTATCGATGTAACACATGTCCTGGTGCTGAGTCTATGCTGCTGAGGGCATCGTCAAATTTCTACTTCTGCGGACAGATGAGGAAAGGGAATTGATGAAAAGAAGACGGTTTTTGAAAAGTGAATACTATGATAATTCCAAGGCTTGAAGTTAGTATTTGGGCTTGCTCTTGTGACAGCGTGAAGCACAATAACGTCGTTTTTATAAGTGGGCACGAAATTTAGACGAAATATCAGAAGGGAAGATATTGAAGTAGGATGTTTTAGGCGACTGTCGTAGCACCCTCCTTTTTTTGGATGGACGAACATGTGACTGTTTGCTTAGCGCTCGTGTGCCTGCCATGGCATGAAAGTCGGGAAAATTATTTTTTTCACTGATACTAGTGCACTCCAACAAAACGACGAGAAAAACCCTGATGGTTTGCCCGAATGATAAAACAGGTCCAAATGAAAAAACTGGAGTCATATTTCGGCACCCTCAGCAACGTACTCGCGACCAAGCTTGCTTTCGTCAATAGCGTTGCAGGCGCACTCAAATTTTATGACGTAAATCAGAGGTGCCAGGCATACATTTCACTTCAAATTATCGTGTAAAAGGTATTGCATGTGAAAATGCAGAAGGTCCCACAACTATATTGCGGTAGAGGGCATTCAAGGTAACTTCAGAGTGCTCCAGACATTCATTTAATAGTAAGAGCCTCAATGTCTAACGAGACGAAAGATCCTCTGAGACGGAAAGTCCAATCGAGCCTGAATGACCAGCGAGACGGAATATCCACTATTGGACCTTTCGTCTCGTTGGACCTTTAGATGCTGAATCCACTGAAACAAAGTTAACGTAATGACTTGCATAGTTTCAGTGTTGGAATACTGAGTTCGCAACCAATTTTACAAATGAATTGTGAAACTGCCACACTTCTACTGCACTATTGTTAGTCACAACAGTTACCAAAGCCTGAAAGGAACTTTAAATTTTTTTGTGTGTGTCAGCAGCAGCTGAAAATGCCTTGCTGTAAACAAACTTTGTACCAAACATTATGCTTGCATTATGGCGCATACAGTTGGGATGTTTCGTTGCCGCTGCTGTACATCACAACTTCACATTAATCAGGCAGAGTTAGAATGACAGCAAGCATACCCCACATTTTTTTATTGCGATAGTATGCCCATTGGCATAAATACTATGTCACAAGTATGTAAAACAAAATATATAATATAAAATCAGCAAATGTACAAAAAGGCCATTAACTGCGAAAGTAAAATTAGAATTCAATAAGTACACTTGAAACAAAAGAAAAAAACAATATTTTTATGCACAAAAGTGCAATAAAAGCAATATCTTGCAGGTAGGTAGTTTATTGTTTATGTGACTGACTTGTTTCTACCTGTAATTCTGACTTAACAGTGTGAAGCATTCATTATGTCTGTCTAAGGTGTAGCTTATAAGCCACTTAACTGCTCTTAGCAATGCTACAGATCTGTGAGACAGGATAGTTAAGCAGACACCAATTTATTTGAGAGCAGGCCTCAGGTACGTGTCGGTGTACAAACATTCAAATTCAAATAACATACTGAAAGACAAACTAATATATACACAGGTAAACAATCCAATGTGGAGTAATATGGAAATCAAAGAACAAAAGACCACTCGCACTTTGTTGTACAGATACCAGGACACTGCACCTCTGTACAATTAAAACTCACGGGCTTTGCACAAAGCCTCCACAAAAATTGTTACAGGCGTTAACGATTGCGCGCCGCAATCGCAAACGCCTCGTTACACGACAGTTAACGTGTTCGCTAACGCAATGGGCGCGCTAAAGTGTTGCTTTCCGCTGTACTAATTAAAACTCTCTACTGTCTGTACAGTGACGACTGCCTCATCGTCGACTCATGGAACCTTTTCTCGTTGTCCGAAAGGTAGCCACAAACAACGGCTGCGATCCGAGAAGTCAGTGACCGCTTTCCACTCGCACTTTTGACATAGTGGGCCTTGAGCACCCTGTTTTGGGCTTCAATGCCGTTATTTGTCGTTAGAACGTCAAATTCAAGCCTGTGAAACATTACCCACAGCTTCTTCACACTTAGCCACACCGCTTCAAAGTAGCTGCGAAATTTCTCGTTGTTCCAGTACTCTGAGCTAGAAGCAAGAACAGGTAAGGTAAGGTTAATAACTACTACATGTGGGCGTCAGCTTCCCGGCGCGCAAGGCCAGCCGCGCACTCGGAACGATCGACCGCCAGGCACGAACGCGACGCCCGAAACCACGAAACGATGGAAACAAGGGGAAAATAGCTCTCCCTCACTCTCGCTCGCTTATTTACCTGACAGAAACGTTTGCAGATCGACGCTGCACTTGTTTTAAATAACCGCCGTTGACACCAAACGCGGATAGCACCGACCCGACAAACGCCGACGCCAACGTGGAGAAAACGCGCACGGCACGATTTGTTTTGGGTTAAACAAGAAAGTGACGAAACGATCTTTCTCACGTGACGTTTGGTCTTGACGTCACGACCTTTGTGATCACGTGACAGGAGCGCGAGGGGGTGTCATAGAAATCGTGTGTGAAATGAGGCTCACCCGTGCGCCAGAGTTAAGTGATGATGATGATGATGATTGGATGTTTATGGCGCAAGGCCAACTAGGGCAAAGAGCGCCAAAGCAATGGTTATGTATGACGGTTGAAGATGTAATCCCGAAGACTACTCAATAAGAGCAGAGATTAAAATAGTAAAATCAGTGAGACGATGAGGATGGCTGGTGTAAAAGGCCAGGGTGTGATAGTGCAGGGCATGAAACTACGTGCAAGAATTACGCGTGATAGGAAATAAGCTGTAAAAATTTGATTTCGCTAAGAAACCTAAAAGTACGTTGTAGGGGGACTATGGGATCATCCGCTAAAAACAGTGCTGGATGTAGTGGAATGTGTTGTCTGTATAGTCGTGGGAAATATTTGCGTCTTGTTCTGGGGAGTGCTCTGCATGTAATGAGAATGTGAATTACAGATAGGCCCTCCCCACACCTGCTACACAAGGGTCTTGGAGAACCAGTGAGCAGATGGGAGTGTGTTGCGTGTGTGTGGCCTATCCGCAATCTAGCTAGTGCAACTTCAAGGAATCTGTTGTGTGAGTCAGTAGTGTATGGTCCTAGGTGTGGTTTAATTAGGTGTAACTTGTTGTCTGTCCGTGTGCTCCAGTCGGCTTGCCAGGTTCTGCGAAGGTGTTCTCTTATGTATGGCTTGAGGTCGGTGTACGGTACTTTTGTAATGTCCACTGTGTTCGTGTGTGCCGCAGCGGCGGCCATTTGGTCTGCGGTCTCATTTCCCGCAATCCCACAGTGACCCAGTACCCAACATACAATCACTTCTAGATTTTTGACATACGCTGACATTAAAGTCTTGAAAACTAGATTTATGACGTGATTTTTAGAACGCTTTTGGGATGATAATGCTCGTACAACGCTGAGTGAATCTGTGTAGATGATGGATTTTTGAATGTGATGTTGAACAATATGACCAGCAACAAGAAAAATGCCATACGCTTCCGCCGTGAAGATGCTCGAATTTACATGCATCGATGTAGAGGCCGTAAAGTTGGGTCCGTGCGCAGCACAAGACACCGCAATGGAAGTTTTCGATGCATCACTAAAAAATTCTGCAGCCTGGTATTTTTGCTGCAGATACTGAAAATGTTGTGAAATCGCGATTTGTGGTACCCTGCTTTTCTGTAATTGTGTAAAGGACAGGTCACACAATACAGGGCGAAATTGCCAGTGGGCTATACAGTCAATGGTAGATGTTCTGAATGTGTCCAAAAAGGAGATTGACAGTTCAGAAGCTTCCCTTCTCACCCTAAGTGAGAAAGGTAGAGACAGAGATGGACGATTTAAAAACAGCTGTGACGTGGATGTAGCCATAAAAACAGGTTTAAAAGGATGGTTGTCGATTGATGATATTTTACAAGCATACAAAAGATCAACATAAATTCGCTGGTACTCCAGGCACCACTTGTCACACTCCACATACAGGCTTTGGACAGGGCTTGTACGAAAAGCACCACACGAGAGGCGAAGCCCGAGGTGCAGCACTGGGTCGAGCATTTTTAGCGCTGTTTTTGTGGCCGACCCGTAGACAACACTACCGTAATCCAAACGAGACCCTACCAAAGTGGTATAAAGGCGCAGCAGGAGTTGTTTATCTGCACCGTATGATTGGTGAGACAAGACTTTCAAAATATTCATTGTTTTTAGACATTTTTGTTTGAGTTGTTTGATGTGAGATATGAATGTAAGTTTTTAATCCATCACCACACCCAAAAACTTATGTTCCTTTTTAACAGGGATTGGGTCACCATTGAGGTTTATTTCAGGATCGGGCCTCACTCCACGTCTCCTTGAGAATACGACACAGGTACTTTTTGGGGGATTAAGTTTGAAACCATTTTCGTCTGCCCAGCGAGAGAGTTTCTTTACCCCAAGCTGGACTTGACGTTCCCATATGGATATGTTACAAGATTTAAAAGATATTTGTACATCATCCACATATACTAAACAGGAGATCGATGGAGGCAATGCTTTCCGAAGCGAATTCATTTTGACGATAAAAAGCGTGCAGCTCAAAACTCCGCCTTGAGGCACGCCATTTTCTTGAATGTGAACTTTGGACAGTGCTGACCCGATTCTCACACGAAATGTTCGTTTGGACAGGTAACTATCAAGAGTGTTCAACATATTACCTGTTACACCATACGATTTTAAGTCTGCAAGGATGCCGTAACGCCATGCCGTATCATATGCTTTTTCGATATCAAAAAATACGGTCATGCAGTACTGTTTGTGTATAAAGGCATCCTTAATGTAAGATTCCAGTGCAGCTAATTGATCGTTTGTGGATCGCCCTGCCCGGAAGCCTGCCTGGCAGCCCTCGAGAAGACCATTGTACTCAAGAAAGTACATGAGCCTCCGGTTAATCATCTTCTCGAAGAGCTTGCACAGGCAGCTTGTCAGGGCAATAGGTCTATAGCTTGCGGGAGAAGAAGGGTCCTTCCCTTCTTTCAGAAAAGCCACAACTATGGCCTCCCTCCAAAGCCTTGGAAGGTGCCCCGATAGCCATATTTGGTTGTATAGGTGCAGGAGTGTCTCAAGGGTGTCTGCGTGTAGGTGTTGAATCATAGTGTATGTAATGTTGTCTGCACCTGGAGCAGAAGGTTTACAAGTGGCAAGAGCAATCTTCAGCTCATGGAGTGTAAATTCACAGTTGTATCCAGACTTTGACTTGTTCTTGTCGCGTATAGGCTTCTTTTCGGCAGATGTTTTGTGTTGCATAAAAGTGTTTGTATAGTGCGCAGAACTAGAGACGTGTTGGAAGTGTTGTGCACGTGTGTTAGCCTGATCTTCCAGAGTGTCCCCTGTGGTGCTAACCAGGGGCAGGCTATGTGTGTGTTGTCCTTTTAGTTTACGTATTCGGGTCCATACCTTGTGGGTGTCCGTGTATGAATTTATGGATGTGAGAAAGGCGCGCCAGCTCTCCCGTTTTGCCTCACGGCGCACACGCTTACCTAATGCCTTCGCTCTTTTGAAAGAAATAAGGTTAAAACTTGTGGGGTGTCTACGGAGGATGCCCCACGCCTTGTTCTGGGCCTCCCGCGCACGCTTGCAGTCCTCATTCCACCAGGGCCTTCTCGGGTTGCGCGGGGCCACAGAGGCCTGGGGTATTGACTTTTTGGCGGCAGCGAGAATGTGCTCCGTGACGAGCTGGGTTGCCTTCTCTACAGGTAAGTGTGTTATGTCTGTGTAGTGCAGTTGAGATGTCTCTGTGAATGTGTTCCAGTTTGCTCTTGCTTTTATAAACTTGCAATGGGAAGGGGAACTGCTAGGGCCTTTATCTATGTATGTTAGTGAGGTAGGGAAGTGGTCACTACCGTATGGGTTAGTGCCAACATCCCATTCAAGTGATGGAAAGAGTACTGCAGAGCCAATGGCCAAGTCGAGGTGTGAATAAGTGTTGTGTGCTATATTGTTCCGTTGCAAGAAGTGCAGCAGGCGAAGTTGGGGCAAAGGCAAACGGAGATTTATTTAGGCGAACTTGTGCCTCTAGAAAGAAAGCCACCAAAAAGACGTGGTCTCACGCGAAGCGCCGATCAGCCAAATCAGCGTTCCAAAGCACGAGCCGTTCCACGAACTCTTCTACACGCGCCACGTGGAGGAGCCTTTCGTCGTCGTCGTCTTCGTGGCTCCGTCTCATAGCAGACGCACTCGTGACATTTGCCCCCCTCTCTAAAGGGCATCGTCCCGATGCTCAGGGTAGTAGCTACCCGTACAAAATGGTAGAAAATGGGCACAGTCCCGGAGTGTGGCGGCGTGAACGTCGGCTCATCTTGAATAGTAGGGTTTCATGCGCACCACGTGAACGGTTTCAGGCTGAAGTTTACGACGTCCTGCGGGTACAGTGCTGACCGGGATAACTTCATACGTAACGTCACTCAGCCGACGCAGAACTTTGTATGGTCCAAAGTATCGTCTAAGCAACTTTTCTGAGAGCCCGCGGCGACGAACAGGACTCCACACCCACACATGGTCGCCATGTTGGAAGTCCGCGTGCCTGTGGCGGAGATTGTAGCGGTTGGCGTCATGGCGTTGCTGATTGCTTGTGCGCACGCGAGCAAGTTGCCGTGCCTCTTCCGCTCGCCGTGTAAACTCTTCCGTGTCGACATGGTCGTCGCTGTCGGCATGTGGTAGCATAGCGTCCAACATGGTCGACACTTCGCGACCGTAGAGTAACTTGAAGGGTGACATTCGGGTCGTCTCCTGTCGCGCCGTGTTGTATCCGAAAGTTACGTACGGCAGAATGGTATCCCAGGTTTTATGCTCGACATCTACATACATGCAGAGCATGTCCGCGATTGTCTTGTTCATGCGCTCGGTCAAACCGTTGGTTTGCGGATGGTATGCGGTTGTCTTCCTATGGGAAGTCCCGCTGAGCGTCATGACAGCTTCCATGAGCTGCGCCGTGAAGGCTGTTCCGCGGTCTGTGATTACGATCGATGGAGCGCCGTGTCTGAGCACGATGTTCTCGAGGAAGAAGTGGGCCACTTCTGCAGCTGTTCCTCGTTGTAAGGGCCTTGTCTCGGCGTAGCGGGTGAGATAGTCGGTTGCAACGACTACGAATTTGTTCCCGGAAGATGAAAGTGGGAAAGGTCCCAAAAGGTCCATTCCAACTTGTTCAAAAGGTTTTTCAGGAATCTGAACTGGTTGAAGCAAACCGGCTGGTCGTCCCGGTGGCGGTTTCCGTCGTTGACAATCACGGCACGTCCGGACATAATGTTTAACGGTGAGGGAAAGCCTTGGCCAATAATATTTCTCCTGGATTCTGGCCAACGTGCGAGTGAAGCCCAGATGACCCGCGGTGGGTTCGTCATGACACGCTTGTAATATTTCATTGCGTAGCGTTGCGGGGACGACTAGGAGGTGAGTATTGCCATTAGGGGTGAAGTTCCTCTTAAAGAGCACATTGTTCCGCAACGAGAAGGATGACAACCCTCTTGTGAAGGCTTTTGGAACAGTACTTGTCTGTCCCTCCAAAAAGTCGATGAGTGGCCGCAATTCTAGGTCTTCGCGCTGCTTCTGGGACATGGTGGTCGTGTTCACAGCTCCTAAGAACGGAATGTCGTATTCTTCATCGTCTGCAGGCGTTACTGGAGCTCGGGAGAGACAGTCCGCATCGGAGTGCTGTCGCCCAGATTTATAAACGACGGTTATGTCGAATTCTTGGAGCCTCAGGCTCCAGCGCGCGAGGCGCCCCGAAGGGTTTCTAAGGCTCGTCAACCAGCATAGTGAATGATGGTCGCTTACGACTTGAAACGGCCGTCCATACAGGTAAGGCCGAAATTTCAACACCGCCCATACAACCGCAAGGCATTCTTTTTCAGTTGCCGAGTAGTTCGACTCCGCATGGGAGAGCGTCCTGCTTGCGAAAGCAAGAACCTTTTCGGCACCATCCTGCTTTTGTACTAAAACTGCTCCTAATCCGATATTGCTTGCGTCCGTGTGGATGCTGGTCGCTGCGTCTTCGTCAAAATGGGCCAAAACCGGCGGTGTTTGCATGCGCTGCTTCAGCTCATTAAATGCTGTTTGCTGTTCCTTGTTCCACACAAATGGGGTATCATCTCGGGTTAGGCGGGTTAAGGGGGCTGCGATGTGGGAAAAGGCTGGAATAAATCGGCGGTAATACGAGCAGAGTCCCAAAAAGCGGCGTACGCCTTTTTTGTCCGTAGGTTTCGGGAAATCGGCGACAGCTGCAATTTTGTCAGGGTCTGGCTGTACTCCTTCGTGGCTAACGACGTGGCCCAAAAAGCGGAGCTTCTCGTAACCGAAATGGCACTTCTCCGGCTTGAGTGTGAGTCCGGCGGAACGTAATGCCTGGAGGACCAAGAAAAGTCTTTCCAAGTGCTCCTCGAAAGTGGCGGAAAAGACAACAACGTCATCGAGGTACACAAGGCACGTTTGCCATTTCAGGCCGGTCAAGACAGTGTCCATGAGCCGTTGAAATGTTGCTGGAGCTGAGCATAAACCAAAAGGGAGAACCTTAAATTCATAAAGTCCATCCGGTGTCACAAATGCAGTTTTCTCCCGGTCCCGCTCATCGACCTCGATCTGCCAGTAGCCACTCCTGAGATCCATTGACGAAAAATACCGTGCGTGGCGCAGTCTGTCAAGGGAGTCGTCGATTCGCGGTAGCGGGTAAACATCCTTCTTGGTGACTTGGTTTAGCTTGCGGTAGTCGACACAGAAGCGTAGACTACCATCTTTCTTCCGCACCAGAACAACAGGAGAAGCCCAGGGGCTTTGCGATGGCTGTATGACATCGTCCTCCAGCATTTGTTTTACCTGGTCCCTTATAGCGTCGCGTTCCTTGGGAGAGACACGATACGGGTTTTGGCGAACAGGTCTCCCATCGTCCATGGTAATGATCCGATGCTTCGTAAGGGGCGTTTGTCGTACCTTGGTTGTAGAAGAGAAGCAATCACTAAACTGTTGTAATAGCTCCAGCAGGCATTGTTGCTTCGTGGATGGTAGACCAGGGCATATGTCGAAGACGGAGGGTTCACCGCCACCTGGCGCTGTTTCGGCCTGTAAGGCTAGACATTCTAAGTTTTCTTCAATGTTCTCAAAGCGTGCTACGGCGGTTCCTTTCGAGATTTGCTGGCGTTCGTTGCTGAAGTTGGTTAGAAGTACTTCGGTGCAATTATCATTTAGGTGCACTACTCCTCGCGCGATCGAGATGCCACGGGTAAAAAGAAGGTCACTTGTTGCTTCAGCTATCCCTTCACCACACCAGGAACCCTCGCACTTCACGGAAACCAAGGCGCACGACCTCGGTGGCAAGACGACGTCTTCATCTACTATACGCAAGGTCGACGAGCATTGTTCGTAATCGAGGTCTCGAGCCGTGACGTCGGTAGAGAATGTGACTTGGCGCTCTGGGATATTAATAATGGCGTGATATTCTCGCAGAAAGTCCATTCCCAAGATAAGGTCTTTACAACACTGGGGAAGGATGACGAAAGTGCCGACAAAATTCGTCTTACTTATACAGATTCTCGCAGTACACTTGCCCGTCGGCGTCATTACATCGCCTCCTGCGGATCGAATCTGTGGCCCAGTCCACGGCGTTTTGACTTTTCTGAGCTTGTCTGCGAGTCCTTGGCTCATTATCGAAAAATCTGCGCCAGTGTCCACCAGAGCAGTTACTTCCTGACCGTCGATTAAAACAGAAAGATCGGCGCTCACCACTTCATCAGCGCATTCTTCCGCCGTACGCCGATCGACCGCCGGCGACATTGGAGGGTCTTCGCAGCTTCCATCGGCAGCAACCTTGCCTCCAGAGGTTGCCGGTTCTAGTTTCCCCGGTGGGGACTTGGAGACCTCCCTCTTGACGCATCCTGAGAGCTTCGACGATTGAACGAAGTGTTCAAGCGAGCTGGCGAGGGCGAGCGTGGTCGCTGTCTCACAGACTGCTCTTGCCTCGCCGCGAGATAGGCGTCGATTTCAGGTGGGCGTTCCCCGAAACGAGGAGGGTGACGAGCGGTGGGTGAAAAACCGGCAAGTCCAATCTCGCGGTACGGACAGCGACGGTACACGTGACCCGCCTCACCGCAGTGGTAGCATAGCGGTGTTTGGTCTGCGGTGCGCCATACGTTGGTCTTGCGGATCGGTGGCTGGAAGATCGGCTCAGTGCGGGACCATGTCCCAGAAGGCGGCTTTCGTTGCGTTGGGAAAGAGGGCCGTGCAGACGACGGACGACCCAGGGCATTCGCATAGCTCACTTGTAAAACTTCGTGGCTGGGTTCAGGTGGGACAATCGCTTGACGAATCTCTTCGCGGACGACCTCAGCGATGGTAGCAATGGCTGGCTGCGAGGAACTCGTGGTAAGCTTCCTCAGTTCTTCTTGGACAATGCTCCGGACGAGGTCACGCAGCGAATTTTCGTTGGCTGGTGAAACAATGGCGGCGTGCGCAGAAGTCGCATTGTCCATTCGGTTGTATTGGCGGCAGCGATCCCGCAGCGCTCGTTCGATGGCCGTAGCTTCTTTTATAAACTGCGGCACAGTCTGTGGCGGGTTTCGCACGAGTCCGGCAAAGAGCTGCTCCTTCACGCCGTGCATAAGGTACCGGAGCTTTTTCGGCTCGGACATGTCTGGGTCGGCTCGGCGAAAAAGGCGCGCCATGTCCTCAGCGAACATTGCCACACTTTCGTTTGGCTTCTGCACGCGCGATTCAAGGAGAGTCAATGCGTTGTCTCGACGATCTGCGTTCGGGAATGCCTCGCGAATGTCGTGACGGAAGTCGTCCCACGTTCGAAGGCTTGCTTCATGGTTCTCAAACCATATACGGGCGCCGTCTTCTAGCGAGTAGTATACGTTTCTTAGTTTGTGGACGGCATTCCAGAGGTTGCATGAAGCGACTCGTTCGTACTGGTCTAGCCAGTCGTCGACGTCTTCGTACACTTCGCCATGGAAACTGGGTGGCTGCCTAGGTTGTTGGAAAATCACCTGTGAGTTGTTGGACTCCATGGTTTGCGTTTCGCGAGCTTGACGTGCCTGAGCGTTCCCGGGCATGAGGCCGAATTCAGGGGTTAGGCCCAGAAGGCGACGGCTGCTGCGATGGACAGGCGTGTCGATGGGATGAGGACTGACGGGGCTAGATGAGCGGCTGCCGGTAGGACTGCTGGACATACCCCGCACCTCCACCAGTGTTCCGTTGCAAGAAGTGCAGCAGGCGAAGTTGGGGCAAAGGCAAACGGAGATTTATTTAGGCGAACTTGTGCCTCTAGAAAGAAAGCCACCAAAAAGACGTGGTCTCACGCGAAGCGCCGATCAGCCAAATCAGCGTTCCAAAGCACGAGCCGTTCCACGAACTCTTCTACACGCGCCACGTGGAGGAGCCTTTCGTCGTCGTCGTCTTCGTGGCTCCGTCTCATAGCAGACGCACTCGTGACAATATTATGGTATGTAGGCTTGTTTTTGTTAAATAGGCATGCTCCTGAAGATATTAGAAATTTTTCGATTAGGCGACCTCGGGCATCTGTGCGGTGAGAGCCCCAAAGAGTGTTGTGTGCATTGAGGTCACCTATAAGAATGAAAGGTTCTGGTAGCTGATCTACAAGGCCCTCGAAATCGGAGCTTGAAAGCTGGAAATCAGGAGGGATGTAGATGGAGCACACTGTTATTAGCCTATTGAAAATTATGGTTCTAATGGCAATAGCCTCAAGGACAGTCTGTAATTGGATAGGGTGGCATGCCAATGATTTTCGGGCAATGATGGCCACACCACCTGAAGATGTACCACCACCAGCCCTGTCCTTCCTAAATACCATGTAACTATTCAAGACATTTGTGTGTTTGGAGTTTAAATGTGTTTCTTGTAAACACATCACACTTGGCTGATTGGAATGCAATATTTCGTAGACATCATCAAGATTGTTAAGGAGGCCTCTACAGTTCCACTGGATGATATTTTCTGTTCCCATTATGTACCTTTAAGAGCTACTGGAATGTGTGTCTGGGTTCATGTTTTGTCTATCGGGGCTTGTATTCTTGGAGCGGGTTTCTTTGGCTTTTCTGTTGGTTTGGACGCCGCAGCCCGTTCCTTGCGGAGTGATGCAGACAAGAACGGTCCGACGTCCATTTCCTCATCAGATGTTCGGGGGGTGTCCGGCGGACCGGGCCCCCTGGACTTGGCACCCTTACGGGTGCCTTTGGTTCCAGCCGCAAGCGCCGCGGGCGGGGCAGGCGGTGGGGCTAGGATGGGAGCTTCTGTAGGCCCTACCGTGTCCATCTCCTCCGTGCCCTCAGGTGTCCCTAGGGCCTGTGGAGAGGACACAGTGAGAGCGGCAGAGCTCCCAGCGGCGATCGAACTCGCCACATTCGTTGGAGTCGCCACACTGGGCGATTCCTGACTACTCTGGACTACCGAAGGCAGTCCGGCAAGAGACGAGGCCCCCGCAGCCTCTACAGGTGTTGTAGAGGCAGCAGGTGGCTGCTCAGCTGGGGGTTGGGACAACAACACGTCAGCAAGAAGGCTGCACTGTGTTGCCGTGCTGACCAAACGCCGCCCCAACCCCCGGCGGGCGGCGTCTGCGTACGATGTGGCCGAAAGCAGCTTGTGCTTTTGGCGCGCTTCTGGACAGGTGATGTTTTCATTTACTTTTATGTGAATTATTTCCTTTTCGGCCTTGAATTGTGTACACGCACGCGAATACGCAGCGTGCGGTCCGCTGCAATTCGGGCACTTCTGAGTGGTGCTTTCACAAGCTTCTGAGGAGTGACCTGTCTCAGCACAGTTGGCACATGTCAACTTCCCTCTGCATGATTGGGTTCCATGGCCGTATCGTTGGCACTTAAAGCAGCGCCTCGGATTTGGGACATACAGTCGTACGTTGCAGCTAAGAAAACCAACTTTGACCTTTTCTGGAGGCGTTGTGCGATCAAACGTTAGGATTAGATGCTTTGTCGGAATTTCTTGGTTTGCTCTCCGAATCACAATTCGTTTTACTGCAGTTACATGTTGAGGTTGGAGCGCCTCAAGAAGATCTGCTTCCGTCTCAGACTCTAGTTCTTTCTCTGATATGACTCCTTGCGAGGAGTTGAGGGTCCGGTGTGGTGTCACATTGACAGTCAAGTTGGCCAACGTCGTCTGTTTCAGTAGGTTCTCACTCTGATTTTTCCTTTTTACTTCGACCAGTACATCACCTGAGGCGAGTTTCTTAGCATCATAGTCTGAACCAACAACAGACTCAATGCACTTTGCCAACAGAATGACAGACTTCTTTGCAACAGGAGTGGTTTCTGCAGAGTGAATGACAAGAAATTTGTGGAAATGTTCTGGTTTACCTTTAGCTAGTACTTCGGTGCGGCCCCTTTTAGGGGGCCGATCATTGGATTGGGGGGATAAAGAAAAAGCCATGCGATATTGAAAAAAGCAGGGAACGGGGGTACTTTCTTCTCAAACCTTACCCTGATAGCCTGAGAGGTCCCGGAGCTCCCTGCCTGGTAAACAGACAGGGAGCCCATCCGCCGGAGCTTGACCTGGGCTCCGACGGCCACCGTTTGTGGCTTCTGCCCTTCACCTTACAACTCGTAGCCACGGTAGATTACAGCAAGAGTATGGGGGCTCGGGGTCCGCGGTGTCGCCAACACCGTCACCAAGATTACTCAAGGTGCCCCGTGCGGGGCAGAGTTAAGTGACTTGCTGTTCGTTAGACCTTTCCGGAAAGTTGCGCGCGCCCCCAAACGGCGGCCGCAAAGCAGCCTGGGAACTGTGAGCGCCGCAGCAGCCGCCGCCGCTGCCGCCCGGGCCGCTCTTCATGTAGCTCTACCGTGCCAAACCATGCCGTGCGCGACAGCGCCTGTGGAGGCAGCATTTTTTGACGGTGCAGCTTCGGCGTTTAACATTGTGTGATGCATGCAGAACATCTGCTATCCTGGACAGCTGTTTTGATAAATCCTTTGTGAAACTTTAGCATTCTTACCACAGCCCGCATTTCTTCAACAAACTGCTGCATTTTTTTTTGGGGGGGGGGGGGGGGCGTTGCAGTGTGTATCCATTCGATTCATGCTACACTATGTCTGCATTTGTTTCAAGTATACTGTTGCCTAAGAGGTAGCAAGTCTTATTGTGCAATCCTGAGTTCTTTTGCTGTTTTCGGCTGTGTGTAAATATGAAAATATAAATGTTTATTTCAGTCGAAAAAAAGACGAGGCAGCTAGTATGGTATCATTACAAAAAAAGACACGTACACTTTTATTCGGTTAGCAAAACTAACCAATAGCGACTAAAAGGTAAAACTGTTCAGAGGTCGCTAATACAAAACACGCATAGTTGACATTTCGCTTACTTATCGATTGAGAAGTGGTTCATGTGTGAAGTTGTTCAGGTAGCAACAAATTTTCCATATCTGGTTTGGCTTGTCAGCCATCGCATTTGGGAAAACATACCACATGTAGTATTCTCAAGTTCTTCACTTCTTGAATAACTCGCTCAACGTGTTTCCTCAGGGTGACGATCTGCCATGTGCGTGTTTGCTCCGCTAGTGTCAGTTGACGCCCACCATTTAACATGGGGGGTCTGTTCAATTTAAACCCGCCGCGGTGGCTCAGTGGCTAAGGCGTTGCGCTGCTGAGCACGAGGTCGCGGGTTCGATCCCCGGCCGCGGAGGCCGCTTTTCTGATGGAGGTGAAAAGCTCAAATGCCCGTGTGCACGAGATTTCGGCGCACGTTAAAGATCCCCGGGTGGTCAACATTAAACCGGAGCCCTCCACTACGGCGCGCCCCATCGCCTGCGTTGCGTCGGCGCGTTAAACCGTACAATCAATCAATCAATCTGTTCAATTTAACGCCAAGTTCACGGAGCTCATCTTCGATCAAGAATCCTGGGTCAGCTAAGACGAGCGGTCTCCTTTGTTTTCACACAGGAAGCACACCACACCTTAAATCTGGGAAATAATAATTCCACAATGAGCGACCGAAAAGAAATAGTCCAAATGCTGAACTCACAACAGCAGACACCCCGTTCCTCCAATGCCGCAGGAAACGGGCTGCATGCAGTCGCTGTTGCTGGATAATAAACCGCATCGTTGTCTGCTGGAGCGAAAGCATTGCTTTATCGCCTTGTTACGCCCTTCGTGCTAAAATTAATTTCAAAACAGGCGTTGATTACTCTGAGCTGACCGGAGTATCTCGACAGTGCTGCATTTCACTAGTTCGTCTTGGATGCCTGGAAGCGGGACGGGCGCTTAGGAGGGCGGCGTTTCGTTCACTTCGCGGCAGCTAGGAAACAAAAAAAAAAAAAAAACGTGTAAAAAGCATAATTTACGTTATAATGCTGGGCTTACCTGGCTTTACCGGAGGACACCTCTCGGCGAAGACCCGGTGTGGAAAAATGGTCGCATACGGTCCATGTAACATTTGCGTGTGCTAGCGTTGAAATGGGCTCCGCATATCCTGTGATGCTCGGACGGCTCGCCCAAAGCGAATCGGCCATCACGACCCTGGCGATTTATCCGGCGAACCCATTACTTCTTTTTAATCTTCTTGTCCTTCAGAAACTTGTGCAATGAAACATGCCGGTCTCGTAGCGTCCAACCGAGCACACAGCACGTTTGTCCGCCTCCTGCAGCTTCCTTGGCGCCATGTCGTCAATATCGCGTAAACTACAAACGCTAAGGCAGGTTGTAAACGAGTGTAGCTTTGCACACGCGGAAATGCATCCCGAATAACGTGTGTACACGATATGGGCATCTTCGTTTTCCCACTCGGCTCCTCGCGGGCTGCCGGAGGCAACAGCTGGTTATTTGTATTTTTCTCGGGGAGCTGAAGTGTCACATTTGTTTTCTATTTCCTCGCGTTGAGGAATTTTTCTTTTCCCGCGGGCAGCCAGAAGCGCGAAGACGCTTTTCAACTGGCAGCAGCTGGTTCCATTCTGCAAGCTAGCAGACGACGTTTCTAACAGACGACAAAAGGTTCTCGTGCGGTGCAGGCAGTTCCAGACAACGTTGTTTCAGAAGGATGCGGAGTTTATTTCTTATTTTGGGTTCTATGAAGATGCTTTAATTGATACGCAACATAAATTTGAAAGCACAGCCCTTCACTCTACTTAAACTTCGTCCTTTGACGGGCTCGCTGCGCCCACGCGGCGCGCGGCGCGACCACCCCGTCGCCACTCGCACCGCACGCGCACGCAGTTCCCATGACGCCTTGCGCGTGCCCGCCAGGGGAAGGAGCGGCGCTGCAGTTTCTGGAAAGGTCGTCTGTCAATGGCGGTTCGGACTTGCAACACATGTTGTGACGTTGTATTCGTTCGAAACGCATCTCTGGATTGTTTGGAAGTTGAATAAAATGTATGCGTCAAACCCGGGCATTCGGCTTCAGGGCGTTCTCTGCGATTGCAAGAAAAGTGCCACGGGGCTTCAACGCTTTCTTTATGGAACGTACTCAACTAAGAGAATATTCATGTCGTGTTATGGCCCTGTTGCATCAATACAAATGGTTAAGCGTTTGTTTACACTTGTTTCGTTTGTCGTAAAATGTCCAAGCACTCCGGCACTCCGCTGGCAGATCAGCCGGCGAGCCGACGCTGAGCAGACGACTCATCTCTTTGCCGGAAGTGCGTGAAAAAGCCGCCCAATAGCAGGATGTCTAGCTCATGACGAACATCTGGGAATCGATGATGCAGACACGTGAAGATGGCGGCGTCCAAAAACACGAAGGAAAGGGTGAGAAAAAAGCGACAAACTTTGCAACAAAAGTGTGAGCTTTCCGCTGCGCGTAAAAGAGTAATACTTGGCACAGATGATGTTGACGACCCAATCTAACGATTGCGCTAGTCAATTTAGTGTGCTCAAAACGCCTTTCAGGGCCCCTTTAAGGGGCAGCAGAACTCTTGAGTCCATGGCGCGCCATCTCCAGAGCAGACGGCTGGACAAAATTTTGCAGCAGACATCGGATGAGGCGTTGACTCTCTCTGCCTGGAGTTCTCTGATGAGGTTTCCGTTGCCTTCCGTTTCCGTAGCATGTTAAAAATTTGAGCATGAATTTCATAAACCTGAAATAAGCCTCTCAGACACTATAGCTCATGTGGTTTAGAACGAATTCGGCGGCCACTATTCGGTCTTCCACGGAGGCTTGCAAGAGAAGGAGTCGCAGGGTTTCCCATTCTTTTAAAAGTACACGCTCAACGCACGCATAAAGCACGAGCCATCGGGTCTCGCATGGCCGCAGAATCTTCCTTTTTTTCAGTCTGGAGCAACTCCTGTAGTGCAGATACTTGTGCTTGTCTCTTGCTGTTTTGATGTTTCGCAGAAGATCTTCCAGGTATCTGGGACGCTTCATTGCAGCTTTGCTGGCAACGATGTGGGTGGAATGGCATATGCAGCGAATGAGCACGAAACTCCTGTCTGCCTTGTGCTGAAATTTTTGGCCCAGGGAAATATGCTCGCCAACCATAACGCTGGCGTTGTCACATGCCAGGCCCAGGATGTTTTTCAAAGTACCTTTTTTTCTGAGAGGCAGTTTTCAACAGCATGCTGTAAAAATTGAAAGTCGAAAATTATGGAGCAGGCGCCCCGCGACCTGCGAGATCTCCAATCGGCGCTATCACGGGAACACAAGTTCCGAAATGGTTTCGACATGTTTGGCCGCGGCGCTGGCTCGAAAACACGCGCTCCACAGTGGGGGTAGCACTATGGAGGCACCCTGCATGCTAGCCCCCATAGCAACCGTTGTACCGCTGCGCTGGTAGCAATTCAAATCGCGCGCGCGCGCCTCCCGCGCCAGCCCGGCCGCTTATTTCTAAAATGCAGGGAGCCCAGCGCATAGCAACCATACCGACACAGGATTGGCTGGTTTCAGAGGAGCGACGCCGAAACGTCACACATAGCAACGCCGGCAGGTACCGTACTCTCGGCGTCAGGGACGTTGGAGCGGCCGCGGCTGCCCGCTGCCCGATTCCGGAACTAAGCGAAAGTGACTATTCGGGGAGCGAACCTGCCGCTGCGATATTTCTACTACTTCGCGGAAGCGGTGGAGCGCCGAGCGACGGCATCCTTTGAGCTTGAGCGCGCGATTTAGACCGCACGTGAGCGTTCGAGTATCGAGGAGCGATATCGCCGCTAGTTACGTCTGGGGAAGTCATCGGAGTAGAGCCGTAGAGCCACCGTCGGAGTAGCGCCCAGTGCTGCAACGAAGGGTGAGTGCGCTCTCCTCACACTGCCATTTTGGTTTGCTGCTGAACTGTTATAATCACAGTGTGCTGATGAATTGTTTTCGTGAAATTTCTCTCGTCCTTGCGCGCACGGAAGGGGGCAGCGTAGTGTGGATGTCTGTAATGTAGATCAGATATTGCACGGCGTAAAACACTGGTTTCTTTGCGCCTGGTTACGAAGATGATCTCGAGTCAGCGCGAACGGACTATTAAGCTGAAATGCGATCTCAGCTTGTTCTGCTGTTTTCTGTACACGCACTCGTGAACTGGAGCTGTGCAGTGCCGGTGTCTTAATTAAAAAAAAAAAACGTGCATCGAGTTTTACAAGCCGGCTAATTTTAGGCACTAAGAAAGCCGGCTAATTTTAGGCACTAAGAAAACTCATTAAGAGGATCCTCTAATTTTGTTAGCTATGATGCCAACGTGATATCCTGGAAGTCACTTTCAGCACAGCTTCCGACGTTGCAAGTCAGGCATCCTGCCAAGGAGACTTAAATTTTTCAATACATGAAACCACTTCATCTTATTTAATGCACCCTCCCGGCCCCTTTCTTAATTGAATTTGAGCCGCTGTGGTTCAATTGAAGCTTCAAGCTTGGCCTAAATAATGGCCAACCTGCAGGGAAGTTCTTGTTTTGATATTTGTTACACTTTTGAACGATCCAAGCAGTGCAATGTTTCTGCTCGACAAACATGCACTGTATAGGCGTGAATCTACATGTAACTTGTATTTTGGCGAGGTGATGCTTGCATTTTTCATGATGGATGCATTTTTTTGAACTCCTCTCCTTCAGGTGGTGCCCGTATCGGTGGGCAGAGAGAGGCCCTACGGATGATGAGCACCTAGTGCACGTGGTTCCTCGGGGCCCAGCTGGCACGAGGTGCGTGCAACTGGTTCCTGCGCTCCTTAAATGGAGCGTCCCTGTTTTGGCAGTACTTGTCAATGCCATCAAGCAACACAAAATAAAGTGCCTTTGCAGACATAAGAGCATTGGATAAAAGTGCAACCTCTCGCTGTGCTTGTGAATCACAAACATGGCAGCTATGCCGACGTCAGGGCAAGCTATCTGTGGTTCCTTGTGTTGTCCTATCTATACACATTTGAGCAGACATTTTAAACAAAGTTCTACCTGCCGGTATCACTGATAGTTGGGCGCTTTGTAATAAATATCTGTGCCTCAAAGCTGTTATGCTTGCATTCTTTTGCAGGCTTGCCACCATTTGCTGGCATAATGTCTACAGCGGAACCACCAGAGTGCATCAGAGATGACGCATCTTCATCCAGTGAGCTCGAAGTTTTGCGCGCCAACCTGCAAGATGAAGGCTCAGCTTGCTACTGGGTGGAGGAGTATGGCCTCCGGACAAACACATCATGGATTGTGGAGTCTGTGCAGTCAACAGCAAGGTGTCAAAAGTGAGAATTGTAATAACTAGCGGGATCACAATTCTGCTTCTTTGAAAGACCATAGTGCACATGCAGATGGGTGCCCCACATTTCTTGAGGAGTGTTGTGGTAATCGTCCAACTTGAAAACACCGCAGCTCTACATTTTGTGTTCCACCCCATTCCTCTCGAAAACACCATGACAAACAAAGTATATGTGCGGGTGATTGGGTCAGAATAACAGTGTTGTCACGTTAGTGCACACTTCAAAACCAAGCTACACGTTGTTACATTGCGGTAGGACAAGTTCCCCAAACCAAGGTTAAAGGTGAAAAGATGTATTCACCTGTCAGCCATCAAAGAACTGAAGCAAAGCTAGGTGCCACACACAGCTTTGTGTATGTGGCGGAGGAGGGTTGCACATACATTCGCAGGAGGAGGCTAGCTCAGTGCTATGCCTCACTGCCCTAGTGTCATCTTCTCATGACATGAGAGCCCCTTAAGAAAGAGAACTGCCAAACTTGTAAGAGCACCATAACCTGCAAGTTTGTTAGTTCCTTTAATTTGATATTGTTAGTCTTACAGCAAATATTTACACGAAGCAAATTTTCACACAAGCTTCTGCATTTGATGCTCATGGACAAGATCCAAGGAAAGGACGGAGGGTAGCTGTAGTCATACACCCAAACCTCCATATTAGCTCCTGTGGCTCGCTATGTCATCGTACCGTGACAGATGCCAAGGAGCTAGCTGTTGCTTTAGAAGCAGCAGAACACTTCTGGACGGGCCATTCACACCAATTTCCCATTTGCAAAAAAACTTGTAGACACTTTCTGACCAGACAAGTAAGCCACCGCACACTTTGTGTACAGCCTCCCAAATTTTTAACAATATAGCGGGAGCGACGAGCGATCGGCATGTTAGCGCCTTATCAGCAGCGAAATAGGCAAGAGTACGCACATGCGCATAGGGCTATTGGCTGTATGAGTACCGTCTGCTATGCTGTCTCCTTGAGAGTGGTACACTCCCTGCCACTGCATGTGAATAACTGTTCATGAGAAACCGTGGTTATTGGATGCACATGGGCATATCAAATGTGCGTGTGATTTTTTTTTTCCGGGTCATTTGCCCCCTCCTAGCGTGAGGAATGTCATGGAAAAGATAAATAAAAGTAGAACAGGACCAGTGTTATGGCTGGAATAGCCATAGGCTGCTTCGCAATATAATGTGATGAATAAGAAATCTGATAACAATAAAACACGGTGCTTAGCTACTTTTTGCGGTACCGAAACGACCTTGCAAGATAAGAAAAATCAGGGGGTGTGTTGTCTTGAGGAGAACAGCATAGCAGATGACACTCCCACAACAGATAGTTTTAGGCGCATGCGCGTACTCTCGCCTGTTTGGCCAGGGAACACCGTGATAAGGTGCTGACATGCCGATCAGTTGTCGCTCCTGCTATATTATTAAAAATTTGTGAGGCTGTACTCTTCCAGACTAAAGGCGGTGTACCCCAACAACCTCAGCATCCACCTAAGATACAACACAGGAGCCTGTGGGGCCCAGCACACTCGGGAATATACTGCAAACCAAGCACCTGATGATTAGGACCTTGAAGAACCCATGCCACTCCCCAGGGCAGCATATTACCGTGGTATCAGGAAAAGATACCCTGTGCCACACGAATCCCTCACGAGGGCAGAATCCACCAACTGGAGACAGCCGCAGACAAGTACGTTCTCAAACTTAAAGGAGCCATGAAGAGAAAATACAATTTCGTTTAATTTAAAAGAACTAGGATTCAGTATCTCACTCAGCTCCATTACAGCCCCGAAAGATGTTTTTTAACCAAAAAAAAAAAAGCAAGAAGTATTTAAAAACTTTCAAATTTGGCGCCACATTGACGTGTTATGAGCAAGAATGATGTCATGCGGGCCAACAATAAAACACAATTTTCAGTGCGTTAACTGCACTTTAGCATTCAAGTGATGCGGTCAAATGGAACTAGAGGCCCCATTACAGACGTCCAGTCATGTGTCATCACGACGGCTCAGTTAGGCGGCTGCCAATCGCACAAAAAAGGTTCCGTGACGTCATAGAAAATTGGCTTGGGAAATTGGCTAGGGGGCCGCGACTGCTTCACACGTTTTCTTTCATATCTCCGTTATTCGTTCAAAGATTGCGATGATATTGGTATCATTGTTATTGGAACTAAGCAGTCTTTCTAATAAACCCAGCTTGTATTTTGTCTTCATGGCTCCTTTAAACACGCTGAGTACAATTTACCCTACACTATATGCCCACTGGGCCATCAGGAAAAATCCACACCGCATGGGAATGCCAAAGCACAATGGCTGTCCCCAAAATCGGAAACCCTAATGCGGAGCGATGGGTGGCACTGCTGGCCAGCAACTGCTGTGATGACCAGATCGGTCTGACCCAGCGGGCACATAAAGCAGTAGAGGCCGTTGGAGCCCTGAACCAGTTGTAAATGCCCGTGCTGACCCCATCGTGAGCTGCAGCACGTGGCACAGGAACCCAAGTGGGGTGCCACCCAACGACTAACAAAATATAAATAAACATTTTCCTAGTCCAGTCTGTTCAAATCAACTTTTTAACTGCAAAGCTGTAGTTACTGGCCTTAATTCCCATGTTGCAAAAAACTCCCAGAGTGCATACCCACTGAGAGAGATTGGCTGAAAGAGAAGGCCAAAAAAAAAAAATCTCCAGTGTTCATTCTATTTGTGGCAACACTTGCTCGAAATGACAGACACGTCATAGCGTACACCCCTCGTTCATTTGTCCTCGTGTTGTTGTGCACACCAGCTCAGTAAAAAGAGCCCTTGCATGTAGCAGTGTTTAAAAGACATGCGGCTTGGGAGAGACCACTGTGGCCACCGCATTTTGTAGAAGCCATTATGGATCATGAGAGACATTGCTACAAGTGTGCCCAGTCCTTCCCGAGACGACTTACAGATCCAACCGCTGACTCGAGTCGATGACAAAGAGCTGATGAAAGTCTACGATGCTGAGAATGACTTTTCATCCACCACTCGCCGCAAAGACAACAAAAACCTGTTCAATGCACATGGCGACAATTGCTAGCACCACGCCTATGCAAATTACCAACAATACTGAAACTTAACCATGTGCCCGGCAATGCTCACCTAAAACAGCCTCGCCATCCCAGTCTTGTGCATGAGTGCAAGCTTCCCTGGATTTATTTTTTTGTTTGTTTCCAGTCGTTTACTGAACTATAAAAACCAATCTGTGCCCTGTTACCCAACATTGTCGGCTGAAAGTGGTAGACCAGGGACACAAGACAAAATTTCTTAAGGCATTTAAAGGGGCCATGACGACAAAATTCAACTTTATTGAATTTGAAAACGGGACCTTTAGTAACACAGCTCTATTCCAGCCATAAAAGACGCTTTTTAACATAAAAATGCGAGAAATATTGGAAAACTTTCAAATTTTGCACTAAAGTGACATAATATGAGTCATGTTGCCTGCACATTAGCATTCACATGGTACAACCAAACAGAACAACACGACCCACTACAAGCGGCCAGTCATATTTCTTGCCAGTGGCTGTGGTCGCTACCCACCAATCGCACAAACAAGATTCCACGATGTCGTAGAGACATGTCAGAAAGTTGCTCGGAAGTCGCCACTTCCTCGTCTTTTTTAACAGCGGAGCTGCTTAAGCTCGAGTTACCTCTGTGCCTGGTGGGGTTCGAAACTTGCCGCAGCAAAATGGAGAGAAGGAAAGTGCTAGAGCCAGAAGTGTGAGGGAAAGTGGCCAGGAGGCAAGGAGCCCGCGAGCAGGGGTTGGGAGTGCATGCCTCAATGCTTTTTGTCTTCTGAATCAAACCTGGGTCCCTCGTGCAATGAAATTGGAGCAGTGGGAGATACTGCTGTCTAGCTCCCTACCTTGTGATCAACTTCTGATGGCTGTGACGGCACACAGTTACCTGAAATAAGGAACCACCCCCCCTCAAACCTAGCTCAATAAAGAAGTCTTGTCTTTCTCTCTCTATCCGATTGCGCGCTATCATCACGTTCGTTTCGGGCGCTTAGCATTTTCTTTGGGTTCAAGCACGGGCGTTGCCTGGCGTTTCACAATAATTAGTGCAGCAAAGTGGAGAGGAGGAAAATACTAAGCCAACAAGTGTGAGGGGAAGTGACGTGGAAGAAAGGAGCTGGCAAGCAGGTGCGGGGAATGCGTGTCACGGCACAGATGTTCGGGTGGGGGAGGCGTGCATCAGGATTGGCTGTGCCTAGTGACGACATAAGATCCGACATGCAGGTGCTCTCCAAGCTGAGGGATGCGGCATGATCTCAACGGCATCAGTGACCGTTACGATAAGCATACCTGTGAAAAGCCAAGTTAGAGCTAGTGAAGACTGCCAGCTCCACTGTTTCCTCAGCGTTTACATCTCAACTGCAAAGGTGGCACTAGCATTACTTTCAGACAAAGCAGTAGTTTTAATGAACAGAACTTGCTTTTTGTCTTCATGGCCCATTTATAATACCTTTTGTAAACTACCAGGAAAGCCCTTGTTAACAGCACATATTTCATAATAAACATTCACTGCACAAAAAGATGACAAGGAAGAAAGTAATCGACATGATACACCCACTTCGCCCGAACCTATACCTTATTAATACATTTTATGTCTGACACTGCAAGCAAAAAAAAGATTTTAAATGGGGTTACACCAGACACAACGTGATGAGCATTTTTTTTTATTCTGCAAAAGGCGAACTTTATTAAATTGTCAGTAAGCCAAGAGATTTTGTAAAAATTGTTCGATATTTTAAAGGAGTAGACACTATTTTACGAGTCCGTCTTAACCCATAAAACCATATTTAATTAGTTAAGACGTGTTGCCACTGATGATCTACAGCTTCATTCATGGTATCAGTTTCTGCTTTGGCCGCTAAAAGCCCAGGAGCAGGATGCTGGGTGCTGTCGGGCACACCTAACTTCTTTGCGTCTTTGTCACTATTTTGATGCCTTGTCGTGTGCTTCAAAGGAATGAAGAGGCCACCTTTTGAGACCAGCTATACCTGTTTCCCCTTTATTTCAATTAAAAACTAGTCTCTGAATTGAGGCACTCTGAAACTGCCCAAAGGTGGGGGTGGTAAGGCTGAAGGGACCAAAAGATGCCACAAGCCCCCCTGAAATGTTGACTGTGTGGCTATTTTTGCAGTGAATGTGCTTGTTGGTTTCCTTCTTGACTAATATACATGCTGCTGAGAGGGAAAGGGGCAGACCGCTTTGAGTCTGACAAGCTGGAAGTTTTTTGCAAAATGCCTCTCTAAGCTAGTTTTATGTCACAGAACAGCTGGCCCAAGCTGTTTTCTGGCTGCTCAAAGCTGAGGCAATGATACTGCTTTAAATTGTTCCAAGCAACTTCTATGCCCATCACCGCAGGAAGGCATCTTGACATCTTCATAAAGTGCACCGCATTAATTTTTAGAAGTCATACTGCAGTGTCAGTACTGTACTGCTTTAATTTGTAGTGGTGCATCATCATCTGCTTGCAGCGCCACTATCCTCATCATGAACAGGACTGTGCTCCAGGGCCGGTCGCATGTCTACGCCGCTATCTAAGTTCCGGCCGGGCCTTACGCACCTGAATAAATGTAGGAGAGCCACACAGCGTAACCGAGTCCATGGCTCCCTTTCCTACAACACCGTTTCAAGCACAGGGGCACGCAGCTCAGAAATGACCCAGACACTCAAGGAACACACGCTACCAAAAGCTTTTCACTGGTGCAGTGGAGGCATGATTTGCCCCACATGCCTCCTCAGTTACACATGCTGCTGTAATCTTTTCTTCATTTTTTTCTTTTCAGGATGGTGCTCCATAAAACATGGCGGTGTAAACAGAACGCACGAAAGAAGCCATCTGGCAGCAGTGGTGCCTCTTGCCCGGCTAAGATAGATATAAAAATAAAAAAAACGAACAGGCACACAAAAAAGAACGATCCTTTCTTGAGAAGGCCGAGCCCCCTGCCTGCAGTGATTAGGCTGTGGCACCAAGAGGGCCACAGCCATAGCACCACATCTGCCGATGCCCTGCGGCGTCTGGGTCCCGCCACCACGACCAAGGAGACATTCCTGGGGTATTTCAATGACGCCATGTCCCCTGCGGAAGCCATCCGGCTCCACGAGAGCAAGCTCCTTGTGCAAGAGGGAGGCTTCACCCTGCTGGCCAATGCTGCTCTGAACCCCCTGCCAGCCGCAGTCTACTACTGGCACAGACTCTGGCGGCAGGAGAATTTTGGCAAGCAGGTGGACCCCCTGGACAAGCTGGCAGAGAAGATGCCAACATACGAAGAGCAAGGTGAGCATGTTGTGTTAACTTGTGCCACAGCTACGGAATGTGGCACTGGAGGAAAAAAAAAGAAGTTTTGTTCAACTCTGCTCAGCATAGCACATGTAGTTCCTGCTCGTGTTAACGGCAGCCATAGGCAGGCTGTGAGAATGCTCCCAAGGAGATTAGAGAACTTCGTTGCAAATGCAACATGGTATGTTACCACTATATTGTTTGTCAATGTGTTGAATCATAACCTGTTCGCTAATGTGCGCATAATTTGAACCGCCATTGCATTACTGCCTCCAGCATAACAAATGACTGAGGGGGAGAGATACAAACATGCACTTTCTTTATATGAAATAGCTGTACATACTAAGAAATAGCTCTACATACTAATCACATCGACAAAAATGATGCGGGAGAGTACTAACTGTCCCTATGCAACCCTGTCTGCTCCATAGCATTGGCAAAGGGTACACCAGGTCCCTCTAGGCCGATTCCAATTGCTGCATGGTCTAGCATGGTTTCTCAAAGTGGGTTCCGCAGGCTCCTCCTCAGGGTTCTGTGAGCCACCGATAAATTTTTCCTCGTTCCACGCTCGCCAAGTAACTTATATGGCGAACCCGAGGTGCAGTTGATCTAAGCAACCTCCATTACTCATGCCCAATTGTCAGTAAGCGCATCTCGGTGCATAACACAAATGTGCGAGCTGCGCAATTAATACCGCCAGCAGCTTGTAGGCAGCCAGACTCCGAAAGCGGGCCGCGTGGTTAAACTATTGCACTTGAATCTTGGCCTTATATTACCCCGATGCGGATTTCTCCTGTTTGGAGATAGGTGCAGCAAGCTTATGTGGTCGTGTAAAGTCAACATTCAAGAGCAATAAATTGGCGAGGGGGAGGGGGGGTGTTCCTTGGCACTTAGTGGAGCTTTGCAGGGTTCCCTGGGACCAACATGCCTGAGAACCCCTAGTCTACTGTATCTGTAGCAGGACTCCTTGGCAAGGGATTCATGCTTTTGGTGACTCCTATAACTGAATAAATCTTATTATTTAAAACTGCACGGTGTTATTACCTGCTCGTCATCTACTCTTATCTTTATGCAGGGATTGATGTCCGGCTGAACCGCACCAAGGATGGCGCCTCCTGGGCAGTCCTTGTTGCCACGCCAATTATGAGGCGGGCCCAGCAACTCCACGCAGCACGCGAACTGATTTTTGTTGACTCGACGTCATCCTGTGATGCGACACATGCCACAGTCACAGTTCTGCTGGCTGCAACGAGTGCTGGGGCAGTCCCCATAGCTGTCTTGCTCCACAACGCCCAGACAGCCGAGGCGTACGCCACAGCATTCGCACTCCTCAAGGAGGCCTACCCACTGTGCTTCGGCGGACTCAGCGTAAGTGACATGCACGTGTGGTGCTTTCACTGACAATGTCTTGTCATTTTCTTTTTGAAAGGCTTGTCAAATCTATGTCACAAGTCAATAAGCATGTGTTGCTGAACCTAATGGAAAGATTATAAAAACAATGCACAGGGAAAAGGACCAGTACAATCATGAGGGCATGGTGCAAAATTCTTTTCTTATTTTTTGAGCTTTCAACCAAAGCAGACATTTACTGCCAAGTTTGGTCAAAGGGCAACATTATTGGTCAGCCATTTTCTTCAAGTGCAAAAGACGATAAATTGAAATTGTTATTAAGGGAAAGAACCACCTGGAGGGACAGAAGTACATGTAATTTAAGTATGTGTCTTGACTTTGATATCTTGACACTGGAGGGTGCATAATTCTAACTTGACCAGGTGGCACGTGCTGGTAGGTCCAATTTTCTGCACAATATAGCAGTGACTCGCAAAGAAAAGCCAGTGCCAACATCTGTAATAAATAGGCGTCTGCCCTTATGTCTCCACTCGGGCACGACATGCAGCTTGACAGGCAAACACTAAGAAAACATGGACATGTAGGAGCACCACCTCACAACGGCTAGACAAACCCTGCGAATTGTTTCTTATAGTTTCCACGAAGTGGCGCTGCCAATCGGGTGACTGCCCAAGCCGGGAGCACATGCAAAATGTAGGAACAGGAGAGAGCAACAGGGATGTGGCTCTTTCGCCATTTTCGGCTTACACACGACAGGGAATGTTGGCCTGAGAGCATTCATATTTTTGCCGTCAAGAGCAGTGCCATGGTTACCAATGGTGCCACTTTCTGTAGCAGAGGTGGTGCTGAAATCGAGTGCATATTCTGACATGCCTGCATGCATGAAGCAGCGATGACTGCTTGATGCGCCCCAATTTGCAAAGATGTTCCTCACAGTAGTCTAGAAAGAGACTTGTTTTTTATTGCGCCATTTTGCCACAGGGCATGAAAGTAACGGAAGGTTAAAAAAAATTGGAAAGAAACTGGAGGCAAGTGGCTTTATGCACCACAGAATGCTGTATAGGCCAGTCGCAGCAAGATAGTCCTACAGCAGCTTGTAAAGCTGACCATGCGTCCACTAATGAATATCGGGTGGACGGCCTGGGCGATTTCCTAGGGCTACCAAGTGCTGGGTTCGGGCTGATTGGAGTCCTGGGCATGTCCCCAGGGGGTGGTCCAATGTCGCTTCCGCAGCAGAAGTAGGGCGGTAGGGGCAAGTTGAATTAGTCACCACAAGGCTAGAAGTCCACGTTGCATGAACACCCAAGCAAATTCTCCAGAGCGTGACCACCTCACGGTGGGTTCAACCGCCAGGAAAGTCAGCCCCATGCAGAGGAAGACGGCCACGCGTGGAGTGCTGAAGAGAGGCTGTTTTAAAGGGACAGACAACCAATTTTTGTAGAGTATATATTCCCTATCCCAAATGAAAGTGCATCACTTAAAGCACCTTAACGATAAACGGCTTTGCCGATAACGCCCTAGAACTTTTCAAATCGGAATTTTTTAGATCTACGAACCGTATGTGTCCTCCCAAAAATAATGCTGGCAACCATGACACACAGTAGCGTGGCAACATACTTTTGTCTGTATGCCAGATGAAAAGCGATATTTAAAAATTCGTCCCCAGTTAAAGAAAAGTGTGAATCGCAGGCTTCCTTATTCCTTTATGTGCTTTTTTTAATTCACCAGTCTATTTTGCACGAAGGTGCCGTCTGCTGGGATGGACAATAGGTAGAATCTGGCTTCACGTTGTGGGGGTCAGAAGTTCGCTTCTCCCCAGGCTTGTCTTTTCTTTTTTTCTTCCGTTGGATTATTTGAAAACTGAAATTGAATACTTTGGCAGAAGAAAGTCCCTGACTCAGGCAGAATCATCAAAGCTTCTTCACTGGGTCTGTTTACTGAACGCTGCCATTGATTCTGAGCATGGATGCTCAGTTATCCACACTGAGAGGAACCCAGCGGCGGCGGGTAGCGTGTCTCAAAGATTTACAAAATAGTGTTTAAAAATACATATACAATTTTAACTATTACAAATACTTGTGTGAAAAGGTTTTCAATAAGTGAATAAACGTTTCAGCAGTTACAGTAGCAGCTAGGTTTTCAGGTCACGTGACGGGGACACATATTGTAGTGTCAAGTTTCGAGAACCGCCACCCTTCCGATTTCAGGAAGTTTGCTGCCAAATTAAAATTATTTCCGCCAATTTGTTTAGAAATTTCTTGTGGTTACCGGGCTATATCAAATGCTGGCTTTTATATGAGCTAGAGAGCATATGCACGACAAAAATCGGTTGTCCGCCCTTTAAGTAGAAGAGCATCCTGCAGTGACAGCTGCAGAAGCGGGAGCGGGTCCGTAGCTTACGGATTATGAGCAGCCAAGTTGGCCTCCAAGTGGGCAGGTGTGCTGCAACATGTCCAGAGGATGCAAACAGGGCACGGGAACGATTTCAGCATCCGGTGCACGTCGAATGTAATGCTCAATGTGCTGTGTACATGCCGCATCTCTCGAGTAGCCTGTGTTGAGTCTGTGTAGATGATCAGGCAAGACGGTGGGGCAACACAAAGACAAGGGCCTAGGGCTGAGCTCTCCTAAAACAAATGGAAGAGGTGCCTCCGTAACATAAGTGCATGTCTGGTTTACAGATGGCATAGCACGGCAAACTAGGCTCGTGTGGATGATACCATTGCCTTCACATGGGCCTAGAGGCCACGGTGTGTCAATAGGGAGGGGTGGGTAGGTCTGATGCACTGGGCAAATACTTTTTATATGCCAGAAAGGCCGGTTGTGAGGGAGTACCGTAGAACCCCGCTGTTACATTCCTCACTGTTGCATTTTCCTGGCTGTTACGTTGTGTGCCATCAGTCCCGGCATAGCTCCCATAGGATATAACATATTGCGAACCCCGCTGTAACGTCGCAACTGTGGGCCTGTTACCGTATAATGCGTCGCAACCTGACACTCCAAAGCGGCTTGGGCACCGCCATTTTGGCTTTTGATGAGTCTTGGCCAGGATTTGTTACTAAACAACCTACAAGAAGCTGCAAGCGAGTTGGAGAGGCCGTCACTAGATGGCCATCTGTCGAAAGTGCTATTATGATCATCACTGAGCTTACAACAGAAGTTTTACTTCGGAACGCCGGAAGTGCGTGATGTTAGCGCCGCCACACTGTTGTAATGGTGCCGTGCAGCGTTTTTAGATTGGGTCAGTTGGCAAAGAGCATGGCCTTCCAGTATCGCGGCACGGGCCGATGCTGCTGCCGGTGCGGTACCGTTGAGATCGGTCTCGATGCATCGTCTGCTGCTCCTTCCTTGCCACTCTCGGCACTTTCTACACCACCCATACCGTCACTTGTGCCAGTCCTTCTACACCGCCTTTCTGCAAACTGCACTTTCTACACCACCCATTCAGGCGGTCGGAACGGCTAGCACGTGGTACGGGGATTTCACGACGCTCGATTTTGTTGTCGACCTTCATGAGTAAGGTGACGACGAGCGAGTAGTACAGTGATTTTGCGACGACTATCATGACTTGACGCCCGTCTTAATTGCTCTTGGCAACACTGAATGTGCACATGAAAAATGCAAAAAAACACCCCTACATTTGGCGGAACGGGCAGAAATGAAGTGGGCAACAATGGAGTTCCAGATAGGGGGTCATTTAAAGGAGTACTGGCACGAAATTTCAAAGCTGAGATAACTATGTAGAATGCTTCCTTTTTATCAGGAGATATCTCCCAGCAAGTTTCAATAGCAACCGTTCAGTAAAGCATATTTAAAATCCATTTTAATCTTCGCCCGCACGAGAAAGCCCAGAGCGGACCGACATGACATCATCTGCTACTTGCCCCAAACTGCCGACGTTGGGGCTCCCGTGACGAAGCCGACGCACTGGCTGTGGTTGGCGCACGCTGCTCGGGCGTGTGTACACGTCATGATTTTGGGACTGACGTCATGCTGCCCGGGCCTGTGGGGACGGTGAAGACCTCGGCCGGTCTGAGTGCGCGCACACTACCAGAGCGGCAGTGATACGGCAAGAATGGTGACGTCACGTGATACCTCCTGTCATGGCGGCCGCTCGGCGTTCGTTTTGTCGAAACCGAAACTGACACGAATAAACGATGCCGTAAATGAATGTTTACGCTGCGCTCGACCGTCTAATCTGTCATTCTATGATTAGTGGGCTGGTAGGCATGCATAGCAGCGAAAAAAACAACACAACAAAATTTCGTATCAGTACTCCTTTAATGACGCCAGTAAGACGCCGACCCATTTTCGTGGCTTTCCTCACTCTTTCGTTTTCCCAGCTGTTACGTTTTCTTTTCCCGGTCCGGTGGAAAACGTAGTAATGGGGTTCTACTGTATTATGGTCAGGCTGAGGGCTCTATGTGGACAACCTAAGGTCACCAACTGCTGTTGTTTCAATACGCATGAACATTATGAACTAGGGCCTAACACTGAAAAGAGAGCTTTTGGCATTCTTTGAGGTGGAAAGCATCACGCAAAAATTGTGAGGAAGAAGTGGAAAGAAAGGAGTTCGCTTGATCGCTAGCTTTAACAGAAAGGGTGAATGAGGTGAAAATGCCCTTAATATCATTTGGAAGGTGACAGCTGCAGCAAAAAAAGTGCCTAAACTAATTGGTGCGCCAACGAGCACCGACAACGAATGCTAGCACAGTATGATAAAACAACGTACAACTACGCTGACGAAAGCTATTTGGCATCAGCTGAAAGGCCCTTGGCAAATGGTTCAGCCACCACCTAATACCGGACAGGCATCCCAATGTGCCGTCGGCACAACAGTCAAGCTTCTATAGGTTCAAAGGCAACAAAAAGCTCCTGCAACTGAATGAGGACACCTGCACTATTCAGACCTTCCCAAGTAGACATTATACCGGGTCATGCTGCCAGTATCCAGTATTTTACAATTCCAACTCATTGACTGCACCAACTGTTGTTGCCCACAAGGTGTCCCAATGGACGGACTAAACACTTTGCTGCACAGATTGCAGCAAGGCTTAATGAAGGCACATGGCTAAGGCACAAGGCTGCTGCGTAACCGGGATTGCACTTGCATTGAACCAAACATTAAATACAAGGCACAGTGTTCACACTGGCTTACCTGGCTGTTCTAATAACCCCACAGGCATCATAGGCTGTAGGGGAACAATGTATGCGCATTCAGAAGGCAGTGTTGAAGATCACAAAGCAAAGACAGAGATTTTCATCCTTAAGTCACGTAGTGTGGGCTCCACTATCCTAGCAGAAGGCTTCCCTCTTTAGTTGGCTGTACATGCTAGAGCAATCAAAGCAGCATTAGTGTGAAGAAACAAACACATGGCAGCATGGAAGCAACCGTTATCGAACGAAGGCAGCAGTTCCTTAGTCTCTTGAGCACTATCCGTGCTTTGCTCCTGTGTAAATGATGTCGCCATGAGTACTTAATCTTTTTTGAACTCACAAGCTAGAAATAACAGCGCTTTATCTTCTAAATACCAAACCCAGTCCACCAGCATTATTTCTTATCAAGAACACCCAACATAAGCTCAGCGTCCTCCTTTGGGCAGTATTTACACGTCTCAAACACGTCTATGGGCAGATATTGCGTGGCACCCTACCTTGGACTTCACTAAAAGAAAGCCTGGAAGCTTGGGTTATTCATGAATGCACTAATAACTCTACAAATAACCCACGCATGAATGCTTGGGTTATTCGTAGTAACAATGTGTCTCATTAGCGGCATGTTTGTCTGCTAGGTGATGAGGAAATTGCTTTTGAACTACTTGTTCTGAACAACACAATTACCCTTTTCGACCACTTGTTCTGAATAACGTTTTTGCATTTGTCGTAATAAAGTCTAGCGATGGAGCACTTGAGGGCTGCTAAACTGATGCCAGGCACGACCATAACTGAGATGATAACGTCACCTTAGGGAAAGAAATCAAGCACTACGTAATCACACCTCGCCACTGCTCTGCGTGCACTACAGCGATACTGCGGCAGGGTTATTACAAGCGTGCCACAGTATACCGTGGAGATTATCTTGACAAAATATAGTTCACAAGTTCATAATTAGTCCTTACCGACCGTCTGTCGCCGGCGTTCGCCGTGATATAATTGCCTGTGTGACCGTCCGTAAGGGCGCCGCCATCTTGGAACGCTTGACCTGGCTTGGCTGAAGCTCGTCTAGCGCACTGCGTTCCCACAACACGTTCACAGAAAATTTCTTTACATGTCTTTGCACGTGACGCCGGTTGTTTCCCCTAAAATAAACTTACATGGTTATTTTTGAATTAATTAAAAAACTGCCGTCGCAGGAGTTCTATTCGCAATGGCGGCGCCATCTATCCAGTGCTAGACCAAACAGTGCTGGTTACGTGTTTTGTTTTCGTGTGGATAGGTGGCGCCGCTTCCAGATGCGCGCACAGATTTATATGCTTAGCTTTTTTTTTTATTACTGTGTTGTCTTGCAGAAGATATCAGCTCAAACGTTGCCGTTTTGTCTGAAAAATGCTTTCATATTTGAACGAGCCGACAACCCCCGAGGTGGGGGGAAGGAGGTTGAACGTCGGTCTGATTTCTGGAAGAACAAAGAAACTAATGGAAAACTAACCTCCATTCTACAAATTCCTGTGATTTATCCTTTGGTCACAGGGCGTTGTGGGAAGGGTAGAGGTGAAGGGCAGGAGATTGGAAAGGGGAAGTGAAGAGTAGGATAGGGAGTGGAGATGAGGAAGGGAAGTGGGAGGAGCAGGATGAAGTGGGAATAGGAGGGAAGGGAATAGGAGGGAAGGGGGGGGGGCTTATTTGTTCGACAGGCAAGACTGAAATGCTGAGATACATGGCCAGTTTTTCTAATAACCTTTTGAGCTTGCAATTTTGGGAAATACGTTCGTGTACTGCAGCCTGACTGGCACCTCAGTAGCTGATATATTAATCTGTACTAAAACGTAAATGTTTGTAACTCTCCATGAGTTCTGTAAATGAATGGTGGTTTTCGAAAAGCTAATGGGAGCAGCACACTCTCCTGCTGTTTGGCACACAACTGCCTTTTGGACAAATTACCATAAAAATTTTAAGGAACATAACAAAAACCTATTTAGAGCAAATGAAATTGACCTATGAAGGGAGCTTGAATTGGATTTTCATAAGCACATCATCACCAGCCTATCTACGCCCACTGCAGGGATAAAGGCCTCTCCCATTATTCTCCAATTACCTCGGTCTTGTGCCAACTGTGACCAATTTATCCCCGCAAACTTCTTGATCTCATCTGCCCATCTAACTTTCTGCCGCCCCCTGCAGCGCTTCCCTTCTCATAAGCACAGGCACACCTTAAATGATACGCGCACCACAAATGTTACGCTTGATTTTAAAATTTTACGCTTCGACAGCTGCACACGTAATCATGTGCATACAGTACATCACTTCATTTATATTATCATTGCTATTTTTGTTGCCCCATTTATAGGCCCCTGGAGCATTCATGACAGACAATTCTGCTGCTGAAAAAGCAGCTCTGAGGACCACCTGGCCCGAAGGAAGGCAGCTTCTGTGCCATTTTCATGTGGCACAGGCAGAATGGCGGTGGTTGACGGCTGCTCGAAACAATGTTGAGAAAGACCAAAGGAGAGCTTTGATGACGAAATTTCAGCAGGTTCGTGTTTCCCATGTATTTTCGTGGCAGTACCAATGCATGAGTGGCAATGACATGGCCATGTTATGGTCTTCCAGGTAACTAGGCACATTTATACAAATGATGAAAGCAGTGTACATTTTCATTGTACTACGGACTGGCTGTTAACATGCTGCTAAAATTTAGTCCGGGCAAGAACACTGATTTGATTACACTTTATGCATTTAAAATGACAAATTTTAAGTTTTTAAATTTACTTTGTAGATGTTAATGTTTGCATGTTTTTATGTATAAATGTTTATATTTGAAAGGACCTGAAAAAAGCTATAATGAGTATGCAGACGTTACACAAGAAAGAAGTCTGGCAGGAAATGAACATGGAACCATTGCCGTTGAACCTAGCCAAATTCATGAGAGTAGTATCAGCGTAACGGTTTAGATACAGGTCTTTGGCTTGCCTCAAAGGTTGAGTGCGAAACTTAGTTTTATGATTAGTAATCTTTCGCCCACTTGAGCCTACATGAACTCTCAATGTCCTAATGACACTACAGGCAATGGTTTTTAACATTTCGATTCAGAAAGCATAGCATTTTTATCAAATTACCTCACAATGTAGGCGTAGATTTTATGGCGTCCACACATGCAGGAAAAAATGCAATGTGGAAAAAACCAGTTTATAAGGACAAAGCTTTTTGCGAAAGCAAACATATATCACCACTTGCACCAAACCACAAATTCCTGCCTGGAAAGTTAGGGTTAAATAGGTCAGAACAAACGCAAATATGTATCACCAAAGCAAGTGCATATTGCCACTTGTGTCAAAGCTATGTGTATCTGTGAATGTATGATGTAGTGCATGATGTAATGTGCGCTTGATAAGGCAAACAAGCACGTGGGGTTGGAAAACAAACGCCCTGATGTGCATGCTATTAGCAGGCCTGACGTTCAAAATATGGCTTACAGTAGAAGCTTAGACATCCCGTCGCTTAGATTTGTGTATTATGAATAGATTAGTTATCAATAAGCACCATCTTCAAAATCAGTATGGTCAAGATAAAGGTGTGTGTGTGTGTGTGCAGTCAATGCTCAAGGAACGTGAAATCCCTAGAAAAGTTTCACCTAAATTCCGTTACGTCTGTGTGATGTGCTAGAATGCTTTGTGTTCTAATTTTTTATGCATTGACTTCTCTCAGATCATGTATGCCACCAGCGTGGAGGGCCTCAACAAAGCCATCGAGGGCCTTCGGGGCAGCAGCCACGAGGGCTACAAGGCGCGTGTCGAGGCCTTCTTGCAGCAGCAGCAGGGGGAGTGGTTGTTGCTGTGCCGTGCAGACCTAACTACACGAGGCCACAACACCAACAACTTTGCAGAAGCCTCCATCAGGATTCTGAAAGACATCGTGTTGTCGCGGACGAAGGCGTTCAATGCTGTGGCACTTGTGGAGTCGGTTGGCCAAGTGATGGAGGAGTACTTCAAGAGCCGCATCCTGAAGCACGCCAACAACCGGGTCTCCACGCACCACCTGCTCTACCACAGCCTGCTGAAGAGGATGCCTGAAGAGGCTGCAGCGGACATTCGAGTGCTCGGAGACGGCTGCTTCTCCGTACCCAGCTCCAGTGGCAACGGCGAGTGGTACGAGGTGTGGGGCCACACAGGCCTGTGCACGTGCCCAGCTGGCAACTCAGGGGCATTCTGCAAGCACCAGGCCCTGGTGCACAAGCACTATGGAGGGCTTTTCCCGAATTGCCCTGCACTGACGGCCGAGGACAGACATGAGCTGGGGTGGCTTGCACTTGGCAGTGAGTGCCCGAGCATTGACTATTTCATGGCATCGGGTGACGAAGTGACGCCAAGCCAACGTGCTTCCTTGCCGAGGTGTCAGAATGGTGAGCCCGTGGCCTGTAGCAGCCAGGACTTTCCGCCAGAACCGGCGGCCAGTCCGTGTCAGGAGGAGCAACCGGAACAGGATGCCTTGTGTGATGCGCTGCCATCCACATCAGGTTCGCAGCAGCAAGACAGGAAGGTATGTGCGCCATTCCACAAACCAGTCTCATTTCACTAGGCATATTAAATTGTCCACGCAATAAATAGCCTAAATGAATACACCAAAAAGGTAACTGCCACAAAATTTCCTAGCTCGAAAAACGCACTGAAGCGCAACAAAAGAACACAAACAAGACAAGCACTATCCCATATGTGCTGTTATGCTCTCAAGTATTTTCTATCAGTTATCAGGAAACCTTTGTCCAATGTTGCGCTAGGTTGTGATACCACCCACGCACTCCTTGGTCTTTTTTTCGCGCTGTGTTGCTAATGGATTACCAACTAGCCGGAACCCTTGCGCTTTTATTTATATTGAACACCATTCTGCTGAATTTGCCCCAAGTTCTTTTCATTTGCATGCAAATGTGAAACAAGTATGAATGAATTGCTAGGCAAACTGCAGCTTTCAAACCACTTGTTAATCTTTGAACGCACGTGCGTGCAGCTCTGGGCAGAATGTACATTTGTGAAAGGCTGTTGTGCAGTGTCATACTTTCAGAGCACAGTCAATAAAAATATGATGCAATGTAATAAATTTTTCTGCAGTCAAAAGCCACTGGCGCTATGCATTTATTGCATACCAGCCCAAAAACTAGATGGGACAACGAAAAAGAAGTCAAGAAGCCTGCTAAGTTGTATTGTGTCTTTGTGGTCCCGTCAAATCTTCCGGTGTTATGGAATGAAGGGTCCACTACTCGCATACCGATACCCCATTCCTCAATACAATGAATACGTATAGCAAGTGTCTATTAAATCCGAACACTATTGACGTGTGCTCTGATAGCATTTTTTGTACTGTAGCAAAATATTTATTTCTCCGATAAAATTAGTGTCCTGGTTATAAATTGCTGTCTTTGGAAGCAAGTATTGCTTTAAAACCCATCTAATTTTACTCAAGATCAGGTAATCCTCTCCCTTTTGCCTCTTTTGTGAAAGTTTCTTATGAAACTGTTTGTGCAGGATGCAGATGACAACCTGGAAGCCCTCATTGCCGAGATGAGAAAAATTCATGAGGCTGAATGGCACAAAGACTCGTACAGAAAGCACCTGACAAGTGCAGGCATGCGCTTGCAAAGATTGTGTAAGCAGCAGCGTGGTGTAGGGGCCATCATGGCGATGAATTCGGCACTTGGCCTCGAATTGAGGCGTGGCCGTACTATAAAAGTGCAGCCCACAGCCCTGTCGAGGCGCCGTCCAGGGCTTACCAAGGGGTCCAAGAGAGTGCCGGCTGGGCGACCACCAAACAATGCAGCATTGAAGGCAGCCCGAAAGCGCCCTCATGTTCTTTGCCGCAGTGTTGGCGCAAATGTTCCCCATGCGAAGATGCACGGCCAGGGACATTAACTGTTTCCTTACTTCGTCTCCTCTCTGAAAACACAAGCCCCTTGACCACGCCTTCTCACCCCCCAGCGTTTTTCTGTTGTTTGTTTTGAGGTACTACTTCCTGTTTGTTGTTTGTTTGCGGGTGTGTGGTGCCGTGTTTTTTCGTTTTGCTGTGACAGTGCTTCAGTGCAGCGGGCAGACAGTCACGTAGACGTAGCCCTGTGTGAAGTCCCCCTTCCCAGATTTTTTCTGTTGTTCATTCTGGGGCGTGCGGTGCCGTGTTTTTTTGTTTTGCTGTGAAGTGCTTCAGTGCAGCGGGCAGACAGTCACGTAGACGTAGCCCTGTGTGAAGTCCCCTTCCCAGATTTTTTCTGTTGTTCATTCTGGGGCGTGCGGTGCCGTGTTTTTTCATTTTGCTGTGAAGTGCTGCTTCAGTGCAGCAGGCAGACAGTCACGTAGACGTAGCCTTGTGTGAAGTTCTCCTCCCCAACTTCTTTCTGTTGTTCATTCTGGGGCGTGCGGTGCCGTGTTTTTTCATTTTGCTGTGAAGTGCTGCTTCAGTGCAGCAGGCAGACAGTCACGTAGACGTAGCCTTGTGTGAAGTTCTCCTCCCCAACTTCTTTCTGTTGTTCATTCTGGGGCGTGCGGTGCCGTGTTTTTTTTGTTTTGCTGTGAAGTGCTTCAGTGCAGCGGGCAGACAGTCACGTAGACGTAGCCCTGTGTGAAGTCCCCTTCCCAGATTTTTTCTGTTGTTCATTCTGGGGTGTGCGGTGCCGTGTTTTTTCATTTTGCTGTGAAGTGCTGCTTCAGTGCAGCAGGCAGACAGTCACGTAGACGTAGCCTTGTGTGAAGTTCTCCTCCCCAACGTCTTTCTGTTGTTCATTCTGGGGCGTGCGGTGCCGTGTTTTTTTGTTTTGCTGTGAAGTGCTTCAGTGCAGCGGGCAGACAGTCACGTAGACGTAGCCCTGTGTGAAGTCCCCTTCCCAGATTTTTTCTGTTGTTCATTCTGGGGCGTGCGGTGCTGTGTGTTTTTGTTTTGCTGTGGAGTGTTTCAGTGCAGTGGGCAGACAGTCACGTGGATGTATCCCTGAAAGTCAACCCCCTCCTTGTCTTTTTTTCATAGTTGAAGGGAAGATTTATTCTTGGACTGAGAGGGACTAGTCCCAAAACGTTACGATGGCCAAGAGTTGGTGTCCTTTTGTTGTAGGAGTGCGGATAGTGGCTCTTCTGTTGTGCATGGCCATTCATGGCGAATGCCCGACGCTGGTTATGTCTGTCAATTGTTTAAGTGGACATGGTGTTGGTGACAGTCTTTCTTGCAGTTGCCCACAAGAAAAAAAAAGCCATCCTCTAGCAACATGGCAGATGAGATGATAAAAGGGTCTATTTAAGGCTTCAGGTGATGGAAATAGACGTCATGGATGTTTTGGTGCTGGAGAGGTGGAGTAAAAGCCGAACCACATATTTGCGGGATATGTACATTTGACGACGCGGTAGAGGCCATGGTAATGCGAAAGCAGTTTACTGCTCAAGGCAGGAGAACTTGGTGGCAACCACAGCCTGATGAGTGAGCTTGGTAAATAGGTAAAATGAGGCGTGCTGCCATCGTGGTGTGGCTTCTGACACTCTTGATCTTGCTATCTTTGTTAATGATCAGGCCAGTTGATGAAATTGTCCTGAGTGCTTAGCAACATCAACAATAAGCGTTCACTTTGAGTGATCAGGGCAATGGTGTGCGGGGGCTTGCGTTTACACGAAGAAAAAAATGGAGATAGGCTGGTTGTAGCATGTGTGGCAGTGTCAGGATGGTATGCATTGGTGCTGTAAATGGTACAACAAGCTTTGAAGAGAGCCTTGATAACTTTGAATGAAAAAACCCATTTTAGGTTACTAGGCTTTTTACGGGATGCTCTTTGTTGCACAGTTAATTGCCACGGAACAAAGGAGGCAGCTTTGCGCACAGTAGCAGCAGGCAGTCTCTGCATACCACATCAAGTAGTTGACAGCACACTGAAAATAGTAAAGGCTGCATAAGGCCAGTTCCGTCAAGGAGTAGAGATTTTTTGGCATCGGCATGGAACACAGAATGAACGTATTGACAAATTGAAATGTACGTGCCTCACCAGTAGAACTGCAAGTGTTGATATATTTTGTATGCCCCAGCATGGGCACAGTGCAGTTGTGAGTCTAGATGCCACGGAATTAGACAAGCCATTTGCTGCCTTTGGTTCAATGCTTGTACTGGAGCAGCATTTCATCATGAATGGCAAAGTGTGATGATTTCTGGCATAGTGTCTAAGGTGCACCATATGCAAATAAGCCACACAGGAAGCTCAAGATGGAGGAAATCCATGAATCTTTCTTTTGCTCTGATAACATTTAGTATACAGTAATCCCTTAATAACACAATCTCAGCTATCTCGAAATATTGGTTAAGTCGAAACTTTTTCTCATCATAGGCGCTATGTATTTGCACCCCTTTATCTCAAAAATTTTTTTTACAAGACCATGGATATCTCAAAATGTTGGCAGAGAGGACATGCAGCAAAGCCCACTACAGGCAGCTGATAAGGTCTCTGTTCGAACGCTTAGTTCCCCACTATGTGCCAAACAGTCGGGAATGGCGAATTCACAAGGAGGACGAGTTGTAGGAGGCCGATGTCCCCATGACCGGAATGCTGACAAATGCCTACATCGTTGACGTAGCTGTGGCCAATGCAGCTTATCGTATGGATGATAAGGAGCCTCGAGAAGTGCCTATTATGGCACAAACAAAAAACATGCTGCACCTGCTTCGCATCAAGGTAGAATGTAGCGGTGGCAACCTTTGATTTATGCGCTGCATCGAGCAGTTGAAGAACACCTTTCTAAGACCAGATGCGAAGGCGAAATGGGCGAGCATCACGCCATTCTTATGAAATCATAAAAATTTGTTTCCCTGCAAATTATTTTGCCTTTGTTAGCAGCACTAGCTCTTATATCAGTGACCTGGCCAGAAGTTTTCTGCATTTCGGTAACTCGAAACAAAATTTTCAGCGGATTTTATGACTTTCAGTTGACGAGTGATTACTGTATCTCGAGTGACGACATGTAGCAATCAGTGCTTGAGACTTCCTCATTGTCATGCAGCAGCAGAGAACGGTAAAGAGCGTCAGCATCATGGTGCCTACAGCCCGAGCAATAAATGGCTTGTATGTCGTAGTCCTGTAGTTCTCAAAGCCTAACTTGCTAGGCAATCAAATGGATCTTTTAGCGGGGACAGCCAGAAAAGCACATGGTGGTCCATAACTACTTTGACAGAGCAGCTGTAACGGTATGGGCAGCAATTCGCACTCAACCAACCATGACCAGGCGTTCCCTTGTCATCATTTTGATATTAACCAAGTGCAACTTGCATATGTGACTACATGCCCATTATATACTGCCTTTGCGTACAAAGAGAACTGCCCCCAAACCAACACCACTTGCACTGGAGTGAATTCCGGTTGGAGCACTATGGTTTAAATAGTGCAGGATTGGCAGGGATGAGAGGAGATGGCACAGTTTAGTAAATGCATCCTCACTAGCTGTTGACTACTTAGAGGGGCCGCTATCCTTGCTGAGGAGCTGGGTCAGAGACCCAATGAGATTCGTAGTTGATTACAGGGTGGGTGTCTTAAGTACGAGCAAATGTCAGTAAAGCTGCAAAAGGTAATCAACATTTTCTGCTTCTGGAATTCCATTACAACAGGCAATTTGGCAGGATCTGGTAAAACACCATATTTGGGGACAATGTGGTCAGCTTCTGGGCAGCAAAACAGCACTCTCTGAGATTTAGCTGGAGTCCTAAGGCCATCAGGCCTTTGTTTCATCAGTCTTTTGAGTGAGCTATTAAAGATATCTCACTGTTATTAAGCTAATAATAGCATAGGCTTCTCATTTCTCATTGTGGCTTCAGGCCATCCCTTAATAAAGATTCTTCGTTACTTACTCATTCAGCTAATGTTATGCTTCTCACATGATGTTATTAAGCCTTCTCATTTCCCACCAGCTCTACCACCATAAGCCGTCACTGTCGAAATGTCACCTGCTCACAGAAATATTCCTACGATCTGTGCAGATGTCTTGGTAGCTTCGTAGAACACTTAGCAGAAAACCATGACAATATCTAATTGTCACCGAGTACACGGAGTGCCAGGGGCACTTGGTGTAAATTGAATACAAGGGTGCTGATTAAAATGAGATCGCCTTCATTTGATATGTATGTGTACAGCAGCTAATGCCACAACGAGGGTGTTTATCCCATGTTGCAAATATTCCAGCTTTAGTCATAATGGAAGAGGAGGAAGGGCTTTAGTCCTGATTGGAGGGAGAACAAGAGGTTTATCACAATATCTTCACATAAATGAAATCATTCTAACTTGTTCACTAACTCTTCGAGAAAATGTGCACATTTCTGTTCCGTGTGCTAAATGAAGTTGTCTCTGGCAGCAGTGCACTTCAAAATTATTTCCCCTCTAGCAGCATATCTTTGCTTGCGGGTGGTTGTATTACACTGCAGTTTGCAGTAATACAACCACCCTGTAGTGTGGTTGTATTACTGCAAATAAATCCCTGTAGCATGGTGTTTGGTACACATTTGTTTACTTAACTGATGCGGTTTGTTCTCTGTGTACTGTATTTTATGTGGCTCTGGCACATGAATAAAGAAAGTGCAACATTGATGCCGTACCAGTTTCTGTTCCTATCGTCGCCTACCAGCTGCTGTACCCTCACATTTTGAACATGTTGTACTCAGCTGCCAGCAAATCAAAAGGTATGTAAACTAAGGCGTTAATAATAAACAAAGTTGAACTTCTTCAAAGCACCCTATACGGCAAAATAACGTGCCATTTTGAGGTGGAGAAAATGGCTGAGGCCGCCGATTACTTTTCAACAGAGCTCCTGGAGAATCTTTACACGCCGAAAATTGAAGCTATCTGCCACAGTTCGTCTTTTCAAGTCGTATATAAAAGTAGATCGTCCAGTATAAGAGCGAAGTTAGCTGCTGTAAAAATACCATTCCAAATTAATAGCTGTCAAGCCGTATAATTTAGCAAATTTGCTTGCTGACCTTACGAAAAAAAAAAAAAAGACGAATACGCAGCAGCAACAAAACAACAGGATGCGGTCAACGGAAGGGACCTGACCTCGTTGGGAGTTCCAAATTACAACCCGCCGCGGAGGCTCAGTGGCTAAGGCATTGCGCTGCTGAGCACGAGGTCGCGGGTTCGATTTCCGGCCGCGGAAATCGAACCCGCGGAAAAAAAACGCCCATATGTACGAGATTTCGGCGCAAAAGATCCCCAGGTGGTGAAAATTAATCCGGAGCCCTCCACTACGGCGCGCCTCATCGCCTGCGTTGCGTTGGGGCGTCAAACCCTACAGCCAAATCAAATCAGTTCCAAATTACAGCTCCTTGCTGCATTCGCACGTCCATTGGGGCACCAACAAAATAAAGGAAATTGTGTGCCGCACACCTGATGTACATACATAATGTGGAAATTTTATTTACGAAGTACGCCGACCCTTGGCCAGGAGAGTGCAGACATTGAAATGGTAATTATTAGTAACGTATGAACAAAAGTACAAGAAAGCCACTGAAGGGTCGCGAACGCGTCCGTGGTGCGGTAAAAACTCACTTTTCGGCGGTAAGGCTTCGCGCACTTGCTCCTTAGCATTCACAGGCCCGCTCACCGCTGGCATATAAAGATTATTATTATTATTATTTGCTCCTAGCATTGCCCACACACACTCGTTTCCTTGGCGCTTACCTTACCCAAGCGCCCCTCTGGATTTGAACTCTTTTACCACGGCAGCTGGATGAGAGGCGCACCAGCGGCCGTGCTTTTACCTTCCCAAGCGTGCCCAAAGCGCTTGTGGCCCGCTCAGTGGTTCGAACTTCGCACAGGCGCTGCGCCGGTTCCGCCCATCTAGGGTAGCTGGTAACGAGAGTGTTCTCCTCATCGTTGCTACGTGTGACGACATGGCGTCGCTCCTGCTCACCAGCCAATCCTGTGTCGGTATGGTTGCTATGCGCTGGGCTCCCTGCATTTTAGAAATAAGCAGCCCGGCCATGCCCTCACGCTCTTCATAGCTACACCCCCTACCACAGGTGGAAACCAACTTTGCAACGCAGCAGCCTGTTCATGCCACAGGGCATCCACAGGGCACCACCAGAGTTTGATCTTTTGTGCCTTTCTGCTGCGTCTGCTCTTCGCAAGCTTTTCTTTTCTCCATGGCTCTTCATTTGCTCCCTCCCATGGAGGAAAAAAAAGCTTAGGAGAGGCCGCCACCTATCCCCGCGCATTGGCAAAAGTGTGGAGGAAGTCACGTGTTTTCGGCGGCCATTGGAAGTCACGTTAGCAACGGCGTCCTAGCAACGGCCCGCCCGCCGTCCGCCAGTCATGGAGGAAAGGCAGCGCCTGCCTTGTCGTCCGATTGCGAAGATTGCTGCTTCGCTTTGCTGCGGTCTTGGGGAACTCGAAAAGGATACTGCGAGTTGCGACAGCTGCGCCGATGTGAATATGTCATTTAATTTCTACTTGCAAAAGCACCTTGTACCGCGTCAAGCTTTTGCTCCGGTCGCGATCACGGCTCGCCTATTGAAGTGCAGATATCGTGAACGCGCCGTCCCATCGTACGCGCGGACACCCGTCAGGTAGATTTTCGGGAAGTGATACCCGGTGTGCAGTACGTAGGCGACTTGCAACCGAACGATTCGCAACTCAATTTTTTGGTTATCGCCGCTGCATGTAGTTTGCTAGGCCGGCAATGCGCGGCAGTGGCTTTGCAATTGTTAAAAGGTAGATTCCCAGTTGATATAATTCCATCGTCCTATTACCTTAGTAGGTGTCCGTCTGTTGACTGGAAGAGTGCTGGATCTGGAATCTGGATCTTTTTGTGGTCTCGCTCTGGATTTCGCTTTTCAACGTTTCAGACTGCGAGGTTAGTGTATGAACGTTTTCAACTGATATCACCTGGAATTTATTGACACTGAGGCAAGTTGAAACTTGGCGAAAAAAAGTTTATTGACGCCACCCACCCTCTCCTTTTTTTTGCTCAATAAAACGTTTTGCCTCCTCCTCCTCCTCCTCCTTCGCAAAAAATTCTATCGAAGGCACGCGAACAACGGCAAAAACATTCCACAATATTTTAGCTTGAAATCTGCATGAAGTGCTGCTTACCTATATATATATATATATATATATATATATATATATATATATATATATATATATATATATATATATATATATATATATATATATATATATTTATATATATATATATATATATATTGTAAGGGAGATGAATGGTACAGGCGCTAGTGAACAAAACACGATAGTGCGCCAGACTCCGCAGCCGCGAAAGCAGCATCGACAGTGGCAACAAAAAAAAAAAAAACCACCGACGACGAAGACGACAGGCGCGCGTCTGTGAACCGGCTCAATCTTGAATAACGGTCATTAAAGGCCTTTCGTCAGCTACCTCGCGTTGAGTAATACATCCCCTTAGATATATATATATATATATATATATATATATATATATATATATATATATATATATATAACGGCCGTTTAATTGACTAGTCATCTCTGGGATTGCCCGTGAAACTGCAACGCAAACTTGGGGCCCCACGGCGTTCGCCCACTGTTTGCGCCGTTCTCCATCGCTTGGGAACCTATAAACGGCGGCGATTGCAAACAAAGGATGAATGCACACCAATGTACAGCAATACTAGTCAGCGGAATGATGCACTAACCGGTGGAAAGTGACGCCCAATTCCTTGGGTACCGATCGCGACTTGCAGCCTGGCACCGAGCATTGCGGCATTGTTAGAGCGAGCCGCTTCGCAAAACTGCTGCGGCCACACTGAAGGCCGTGTAACGGTGTAACCGCGCGTTTAGGTTCACGGTCACGCGCTGCAAAAACCTGCCTATCAGCTGATTTCCGCCGGCTCGGCGCTGGCAGATGCAGACGACAAGAGAGGCGATACAAGACGGAGGAGGCGGAGAAGGTGCACCGAGAGAGAGGGAAAAATAGTCCGCCATTCGACTTACAAAAATGGCGTTTCCGGCTGCGCTGGGTGTGACGTCAGGGCCTCTCCCAAACTGGGGGACGTTGAATTCACAACTCGAACGTCTAGGGCGGGGCTTGTGCACCGGCAGCTTCGTCTACGTCACGCGTCACGTGTGCGGCCGGCGAGCACGGCCGCACGGCGCGTGAGAGAAGCGCGTTCGCTGTAGAGTCCGGCCGTGGATTCACGTTCGTTGTAACACTCGATGCGTTGACTCGATGCAATGAGCGAAGTTATATCGAAGCAATGAGCGACGTCACTGATGTTCAGGTGCCTATCCTTAGGAGGCACCTGCAGGAATTGAAACTTCAAGACGGTGTCTGGTCTCGGTACCTAACGACGGAAGATGACGTCAAACAACTGGAAAGATCCCTGGCTGCTGCCAACGTAAAAGTTTCTGTACGTTCATCTCGAAGAAAGCCAGGTGAGCGAACATCGGTGAAGGCGGCGATAAATATCTGTCACAGAGCCACGTTCAATCGCTGACTACCTCGATCCTCATAGAAATTCGGGCGAATCGCTGCTACGGTGTCATTTAATCTCATTTCACCGAATTTTCTTTCGTCCTTATAGCCCACTTATGATATAAATGCGTAAAATGTAGGACCTCATTGTCTCTTCTTTCTGTCGTCATCGTCTAGTCTGCGCAGTGTATAATTTACTAACGCGCCTAAATTTATGCCTTGTAAAGACTTCAGTTGTTATTAAGCTTATCCAGAATTTCGATTTTGGGAGCGTTTTGAGGGTGGGGGGTTGTAAATCCGCGAGTAATAGAAATATTACAGTCTGGAGGCCGTTTCAATGTTCACAGCTCGGCTCGCTGTGCTTGGGGATGGCGCGAGTTTTCATCGTGCCGCAGGAACGAAGGAATTCGACACTCTTCTCTGAACAAAACAAGTATCGATGTAAAGCTAGATGTCAAAGCACCGCCGTTGACTCGTGCGTGAAACCGAAATAACACAAACCGTGCAGCGGACGTTCATAACGTGGTTTAATAGCTAGAAGCAGTGGAGTGCGGGGTGCTGCCCACGATGTAGTGTTTAACAAAAGGAAGTGCGCGCTCATGTGTGTTTTTCTTCGCAGGCAACATTGTGTTCAACAGCGCAAACGGCGGTGTTTCAATTTATTTGGACCTCGTGCCCTTCCGGGTGACGGGAGAGGCAACGAAGCAATGCATCTTTGGGGACGAAGTATTACAAGAAGTCTGATGCCCAGCACCAGGTATGTAGCTTGAAATACAAAAAAACTGCAAAATTTGATGTTTAGGTTTCCTGTTATTTCTTCTTGGCTTTGTCAGACATTCATTGCCTATGTAACCAGTCGTGAATATCTGGCTGTCAGGTGAAAACTGGAAGCATGCTAATGAAGAGGCCAGGCTAAAAGACGCCTGGACTAGGGCGCCACTTTGGCTTCTATTGTCCCAGTTTTTAGTGTTCACCATAAATAGGTGATTAAAAAATATAATTCAAGCATAAGCCTTTGGACCTCCACTACCAAAACTCATTTTGTTTGCCTTTTACGGGATGAAACAGCTGCAGACTGGCAAGGCATCAAAAAGAAGAGGCTGCAGCTACAGGGCACAAAAAAGAAAGGCTGTAAAGCCACAATGCACTTGAAGTACATAGAACTGTACCCAGAACACAAGGTAGACAATTATAGTTCAGTCTTTGTACAGTGAAAATGCACATTTCTATGAGCTGGCACGGTTATCTCTCTAATGTCCAGATGTGGCAGATCTGTATTTGAAATTGAGAAACTTTTTCGTAGGTTGAGCTGCCCCAGCCTTGCGGTCGGATAAAGAAAAACAACTTCAAGGCCAGCAAAGCGAAGGAACTGGGTGAAGCTCTTCAGTGTGAGCGCGATATTGCTTCTGAGAAAAGGGTATATGTCGCGATTTCTGACTTCTGTGCACACACGAACCATGGATTTGGCGAAATTGAGGCATTTAGTCAAACTGTTGACAAAGATGTCCTGCGCATCCACGACCTTGTGAGAGAGGGCATCACATCTGTGTCAGACATAGATAAATGTCTTCGATACTATGTCCATGACGTGCTTTTTGCAGAAAAAGAAAAGCCAAATTGTAGCAGCAGGGCATACTCCCCAACCCATGCAGACATCAACAATCATGTGCAGGCTGCACCTAAGACCGGTTTAGCACGATTGACCAAGAAAATACGGCTGTTCTAATCGAGCGGCTTAGGACAGAGCAACCAGAGACACAGACGTTTTATCGGCCATATGCAGCAGGAGGCTGTGCAGAAGCTAGTGTCATCAATGACAATGTAGAGGAGATGGTGGCCAGTGAGTGTGAACAGACACTTCTTTTTTGTTTTCAAACAAGGTTTATGAAAGAGATGTTTGCCAAATATGGTGCTTCCGTTGTCTGTCTAGATGCGACACATAAAACGAGTGACTATGCTCTACCGTTGTTTCTGCTTGTTGTGAAAACTCCAGTGGGGTACACGGCGGTTGGAGTGTTTATTGTGCAGTTTGAAACAGCAAATTGTATTGCAGTGTTTATTGTGCAGTTTGAAACAGCAAATTGTATTGCAGAGGCCCTGAACATTTTTAAAGAATGGTCGTCTGGCATTTCTACACAGTACTTCATGGTAGATTTCAGTCAAGCTGAAATAAGTGCAATTCGAGAGGCATTTCCCAGCAGTCACATATCTTTATGTGACTTCCATAGACTCCAAGCCTGGAATAGGTGGCTTCGTCGAAAAGAGAATAATGTTGAACATCCAAGTGTTGTCCTGCATCTGATGAAGCAGATTGCCAACTCTCACAGTGAGGAGAGCTTTGAAATGGCTAAAGAAGATCTTCTCAATTCTGTCCATTGGAAGAATGAGAAGCTTCAGAACTATTTTGAAACTGTGTGGCTGCCTGTCAAAGAGCTCTGGGTGGCCTACTACCGTCTAGGTTTTGATGTAGTTTTGAGCACCAACAATGGCATAGAGGCTCAAAACAAAGTGCTGAAAGCACAACACACTAAGAATGCAAGTTGGAAACGATCACTGGCTTCTCTGATAAGTGTTCTTGTGTTTAGCTATCTACCTCAGAATGAAAAAAGATATCATCAAGTAACCATGAAACAGTCGGCACTGTATAGACAATGGAATGAAAATGTTCCCACATATCTACATGGCAGGCCCGACAGTTTTGTCAAGCACATGTTGAGACGGCATATGAATGCAGTTGAATATACCCTTGACGACATAGAGGAGCTCGGCGTTAAAGGTACATTTGCTGTTCGCTCTGAAAAGAACAGTGAGGAAAAGCACACAGTTGATTTTAACACACCATCGTGCACTTGCTTTGATTTTGCGAAGAGCAAATATCCGTGCAAGCACTTCTGTGCTGTTTTTGACCACATTGAAGGGTGGTCCTTTCTCTCCTTGCCGCAAGGGTACCTTGAGGGGCCACAGGTGACATTGCAGTCTTCAGATATGGACCCACATATTGAACACCGCGACAATTATGTCATCTCTGCAGAAGTGCTTTCCGAGCCTACAATTACACAAACAAGTGTGACGCATGCAGGTGTCTCAACACTGCGTAAGGAAATTATTGCACAGTGGGAAACATGTCACTCAGTTCTTCATTACTGTGATGACGTTGAAGCATTGCGTAGTGCAAAGAGTTTCCTTGAGTCCAGTTTTAGTGTTATGGCAAAAGCTGTGCCACAGTCTTCTGGCCTGCAAGTTAGGGGCTCTCCAACAAAAGGTTGTTCGTCCTTAAAGCCTCTGCCAAAGCGAAGACGGCGTTGCTAAGTTCTGAGAAGGTAGCTTGAGCCAAGATTGTTGGATTCAATAGAATGGCGAAAAAAATCAGAATTTTCAAAGGTATTTGTGTCCAAGCGCTCTCGTACCGCAAATGTCGCCACAAATAAGATGCTTTTGTTTGTGTACACGTAGTAATTTTTTTGCATTTCCCAGTTTACTGCACTTGTGCTATCGCTGTCCTTGGTTTCAGAATATTCCTTGAGTGCCATAAAAAGTTGTGATTTTTGTAAGTTTTAATGCCCAGGTGTTCATGTATTTCCAGTAAATGTACCTGCATCATTGTTTCCATAGTGCAGTGCAGTGTATATTTGTGCGAGCGTAGACACATTTTTTTTCCTTTTTGTCCTTGTCAGTTTATTGCACTTGTACAATTGCTCTCCTTTGTTTTAGAATATTGTTCCAGTGCAATGATTTATGTATTTGGTTTATTGTTAAATGGCCTTATTGTGTGAATAGTTTTATCGAGCTTAGACAACTTTATCCCGCACATCCAGCACACTTGGAAGCTCCATGACAAGAAATAGTGCTATTATGTACTGCTTTAATGATGCATGTTTATACACCTGAGAATATGTATGCAGGAGAATGTGTGTCATGTAAATAAATGTCAGTTGTGCTGCAATTATGCCGTCTTTTTATTTGTTTGCGAAACACAGCAGTTGGCAGCATTGGTGTTGACGTCAACCAAAAAGCCGACGAAGCGGCCCGTAAGGGCCTTCTTTACCGAAAATACCGCAAGGTGTATTTCACGAAAACAGAAGCTTCTGCCATGGCTCACTACTTTGCGGTGACTGAAAGAAGCCGTCTATGGAGCAACTTACAAAATACTCGATGCTTTTTGCACACTATTGACCCAGAATAGACCCAGTCACGTTTTTGCTCGGGTTCGTGACAACCCGTGAGGGGACACTGGGACTCCTTGCAGGACGGAAGGCTGTCTCGCTGTTTATTCACCACACGCTGGCTTCCTCTACGACACACCGCAAAGGTTGCACACTTCACTTGCAAACGCTTTCGGCCACATGCCCGGTTTTCTGTCTCAAAACGCCGGCCCACCTCACTCGTCGGCGTCCGGCTCTGAACTCTTCGCTCCGGCGCCCCCAGCCCGTTGCGTCTTCCCCACCCCCCTTAGAACAAAACAAACACAACAAGCCCATGAGCGGCGGCAACCCCGAGCGAGACTGTTTCTAAGAATTTCGGTGGTGCCTCGACCTTCACCCGCGGGCCAAGGCCGGCCGGAAGTCTCTGAGTTATTGCATTCCCCGTCTCCGGGGCCACTCCTACGCCGCCCCCCTGTCGCCATGGCGTCCTGGCAGGCGAGACCTCGACACCTTCCCCTTTCATCCTTTTTTCTCCTTTTTTTTTTCTTTTTTGGAATCGCTCCCCTTTCCTTTCCTTGAGTTTCTTGAGGTAAGACGCGTACACAGTTACAACACTTGAAAAGAGAAAAATGCACATTGAAAACACATGACCCTAGTAATCATAGCATCCAAAAACTGCCAAAGCACTGGCCGGCGAAAAACAAGGGTTACATACATGCACGACACAAGAAATAACGCGAAGAACAAAAATACTATTCAGAGCAAGTGAACGACGCTGCTCCGTTGGAGCGGCCCATTGCCCCGCGCACTCAGGTCGCTATGCGGGATAAAGCGTCGGCAAGTATGTTTTGGGCCCCCTTCACATGCTGCACGGTAATATTGTATTTTTGCAGGGACAAAGCCCATCTGGTTAGCCGTGCGCTGCTCGAGGAAGCCGTTGCAACATACTGAAGTGGGTTGTGGTCCGTTCTCACAATTACCTGAGCTCCAAAGACCCATGTGCTGATTTGGTCAAGCGCCCAAATCACAGCGAAAGAGGACGCCATGGCGACAGGGGGGCGGCGTAGGAGTGGCCCCGGAGACGGGGAATGCAATAACTCAGAGACTTCCGGCCGGCCTTGGCCCGCGGGTGAAGGTCGAGGCACCACCGAAATTCTTAGAAACAGTCTCGCTCGGGGTTGCCGCCGCTCATGGGCTTGTTGTGTTTGTTTTGTTCTAAGGGGGTGGGGAAGACGCAACGGGCTGGGGGCGCCGGAGCGAGGAGTTCAGAGCCAGACGCCGACGAGTGAGGTGGGCCGGCGTTTTGAGACAGAAAACCGGGCATGTGGCCGAAAGCGTTTGCGAGTGAAGTGTGCAACCTTTGCGGTGTGTCGTAGAGGAAGCCAGCGTGTGGTGAATAAACAGCGAGACAGCCTTCCGTCCTGCAAGGAGTCCCAGTGTCCCCTCACGGGTTGTCACGAACCCGAGCAAAACGTGACTGACCCTATGCGAAATTGCTTGGTGATCTAGCAACACTGATGTCAACAAGACCGTCCGCCATATTGGTGCGGGCGACGATCGCGAAGGCTCGTATTGTTTACTGTGGAAGAGTAGGTGACGGTAACGCGGTATGGCTCAAACTGGACTGCGTTTTCCGGGTCCCGACCACGGATTGTGGACGAAGGACTCGTCTGCGCTGCCGACTGTGTCTGACGACTCACACCACTCGTGGTGCCGCGCCAAAGACCCATCCGAGCAGCAGCGGAGCAGGGCATGCCGCCTAGCCACCGAGCCGCATTGCTCGCCTTCATCGGTGCGGACAAACACGTGCGACTCGCAGTAAGTAAATCTTTGTTTTTGCCTTGACGCGAGTCAACCTGTATGAGCATTTGTATAGCACTTTGTTCACCGTTGTTTAACATGTAAATGCGTAGCGGGGACCCTATTGCAGTAACCCTGAAAGAGGAAAGCGACAATCGCCAGACCGTACCGCTAGTGGGTGGATTAGGTATTTTCAAATGCTGTAACTCGAATTTACGGGATGATTTTTGGCGAAGATGTTTACGGAAAGGTTGCGGCCGTTTTCCGTGACGGTCGTCCGCCCACGCGTTTGCCGCAAGGCATTCGTGATTTGCGGCGAAGTCAACTACAAAAGTGCACATGCGCCTTGAATTTTCTTTTTTTGCGTGTGTTTTCATTATTTATTGCGCATGCCCTGCCGAAAAAATCTGTTTGTGCGTCTGGCTTGTCCTTTTTTGGCAGTGGGGTGGTTGTGGTAGTTTCTAAAGCGCATGTTTTGAGTGTGCCCGAACAGCGCATAACCTCGTAAAACCGTATACCGTAAAACCTCGTTAGCTCGAACTCAATGAACTAATTTTTTTTTAATTCGATGGGTCATCGGTATAGCCAGAATGTTTACCTGTTTATCTCGAAAGGTTTTGGAAGTGGGTTCCAGATAATCATAATATTGCTTGCTTAAGTTATGACGAACACGAATATGGGGGTACTGGTATCATTACCCGCGGTGAGGTTCTCGTGAAAGTACATTAACAAAGCATGCAGCGATACTTGCACGCTCGAACTTGAAAAACAATTTTGACATCATTGCTGTTTGAGGTGTAGATTATTGCCCTTGCAACAGTGTTAAGCGAGACACAAAATCTGGTCATTTTGAGTCTGTTCCTTGCGGCCTCTGCTTTCTGCTCTGTCCCTTTAGCATAAACTGTAGCGCAATAGTCCTGTTCTTCCCTGAGTGCTATTTACTGTTACTCTCTCTGTTCTTGCAGGTTGGGCCTCATCCATGTGGTCAGCAGCTGCTTTCGCTCCTAGAGAAAAATTGGCCGGCCCTATGTTGTGTGCCTCACTTCTGAGACGGACAGTGGGGAGATTGTGGAGGCAGCATGCGAGTGCCCGGCGGGTTGCAGTGGAGCATGCAGTCACATCCTGGCAGCTGTGCACCTACTCGTCCTCTTGCAAGCCCAAGGTTTTAAAGAGGCGCCACCGGAGCTTGCGTGCACAACTGCCACAACAGTGGGGACGTCTGAGACAGCCGGGCATCAAGCCAGCGAGTGTCCAATACATTGACTGGAGAAGCCCGCAAGAAAATGGCCCCTCCCTTCCCTTGCCAATGCGTCTGTTCGGCGCACGTCGAGTGCAGGAGCAATGCGAGCAGCAATAAAGTGCCGTGCAAGCGCTTGGGAGAAAACTTGGTAGCCTTTGGAATGGGTTTTTTGCCTCAGTTTTGCTGGCCTCACCCCCCCAAAGTAACAGAAACAAGGACTGGCATGGCACCTGGAGGGTCACCTATGAGCTACCAGCAAGCATTCAAGCCACATCACGCCGTGGTCATCTCGCGAGCACGCAGAGGCTGGGCAACGCGAATGCTTCCCTTTGTTCCATTTATATCCACAGATTGCTATACTGCACGTGTTATAAATCAGCGAAGTATTTTAATTTACTGGGATTTTCACTGTGGATACAAAAAAAGCAAAAGCACTCAAGCTGATGCGCGGCAAACTGATGCAACTCTGGCCCTTTTTTTTTTTGATGAAAACTTGAAAATTGCCTCAGCTACCTACATCAATGGCCACAATCATTACGTCGGAGGCATGCATGCAGTATGTGACAAACTAGAGGAGTGAGTGTGTATTTTAGTCTCAAAATATTCGACAGTAAATACATCGTGGCTGAAATGACAATGGGAAACAAGTTAACTTGACGTAAATAAACCTGTCAGCCCGGCAAATCGGGAATCAAGTGCAGAAACTCGAATTTTCTAACGTCAGATCATCATAAAACAGTGTACGCCACTTCCGCAACGACACGCGGCTAAATGCACCGAAAAGAAACTAACAACATACTCCGATACCGTGCGCGCCCACCACAGAGGAAATTTTCAACCGCGCCGTGACGGTGTAGTGCGGCAAGAAAAGTTTACAGCCCTAGGTAAGATAAAGGCTCGTATAGGGGCTAAGCGGTACCATTTAACAATGAAATGAAGCGGGTGTAGAGCCAAAGGGACGAGTGAAGAAATAAAGCCTAATTTTGACGTGTGGTACTGTTTCCCGCTCGAGCGCCGTTGTCAGTCATAAATAGGTGACGCACGCTCAGGCTTCATTTAGAATACAAAGGCTGAACCACGGAACTCCAACGCAGCTGTATTTTTCATCCGGACAGCGACTACGAAATCCCGCGCTTAGCGTACCAATGAGAAATATTCGCTCCCAGCGCACCGCGCTCAGCGTGTCACAAAGGTTGCTCGCGCCGGCATAGTTCGCGTCAGAAAGTTCGTTCAAGAGCGTGGAACTTCACGTGCCTTTTCTCCATCTGGACCGGTATTTCCTCGTTGCGTGCACTGCGGCACGCAGCAATGCTCCGGCATTGTAGTCCATTACCAAGAGCGGTCAATGCCAGCCTTCTATGTTTTGCTACTTGGTTTCGGTTTCAAACGACCGCACCAAAATGGCGGACCTAGTTACCGGAGTCGACGTGAGATGGCGGGCCGCATTTTGCATAGGGTCTATTAAAGTCAAGACTCCCAACACAGCTTCCTCGTAACCTGGAAACGTTGTACCATCGTCTACGCCTGAGCTGTGCCTACACAAATAGCTACCTATTTCGCCTTGGAGCGACGCCAAATCGCACTGCGACAATTTTGGTTGCGTTGAAACAATCGAACACATTTTATTAGAATGTGCGGCCTACATGGAACCGAGATCCCACTTTCTCGAAAGCATGGAACGTCTACAACAGGGACCAATTACTCTCAGAAATATTTTAGGACCATAAATTCATCCGTCAAAGCAGCGCCAAGCTCTACGGAGTTTATTCTCTTATTTGGATGAAATTGGCCTAATTTCAAAATTGTAAATTATGTGGCCCAAGCTCAAAACAAAAGTCCGCTACCGCGCTAAGTACACGACAGTTTTTTTTTTCGTTTTCTTTCCTGTCCAGCTCTTCCTTGGGCCTTTTCTTCCCCCATCCTAAACCCACAGCAGAGAAGCATGTAGGCGTCTGTAAATGCCGGCAAACCTCTCTGTTTTTCAATAAAGAGCCTCTCTCTCTCTCTCTCTCTCTCTCTCTCTCTCTCTCTCTCTCTCTCTCTTCTCTCTCTCTCTCTCTCTCTCTCTCTCTCTCGCTCTCTCTCTCTCTCTCAATTCTATTCAGCACTTGCCTGGCACAAATGTCAGCAATTTCTCTAACATACCATCCTTCCCATTTATCTAGTTTCACATCCGGCAAAACTTAGGTGTGACTTGTCCATTCCTACTGCTTTTAGTTCCAATAAGAACATACAATGGTGATCCGGCAAAACATAGGTGTGACTTGTCTATTCTTTCTGCTTTTAGTCCCCATAAGAACATAGACTGGTGCAAGCAGAAGAGGATACCCCAGTTGAAAGCGGCGAGCAATGTAGCAGGCGCTAAGCTTCAAGAAGCATCCGAGATTTTTTTTTATGCAGAGGTGCATTGAGAGTTGAAAATGTGTAGTTTTCATGCTATATTGATTCCAAGGACGAGGGTTAGATTCCCGGCCGCGGCGGCCGGTTTTCTGATGGAGGCGAAAAGTAAAAACGCCAGTGTGTTCAAGATTTCCGCTCACGATAACGATCTCCAGTTGGGCGAAATTAATCCGGAGCCCTCCACTACGGCGCGCGCCTCATAACCTGTGTAGTTTCGGCGCGTTAAACACCATAATCAATCAATTACTGCACATAGCCAATGAGTGCAGCTTTCAGCAGAAGGCTTCAAGACCTGTTCAATCGCATTCCGAAGATAGAACCCCATTTTGCAAGATTGAAGCACTGTTTTTCAATAGTGCTTTTTCTGCCTAGCGCAAATATAAAGTAGTCTACGGCAGGATTGACATTACTATAACCATAGAAAATACATCAAGAGCAATGCCAACAAACTAATTTCGAATGACATCTTTACTTTTGATATTTTGCTAATCTCCTTAAATTCTATTTAGTTTTAGTCAAGCCTTTTTGTTTGTTTCCACTGCTGCGGCTGGGTGAGTTTTACAGCTTCGGCAAAATAAATAATCAATACTCCAAAATCTGCACCGACGAGAACCAGTTGTTTATAGAGACAGTCGAGCGTAAAAACTTGCCGAACACCAAGCTCCCCTCATGTTATCTAGATGTGGTTCCTTCACATCTGATCGCAGGGACCTTTACTATAGACCATAACTGGCAAAAAGGCAATGCGATAAATTCCACACCGTGTCAGACGCGGGATGACGCACCGATCCTGTGCAATTTTTCCACGGAACAGGGGTTTTTCGCTGCGGTTTGCACAGAGCCGCCTAGTCCGACAAAAACAGGAAAAAAAGCACTGCTGCACACGTGACGCGTGACGTACCCGAAGCTGGCGGTGCACAAGCCCTGCCCTAGACCTGACGTTCAGGAACGGTGGACGAGCACTACTGCGCATGCGCGAACTAGGCATCAAATGACAAAGAAAGCGACTTTTTTTTTTGCCGGATGTGACGTCATGGTTTAAAAAAAATGGCAGCTGTTGTACGGTTATCTCGCTGCGGTCTTCTCGCCGTGATTTTTGTCTGCCGTTGCAGCGGTGCATAGGTGTTCGACTTGCGATTGTGCGCTCTCGAAGAACTTCTGGAGATGATGATGATGGTTTGATTTTATTGGGGCGAAGCCGACATGGGCAAAGAGCGCCAAACACAAAGTTATTTGATGAGGAGAGAATGCGAAATAAAATCAGTTAAAAGACTATGAGCACGGCTGGTGTAAAGGGCCAAGGTGAAGAACAAGAGTGGTTAAAAGATAAATAAGGTGGCTGGTGTATAGGACCAGGGGTAAAACTATGAGTGGTATGAGATGAGTTGTAAAAAGTGAACTTCTGATAGAAACTTAAATGTGCGCTGAACAGAAAACATGGCATCATCTCCTAAGAAGTATGACGGGTGTGGTGGAATATGTCGTGTGTGTAGTTGTGGGAAGTGTTTGCGTCGTGTAATGTCGAGTGCCTTACATTGTATGAGGATGTGGATCACGGTTACGGCCTCTCCGCACCTGCTGCACAGAGGTCTTGGAGATCCTGTGAGCAGGTGGGAGTGTGTTATATGAGTGTGGCCTATCCGTAACCTAGCAAGGGCAACTTCAGCGTGTCTGTTGTGTGTGTCAGTCGTGTATGGTCCCAAGAGTGGCTTTATTATGTGTAGTTTGTTGTCTGTCTGTTCATTCCAGAGTGCTTGCCATGTTTCGCGAAGGTGTTGTCTGATGTGTGGCTTGAGGTCAGTTTAGGGTACTGTTGCTATGTCCGGTGTATTTGTATGTGCAGCAGCAGCGGCCATCTGATCAGCGGTCTCATTTCCCGCAATCCCAGAGTGACCTGGAACCCAACACATGATCACCTCGAGATTTAATGCATACGCTGACATAATGGTTTTATACACTACATTAATAATATGGTTTTTAGAAGACTTGTTGGATGACAATGCATGCACAACACTCAGTGAATCTGTGAAAATGATAGACTTGGGTATTTCATGTTGCACTATGTGATTTAAAACAAGCAAAACTCCATGGGCTTCCGCCGTAAAAATGCTGGTCTTCGAGTTCAGGGTCTTAGAGACTCTAAAATCGGGTCCGTGCGCCGCACACGACACAGTAAGGGCAGTTTTTGATGCGTCACTGTAAAACTCTGCACATTCATACTTAGACTGCAGGGACAAGAAGTGCTGCACAATAGCAGTTTGTGGTACCCTGGTTTTATCAATTTTCACGAAGGACAATTGTCACAACACACAGGTTGAAGCTTCCAGGGTGGCAAGACGTCAGTAAAAGAAGATGTATAGATGTCTAAAAAGGAGATGTCGAAATTTGAAGCTTCCTGTCTCACTCTAAGTGAGAACGGCAAAGGAACAGACGGGCGATTTACAAACAGTGGCGATGTGGATGTATCATTAAAAACAGGTTTAAAAGGATGGTTATTCAAAGATGAAATTTTAAAAGCGTAGAGAAAGTCCACATACGTTCGTTGGTACTCAAGGCACCACTTATTACATTCAACATATAGACTCTGGGCCGGGCTAGTGCGGAAGGCACCCGACGCAAGGCGCAGACCCAAGTGGAGTACTGGATCAAGACTTTTTAGGGTTGTTTTCGATGCCGACCCATACACGACACTGCCGTAGTCTAATCGAGACCCGACTAATGCGGTAAAGACCCGGAGAAGCAGTTCTTTGTCTGCACCATAGGATTGGTGGGAGAGGACCTTGAGAATGTTTAGTGTTTTGAGGCATTTATGTTTAAGTGCTTTGATGTGTGAAATGAACGTGAGCTTTTCGTCAAATATGACACCTAAAAACTTGTGCTACCGTTTAACAGGAATAGGTGCACGGTTAAGCGTAATCTCAGGGTCCGCGTTAATCCCGCGCTTGCGGGAAAACACAACACAAGTACTTTTGGCCGGGTTTAGTTTAAACCCGTTAAGGTCTGCCCAGCCAGCAAGTTTCTTAACACCGAGCTGTACTTGACGTTCGCATATTGACAGGTTACAGGATTTAAAAGATATTTGCACATCGTCTACATAGATGGAACAGGAAATGGTTGGCGGCAATGCCTTTCGGAGGGAGTTCATCTTAACTATAAACAACGTGCAGCTTAGAACTCCACCTTGCGGCACACCATTTTCCTGCAAATATACATTGGAAAGTGCACTGCCAACCCTAACTCAAAAGGTTCGTTCGGTCAAATAACTACAAAGAGTGTTCATCATGTTGCCGGAGACACCAAACGACTTAAGGTCCCTGAGGATGCCGTAGCGCCAGGCTGTATCATAAGCTTTTTCAATATCGAAAAATACAGTAAGGCAGAACTGGTTATGGACAAATGCATCTTTTATGTAGGATTCCAGTGCAACAAGTTGATCATTGGTAGATCGCCCCACCCTGAAGCCTGCCTGGCAGCCCTCGAGAAGACCGTTGTACTCCAGAAAGTACACGAGCCTACGGTTTATCATCTTCTCGAGGAGCTTACACAGGCAGCTTGTAAGGGCGATGGGACGATAACTTGCCGGAGAGGAAGGGTCCTTCCCTTCCTTCAGAAAGGCGACAACTATGGCCTCCTTCCAAGACCTTGGAAGCTGCCCCGAAAGCCATATTCTGTTGTAGAGGTGTAGGAGTGTCTCAAGTGTGTCTGCGTGTAGGTGTTGTATCATGGTGTATGTAATGCTGTCTGCCCCTGGAGCTGAGGGCGTACAAGTGGAAAGAGCAACCTTCAGCTCATGAAGTGTGAATAGAGAGTTGTAAGCAGAATTCGACTTGTTCTTGTCTCGTAAGGGCTTCTTTTCTGCCGATGTTTTGTGTTGCATGAAAGTATTAGTGTAGTGTGCTGAGCTGGACACGTGTTGGAAGTGTTGTGCGAGTGTGTTAGCCTGGTCTTCCAGTGTGTCCCCTGTTGTACTAACCAGGGGCAGGCTGTGTGTCTGTTGTCCTTTTAGTTTTCGTATTCGTGTCCAGACTTTGTGTGTATCAGTGTATGAGTTGATGGAAGTGAGGAAGATGCGCCAACTCTCCCTTTTCGCCTCACGACGCACTCGCTTCCCAAAAGCCTTTGCCCGTTTAAAAGAAATGAGGTTATCTGACGTGGGGTACCGGCGAAGGACACCCCACGCCTTGTTCTGGGCCTCTCACGCCCGCCTGCAGTCCTCGTTCCACCAGGGCCTCCTTGGGTTGTGGGACGCACTGGAGGCCTGGGGCATGGACTTTTCGGCGGCGTCGACTATGTGCGCCGTGACGAGTTGGGCTGCTTCCTCAACGTGTAGGTGTCCTATGGATGTGTGGCGTAGTTTGGATGTCTCTGTAAATGTATTCCAGTTAGCTCGTGTTTCATTGAACCTATTATGGGAAGATGGACTGCATGGGCCTTTACCTATGTATGTAAGTCAGGTGGGGAAGTGGTCACTGCCATATGGGTCAGTTCCCACACCCCACTCGAGAAGAGGAAAGAGAACTGCGGAGCCAATAGCCAAGTCAAGACATGAGTATGTGTTGTGTCCTATGTTATGATATGTAGGCTGTTTATTGTTGAAAAGGCATGCTCCAGAGGATGTAAGAAACCTCTCTATCAGGCGACCCCGGGCATCCGTACGAGAAGAGCCCCAAAGAGAATTGTGAGCATTAAGGTCGCCTGTTAGAATGTACGGTTCGGGCAGCTGGTCAACCAGCGCCTCGACGTCAGAGCTCGAAAGTGAAACATCAGGAGGAATGTATATGGAGCATACCGTTATCAACCTATTAAATATTATCAAGCGTATTGCTACAGCCTCAAGGATAGTGTTCAGAGTGACAGGGTGGCAGGCTAAGGATTTCCGGGCAATTATGGCCACACCGCCAGAAGAGTGTGTGCAGCCATCCCTGTCCTTTCTGAAGACCATGTAACTATTCAAGAAATTTGTGTGCTTGGAATTCAAATGTGTTTCCTGAACACACATTACACTTGGCTGATTAGCATGCAGTAGTTCGTATACATCGTCAAGATTTTTAAGAAGGCCTCTACAGTTCCATTGAATTATGTTTTCTCTTCCCATTATTTAGTGTGAGAGCTACTGGAGTGTGTGTGTTTGTTTATGTGTCGTCTTTCGGGGCTGTGACTCTCGCCTTTTTTGGCTTGTCGGGAGGCTTTGGCGTGGGGACGCGTTCCTTGCGCTGCGTTGCAAGCAGGAACGGCCCGACATCCATGTCGTCGTCGGATGTCCGAGGGGTGCCCGACGGACCGGGCCCCCCGGACTTGGCCCCCCCTCGGGAGCCCTTCGTTTGAGCCGCCACCGCCGAGGGCGTCCGGGGCGCCAGAGGTGGCACGGGCGGTGCGGTGGAGGTGGGAACCGGTGCGGGGCCCGTGGTGTCCATCACCTCGGTACCCTCCAACGCACTGGAGGACGGGGAGACAGAGGCGGGAGCGGTACCGGTCCCGACGGAAGACGTTTGCACCACAACCGCTGCTGCCTCAGCAAGTGGCGTGGTCGCGGGTTGGGCTGCCAGAGGCAACCCAGGGGGGGGGGGGGGCGGAGCAGGGACCAGGTCAGACTCGCTGAACTGGGTCCCTGTGGACACCAGACGCCGCTCCGCCCCCCGGCGAGCCGCGTCGGCGTACCTCCCCAGAGGGAAAGAGGCGAACCTCTTTCGCGCCTCTGGGAAGGTGATGTTCTCCGTGACCTTGATGTTAATTATCTTTTTTTCCATTTGAAATTTTTCGCACTTGCGGGGGTACGCTGCATGCGGACCGCTGCAGTTCACACAAGTGAGGGTTTCGGATGGACAGTTGTCAGTCGGATGATCGTTCGCCGCGCATTTCGCACACGTCGTTCGGCCACGGCAAGAGGTTGTACCGTGCCCGAACCGCTGGCACTTAAAACAGCGCCGCGGATTCGGGATGTACGGACGGATGGAGCAACGGATAAAACCTGCATTGATGTGTTGTAGAAGAACTGCGCGGTCGAAAGTCAAGATAATGTGCTTGGTGGGAATCTCCTTGTCGTCTCTGCGGATAGTGATGCGTCTCACGGCAGTGACGCCCTGATCCTTCAAGCCGGCAAGGAGATCCGCATCCGTTTCGTTCAAAAGATCTGTCTCGGATATCACACCCTGGGAGCTGTTGAGGCTCCGATGGGGTGTGACCCTGATGTCTAGATCAGCCAGTCTAGTCTGAGCTAGAAGCTTCGTGGACTGCTGCTTGTGATTTATTTCGATGAGGAGTTCACCGGGCCTTTGTTTTTTGCACTTATATGATTTTCCTACTATGGCTTCAAGATACTTGGCGATCAAGAAGACTGACTGAGTTGATAGAGGGTGGGTTGGATTGAGCGATTCCATCACAAGAAATCGAGAAAAATTATCCGGTCCAGGAAATGTTAAAGATGGCAATTGGGGAAAAGATACTTCGGTGCGGCCCCTTTTCAGGGACCGATCACGTTTGGGGGGGGGGGGGGTTGAAAATGCCATATAGCATAGTATAAAAGCAGGGAGACTGGGGTACTTTCTTCTTTGACCTTACCCTGGTAGCCAAAGAGGTCCCGGAGCTCCCTGCCTGGTGAACAGACAGGGAGCCCATCCGCCGGAGCTTGACCTGGGCTCCGACGGCCACCGTTCGGGGTTTCTAACCCTCCACCTATAAACACATCGCCACGGTTGGATCCAGCTTATGTTTGGGGGCTCGGAGTCCGCGGTATCGCCAGTACCGTCACCAAGATTGCTCAAGGTGCCCCGTGCGGGGGAACTTGTGGAGAGCACTCACGGTGGTGTGCAGCGTGTGATTGAGACGCGTGCGGCCGCCTTATTTGCGCGTAGTGCGTTACGACGGTGAACACGGGCGTTCTGCATCAGTTGTGCCGCCTCGATTTGCGAGAGTGATGAGTGCGCTCGCGACAAGCTTCTGCGCTGCATTTCATTAGAGCACCGTGTTGAGGCCGCTGAGCGTTTCGTCTCCGACGTGCCAGTGCGCGTATGCCTTAACATCAAACGGCGGTGCTATCATGGCCAGCCGCGAACGATCGTTCGCACGAAACTCTTGTCGCTCACCACACGGTCATTGACTAAGAAATATCAAGACAAGACTATTGCGACCGGCCAGCCACGAACGATCGTTCGCACGAAACTTTTGTCGCTCACCACATGGTCGTTGACTAAGAAATAACAAGACCAGACTATTGCGACCTACAAAGGTGATTCCTGTGCGTCGCTTTGGTTCGTTGAACCCCGTGTCTTGTAATCGCTGCGTGCTGTCATAAGCTCCGGGACATCATTATCAGGAGGTCATGTTCCTGCTGCATATTCTTGTTAAATCATTGCAGAGGGCTCTTGGCGCGCAGAAATGAAAAGTTTGTAATTATCCACGTTAGTTTCGTTGGTCTCCAGAGGGTTGCTTTCCTAACGAGCGTATTGATGCGTATATCACGGTATGAAGCTGTACAAATGTGTTGACGGATGTGGACGGGCACACTTTGTAGCTGTTCTTGGGGCGCTGGATATGCGAGGAGTTCAAGGGTGTCTCGCTTGGTAGGTGGTTGAGGCGGGAAGTTTCGGAGTGATGGTAAGCTTCGTGCAGTTTATCTAAGGTATTATATACTTCCAGTTCGACCAACTTGCACGTGGGTGTCGAGAGGGCACTGTTCGGTCTGTGAAAATATTTATTTCGCCCACCACCACATTTGGTGCCCGTTTGTGCTTCTGCGATCAGCCTTCGTCGTGTTCTGCTTGATTGTACACTGTGACAAAATTTGATAACCGTTGCGGGACCCCGCACGACAAGCGGCAGTGGGCCAAATTAACATTCTCAAATGCTATTTCCATAACACTGTTGGACACGAATTCTTGTAACTTTGTTCCTCCTGTGGCTACACAGCCCGTCACCATGATGCACAGCATATACTGAAAGTCACATAGTTTGTTGTTCCTATTTCAATGTATCTTGATGGTACATAGGGCAGACAAGGACCTAACAGGCGGTGGTGGGAGCATGCCGCATTGGTGACGACTTGAACAGAAACCGATTTGGTGCTCCACTCCAAGACTGAATGCACGCCACGTGGCTGCATGCCAGAATATGATACGACGAGAGTGCTGAAGATGTATGGCACAAAACAGGAACGAGAAATCTTTGAGGCCTATGTGATAAAGGTGGGAGACAGATGCACTATAGAATACTGAATAATTAGTGTGAAGTGTGCAGCAGCTGTAATTGCTTTTTACATGTGGTGTTAAAGCAGTGTCACATGAGGGTTTTGTTTACTTTGTAATGACTCTCAGAGGGAAATGAAGCTTCGTTGATGAAGCTCATTCCTGTCTCTATCCTTTCCTTGAGTCATGCCTGACATTTGACCAAAATTTCCAAGATGAAGTCTCAACTAATCTGCGTAGCCACCTTCATTCAGTTCACTGTTTTGATGCATATTTAAGCACAAAACCCTGGGACGTCTGCCACTAATCACTCATAAGAAACCCTTGATGCCCGCCACACTCACCACTAACACTTCCACAACTTTGCAAAAAACAGATGCAAGCACAGCCATGACAGATTTCACCGTGCTTCCCAGTAAGCATGTCCCTTTATCAAGAAGGATGCATCACATCTCAAATACACTACAACGCATACAAAAGCTAGTGATCATCTACCTCATCTGGACATCACGCCTTTCTACAAGGGAATGAGGCGGCACGCACTGCTGCCCTCAAATTTACTAGCCACGGATTCGTAGAAAGCAGAAAAGACCTGCCAGATTCCCTCACCAACCTCTAAGTCCAAAGCCGTTTTACAGATGCCTACAAACCCACACATGCTACAACACAACATATTAACCAACACATGCCCCTATGAATGCCCACCCTGTAAAGGAAGGAAGGAGAGAGAGAGAGAGAGAGAGAACAAACACTTATTTCTAAGTCCAGGTCCTAATTTGAAAGTTCAGTTCACCGGATCCGTGTAGTACTCCTGAATGCCTGGTCCTAATTTGAAAGTTCAATTCATCGAATCCACGTAGTACTCCTGAATGCCTGTGCGGATCCGGTGCACGTGTTTGTAGAGAGCTTCCTGGGCAGCCTGGATATTCACTGTCGGCGGGGGAGACAGCCAGAGCTCCCAGGAGGTGAGGGATTGGGTAAGATATGGTGGGGTGAAGTCCCAATTAGAATGAGGGATGGATGGGTAGGAAGAACACCTGAAACAGGAAGGATGGCCAGGGTGCCGTTAGATGCGGTGAAGAATGTGATGGGAGGGGAGTGAAGAGGTTTGAGCCTGTCGAATGAGGCACGCAGCCTCACGAGTTAGACAGGAACTGGGGGGTGGGTACAGGGTGCGTGATAGGCATTGGGCGTGTAATTGGTAACGGCGGGAAGCGCGGTGTTGAGTACGAACCGTTGGCGGGGGGTACAAGGTTGGCCAGGACATGGGCGAACCCGGGAAAGGTACTCGGGTGAGCGCGTCTGCTAAGGCGTTTCCGCACATGCCACCATGGCCAGGAACCCAAACTAGTGTGAAGCGTGGCTGAGGATTCGATGCAAGTATCGGAGTGACGATATCAGTGGTGTGTGGGTGGGTCTCATGGTTAGCGAAATTACGAAGGGCTGACTGACAGTTGGAGAAGATATATACTGGCGTGGTGGTAGGAACATTAAGAGTAGCGTGCTCTATTGCAAGGGCAGTGGCGTATTCTTCGAGGGAGGTCGAATCCGGTGGAGAAAGGAAAGCATAGCAGTGTCTAAAGAAGGGAGTAGGAGAAATGAAGCCATGCCCGTTGAGTTTGAGGGGATGTAGGAGATAGTACAGGGAAGGCAGAGCGGTTAAGCATCCAATCAACTGCACCCAATGCTTATCAATGATTTTAAATAAATGCATCAAACTTGCATAAAACACCTTACTGCATTTTTAACTCTCGTTCATGAAATTATTTGTGTAAATTATACACTTATACTGAAGTGACCAAGCGGTATATTTGAAGGTGTGTGAACATTCGCAACTTAGAATACTGTGCGAGTACTTTTTGATATTCGATTTGCAGCTCTGTTTCAAATGTTTGAAATTTACAAATAGTAGAGGAACGAATGTTTGCTCTATCTGAAGATTGCAAACTTTCAAGCTTCACTACATGGTAAGACCTTGCGGGTTGGTTTTTCTGCATGACACCGAAGCCGTGACAAAAGCCTAATGCAGAAGCCTTGCACCAAGCAAGTGTTCGCTAACTGTGGTGTATGTTAGGTCAAGTGCAACACTACGAAAGCAAAATTTGTAATCTAAAATAGGTTTCCTATAGATATAATAGCAGAAGTGAGAAATAAAACGTTATTGCTGGCTTCTTCGTGAGGTCCCACCGGCAACTGGCATGCCCAGCCTCCTTTCAATCATTGAGGAGAGGGGGGGGGGACTGCTGCCTATCATATTAAATGTACCTAATATGCTTACTGTGTTCACAGTATTTTGAGGAACCCATATTTCTTTATCTCAATGTACAGTATGCAAAATTCTTGTTGTACTGGTTTGCGTGTCTATGTTTTATTTTCTCTGTTACATTAAATTTTTTGTATGTCAAGCGCAAGTACCTCAACAGAGATGTGTCTAGTTCTGACTGCCTAAGCTGTCTTTTTTGGTGTAGTTATGTTTTATACTCTAGAAACACCAAAACAAAGGTAGTGGGGTTTGAAAATATTCAATTCGCAGCCAGCTTTTACTATTCGTATTCAAAAATAATTTATTGAATTCACAGCCACGTTTAACTTGTATTCAATTCACAGACGCAAAGTTGATAATCACACACCTCTAAATATATATACAAAAGGTAAGTTGTCGTTTCTAGTGACAAAAAACACTCAGCTGCAGTGGCGTCGCTAAGGGGGGCCAGGGGTGCCTGGGCCCCGGGTACCAGCCCCTCGGTAAAGGGGGGGGGAGCCACTTGTGCCCCTACAATGTGTAATGCTGACGTCAAAAACTGGAAGGCAACTGTAACGAGACCACAGCTTTGGCCTGTTCAATTTACGTCCCCACCAGTCTATTCAAATTTGTTTCCTGGTACAATGGAAGAATGCGAGGAGAATTTTGGCATCCAGGAATGTCGCGGTAGTGGAGGATGGGTGTGGCTTGAGGAGTTAATTGGCTGCAGGGTGAGCGGAGGCGAACAAGGAACGATTCCTGGAGAGGGGATGTGTCGGTATACGACTGCGACGCACGGAGGGGTGTAGCGAGCGAGCTTGCTTTTCAATGGGATGACAGGGGCCTAACAGAGCCCCTTCATCACGTCCAGGACCACTGTTAGGGCGGCGGACGAGATCAGTAGGGAAGAGGAGTGAAGGGGGAGGCATCCAAGCCTATGAGACTTGGGTCATGTGTCCTCGGCGGTTATTTATGTGGCTTTTTTTACGCTCATGAGGTGTTGTGTATGGGTCATGGTGAATGTTTAGCATTTTCTGGAGTCTTCGCAGTGACGCGTCGGAGACCATCTACCCCGGTCCAGTTGTCATATTTTCAGAAGGAAACCAAGGTGAAAATGACCTGAAAAAAAAATATGGGGAAGATTGTATCTTGAGGAAGCGGGGACTGATAATTAAAACGAAATGAAAGTAAGTGTGAAACATGCAATGAAGGTTGGTGCGGGGCAGCTAACTGTACAAATTAAGCCTGTGTTGGGAGGAGGGGCGCAAATGGAAGAGGAGGGGTGGGAGCTCAGTTGTCCAACATTAGGCGAGCCAAATGGGTTGTCGCGATTTCCCCTTGGTTGCACAGACTCCTTCAGTGCTTGCACTAACCAACCAATTTGCGATTTAAGCAATCGCGAAGGATCTGATATCAGGTGTTGATAGCTCATATTTTTTATGTCGTTGACTTTCCTTCATCGTGCCCAGTGACGCAGCCAGCACGTGGCAATTGTACGAAGATGGCATTATATGGAAGGGGCGTATCCCATGTGGCCCCGTGTAATTAACCTAAAAGAACAACGGACGAGTAGCTTGCCGAACAAATTATGCAAGAAATAGAACAGTTATGTAGGCATTTATTTTATTTACCTAACTTTTAATCAGGTAAATCTATGTTTTTTTTATTTCATTCCCCTGTAAGTTAAGAGCAATATAAATAAGTATCTGCGTTGCGCACATAAATAAAGTGGATAGCCGTGTGTTCATCTGCTTTCCATTTTATCATGGTTTTCGTGTGGCCGTCCCAAGGAGTTCTAATATTTGAAGCTGATGACCTAAATATTTTGCTCTGGTAGGTTCATCTTTCAAGGTGGAGGGTGAGAAAAAAAAAGGACAGGACAACGAATTAAGTGCATAACAAAAAGATAAACACCAGGTACGTCACCCACTTTCCATCATTAGGCATTCGATCCGCTGAGCGCTCCCATTCCGGTATATGGTCGGGAGACCCCACGATAATTGAGGTGGGAGTGAGGGGCAGTTTCTGTGTTAGTGAAAGCGTTCTGCTGAGTGCTTTGTGAACATTACTAGAAAAAAAATGTTGAAGCCTTTGCGACAAAGGACATGACGCCCGGTGTCGTATACACGATTTTTGAGCTGAGTGCCCCTCCCCATGCATTGGGGAGGAAAATTCTACTGGAACGACTCAGGCAGCACAACGACGACGTCCGGCTGCAAAACCGTCGTCCAGTACTGCAAAACATCAGACCGCAAAAGAGGCTTCGGTGAAACGCTCCAGAAGCGTAGCCAACTGGAGGAAAAGATGCAAAGAACACAAATCTTTCCCTCCGAACCCTCCCACTTGTGTACATGCGGGCACCGCGCTCCACAGCGAGGCGCTTTGTGAGTGACCGGCGCTACAACGCGACCCCAGTCACCCCTGAAGGAAGAGGGAATCGAGATGGGTCCCAAACGTCTTGTTCTTGGTTATTACTTTTGGTTGGAGAGGGCGATATTATTTCCTCAGCTACTGGGAAAAGGTTGTTTCATCTAGGATCTGTCTTGAGCTAGTCGACTATACAACGACGTCAATGAAATCGTCACCAACACATCGGGATGAGCGCGACCGAACGGTTGTGAGCCAGCGTGTGGCGCTGATACACTCGGGCCCGTACGAATCTGATATTTTACTCAAGAGTTCTTTCTTTATCGCTTCGTAACGTCCTTCGATTCAGATTTCCTCCATTGGCTGGTGGCTGCTTCACTGGAAAGCCCGAACCTCACATTTTATACTTTATACTGTGTTCTTTTCCCAAGATGCCAATGTCAATTAACGTATTTGCAAATGTGTGGTGGAATCTTTTCACAACGTACGAAAGGAAACGACAACATTGTCGCAGACAAACATCCACACGACTAGCCGTGCACTGGCCGCTTAGACAACTCATGTACGGCCAGTCGTCTCTTTCCCCGCTAAATGCTCCCTTTCTATCTGCTTCCATTCTCAGTAATCACATAACCATAGAAATAAAGAGACCCGACAATGTATCTATTTCAAACGTACTGAAATTCTCAATTAAAGAAATTTCCAGCAGTTGCATGCTGCCACAGAGGCTGCCTTTAGTTACAAACGGGCAGGCGCAGGCGGTTTTTCAGAATTTTTGGGGCGGCCGTTTCTTTCACATTGTATACCACTTTTCCTGCGCAATACTTGGAAATAGCTTTTTTTCCGGCTGTTGTTTATTTGCTGGGACAACTTCTATTTCTCCCCCAGCCTTCTTTCACCAGGCTCCGCCTGTGGTCCTTCAAGCATAATTTGTTCAAGGTGTGTTCCTAGACACAGGAAAATTGATGCGAATGAAGCGACTATTTGTCTTGCATGTGTTGCCTTTAAACTGCCCTATCATTGCTGGCCACCCTCCTCCAGGCCCGCGGGACGTCTGCATGATTTAGTCGGCACAGCGGGCTGCAAAGCTTTCCGAACGCCTCTGGTGACCTCCTTATAGTGTCGTTTTCTGACGAGGCCCGAGACTCTCTCACACCTCCATTGCTCTTGCAGGCATCCATTCGCTTGGTATCGACTGTAAGATTGTGGTACTCTCGCACTGCTGCATATCAGCCTTCACTTTTCCCCCACCCTACTTTGGTTTGGCGCATTACACCCTGTGCTGCCGCAAGTAGCTCTTGGCCACTCCTTTCTCGGCTGCTAACAGTGGTGCCACTGATGAACGGTGATTTGGAGCAATTTTCGTATCAGCAAATTATTAATTTTGGAGCAATTTGGAGCACCTAAATGCCAGTTTTGGAGCACCTTGGAGCAACTAAACATCAACTGCTAGATGCGTCCAAAGCATCTCTCAACACTAAAAATTGACCAGTATTGTCCAGTAATTGATGTGTAGGTCACCATGGAAGGTGCTTCAAGGTGCTTTTCACACATGCAATCACAAATGGACGGCACAGCTGAAGAATAATGGTCCTCTTGACCTTACAAGGGGAAGACTTTTTCCAGGAGCCACTGAAAACGCTTCATAGTTGGCAGGCTCGAACATGCATTAAAAATAGCTTTCACAATTCAGTCGGCTCTTCCAATAGCCCAAGAATAACCTGCGTAACAAAAAAACAACGCGTCTCCCGCGCCTCTTTTCTAGTTTATTAATTGTTGAGGCAAGCCCTCGTGTTTTACTTTTTCATTTGATTAGATGCAGGCGCTTGCTATCAGTCCTCGTGCGCATGTCCCCATGCTAGCTGGAAATGCGCACGAGGCATGCGCATCTAGCGTTTTTGCATGCGATTCATACGCGTCGGGGTTGCTTGTGCGATTTTTTCACGCCCGCGTTGACGATTCCACGCACGCTGCAGCTTCTGACTCGCTCAGCAAATGACGCGCGTCGGGCGCGGCAGTGGGAGGAGCCTGGCGACTTGCGCCAATGGGGAGGCGCGCGCCTCATGGCGGCGGTTATGAAGCGCTCGAGACAGCCCGGTCACGGGCTCACGGCTGGCTGGCTCCGCCGGAGGTGTTTAGGCTGACCACCCCGGCAGGTATTGCATGGACGCTTTCACTAGCCACGCGGTTTATGTTTTATAGTACCGATTTCGCCCACATTATAAGCTCCTTTACCGCACAAGCAACTTCGTGTGTGTCTTTTTGGCGCTCTTTGCCCATAGTCGGCCTTGCGCCAATAAAACCCAACTATCATCATCATCAACTTCGTGTGTGCCTTTAGCGGTATTTTAGAGAGCGCTTAAAGGTGGTTGCTCGAGCTCCCCACACCACTTCGCGGCCAAAGCCGCCGCCATGTTGCCGAGCCTCGCGCAGCGTGCGGGTGGTTACGCGGCAGCGTCAGCGCGCCTGTGGCGTGCGCGGCGCGTTTTCGCGAGCAGAAAACGCTCCATGAGGTTCGTGCTTTACATAGCCTGGCCATTTTTCACGGCCCGATTTACTTGCGGTGGTCCACACCGCGAGCCCAACAAGCGAAGCGGGAGCTTGCAGCCGAGCGCGTCACGCATGCCGCGGAACGGCGCTCCCACTGGCTCTCGGAGTGGAGAGGGCCGGCAATAAACGCTACCTAAAACTGCCTATCGTTTATAGCACGAACCATTGGAAACTACAGCAAGAAGGAAAGTTTTTACCGTTATCAAACCGAATTAGTTATACACGTCTAGAGACCACTGTGAAGTAGTGCTTGTAACAGGCTGCACGCGATTTGCGCGACACAAATTTTGGCGCACTTTTGTTGCACTTGCTTGCAAAATGGTGGTTTTTTATCAGGATGGCGCAGGATACCTCATTTTGCGCAAATTGGCGCATTTGGCGCAGGAGTCGGAGCACTGTGCTAATGGTGTTTTCGTGCTCACGAGTGACACACCATGATGCCCCTTACTGTTAGGATTTTTATCGATGCCTAATCCACAGAAAAGGTCGATGTTGTGTATCAAGATCTGCACCAGGGTCGTCGTCTGGGGTTATCTAAACCAAGCTCATGTAGCTATTATTGCCTAAATAACACACGGCTTCTTATCTTGCTGCTTACTTTTCTAATATATTGCCAGTTCTTTATAAATAACTACACATCAAGTATCCTGTGGCTTCATTTCGCATTGCATGTCGCATATTATGCATGCTTGCATTGACGTTTCGAAGCCCATGCATTAAGTAGGTGTAAAAAGTTTTTTACATTGGTATCCAAATGAAAGACAAAATTTGTCGAGACCAATTGCTCTTGTTGCGCGATGAGAGCAATGCCGAGTGACAAGAATGACAGAAATCGCTTTTGGTAGCTCCAGTCGCAAGTGTGAACCAGCCTTCATATGCTAACAATATAAGACATTAATATTATCAATAATAACAATAACACTAGTTTTATTATTAATTGTTTTGTATATGTGAGGTGGAGACAAATTTTCTGGGCCTCGGGTGCAAGTTTACCCAGCAACGCCACTACTCAGCTTCCATTGCCATCACTGCGGGAGAGAGAAAACTGACAAGCAAAACCTCATCCCCGACTAATTTCAGTTTTAAGTTGTAGTGGTACTTTTGTGCTGTTCGACAAGCAATAACTTATTTGCGGTAAGATTGCTGCAGGCAAGTCCTCAGTCACGCTAAACACAGAAGAAATGAACTTGAAAGCATTGCTCATCATAAGATCTGTTCCTAAAAGTACCAACTGAAGTACAATATTGTTCTTCGGCATGTGACAGCACACATCAAGGACATATTGGGTGAACTGTCCAGCATCTGTTGAATGCATGGCATTATACCAGCTTGAACGTGCCTTAGAAGGGGTAATTTTAAAAAACAGTAACTTGAGAGGGCCCACGAAAAAAAAATGCTTGGCACCAGGGCTAAGTGCAACTAGTTAATATTTTCTCATTCACTACTTGAGGCCTGGATGTGTATTATTAAGGTTCCTACAGCCGGTAAGAACAACAAAAAAAAACCTTTGTCCTGTGCGCAGCCCTACCTCCCACCGGGCTGCATGTTCTATTATCAGCTGGCTTAAGGTTTCAGACCAACAAAGTGATTAGCAAACAGATTATGGTAGTTACTACACCTTCGCAATGGTGAACATTACCTGCCTGCCTCACGACTCCGAACACACAATTATACCTTCGCACAGGTTAACTCCGTTGTACTGGGACAAAAACACAGCCCTGCGGTCTACGTAGAAGTGGTCTACGTTTGCAGTGGCTAGCTTGGTTACGATGGGAGTGGTCATGCGCCATCCCAGTGCCCTCGTCTGACCGGCGTTGCTGCCTCTCGCCACGGCACGTAGGCGGCGAAACGCCCAGCGGCCTCAACACGGCGCTCTAATAAAACACAGTGCAGAAGTTCGACGGGAACGCACTCATCACTGTCGTAAATCGAGGCGGCAGAACTGATGCAGAGCGCCCGAAGTCACCGTCGCAACCTACTACGCGAAAATTAGGCAGTCGCACACACTCAGCGTCCCGATCACACGCTGCACACCACCGTAAGTGCTCTCCAGAAGTTCTTCGAGAGCACCTTCACCACAATCTTAAGCCAAACACCTATGCACCGCTGCAACGGCAGGCAAAAATCACGACGAGAAGAGCGCAGCGAAATGACCGCGCAGCAGCTGCCATTTTTTAAACTATGACGTCACATCCGGCAAAAAAAAATCGCTTTCTTTGTTTTTTTATGTCTAGTTGGCGCATGCGCAGTAGTGCTCGTCCACCGTTCCTGAACGTCAGGTCTTACGGCGCCGCGAAATTTGCGGCAATTTGCAGCGGGCGCAGTTTCGCATGCGCGCTGTTTAAAGCATGTTTCCTACCGAGACAAATTATAGTTTCAACTGCTTCCAAGTCAGCGATCATGGAACACACAAATAACATGCAGTATTTTGCTTTTATGTTTGGCAATGAAATACAAATTATTTGTTTGGCGTAACCGCAACATAAGAGGGCAGTACAAGCCTCTCCATGACAAAGAGAACCCAATGCATGGCATTTGTCCATACTTGTCCTAGTAAGCTGTTGGGTCACATGATCAAACTCAAGAGAAAAATAACAATGAAAAGTGACTATTTAGTTCATTACAGCGCTGATTGCAGTCGAGCTTGACGAATGAGTGAATCGGCGACATCGGTGCGCTCCGCGGTTATCAGGCGTAGCGCTTCGCTGCTCTTATGTGTCATAGAAGCGATGGTCGCGGCCGTCTTTTTCTGGGATCACGCCATAAACTTGTAACATAGCAGCAGACGATGGCGTGGCGGCGGTGGCGGCAGGGAAGGTGATAACGCAACAAAGCTTGCATTGAAGCAGAGAGCCCAGCTATGTCAATAAAAGCGATTGAAAGAAATAAATAGATACGGTAAAAAAATTGTGTGATATTCTTTAGCTCGACATCCGCCTTTCGCTCGCTTTTGGATCAACGTTACTCGATCGCCTTGTGCTGTTGGCGCCAAATTTGACCTCCAGAAATGTGTTTTTCTTGTCAGCCTCAGCTTACCGTATTAATTTTTATAGTACATGCCAAGTGTTTTTATATCCTTCTTGCACAATATTTGATACCTTGGGAGCGATCTTTATGAGTGAATCGTCAAATTACACTGCATGTAGTCATAGGTATAGGTGCAGCACGTCACTGATTGCTTACGTCGTGCTTACGCAAAAGAACATGGGCGAAATGCCGGCAATTTGTGCAGTCGAGAATAGGGCCCCGGGTGGTATATAAAAAAAGGTTATCATGATAGTTAAACTTTACTTAGTGAGTACACAATCAAAATCAGAAATGATACCCAAATAATTCGTCAACATCATCAATCTACGCCCACTGCAGGGCAAAGGCCTCTCTCATAGATCTCCAATCATGCCGTCCTGCGCTAACTGCGACCAATTTATCCCCGCAAACTTATTGATCTCACCTGGCCATCTAACTTTCTGCCACCCCCTGCCACGCTTGCCTTCTCTAGCCATCCACTCTGTTACCCTTAATGACCAACAGTTATCTTGCCTTTGCATGACATGCCCTGCACACAACCATTTCTTCTTAAAATCTACTAATATGTCCTTAACACGCATTTGTTCCCTGACCCACCCCGCTCTCTTGTCCCTTAATGTTACACATATCATCTGCCCTTCCATTGCTCGCTGAGCCGTCCTCAATTTAAGTTGAACCCGTTTAGTGATCCTCCAAGTTTCTGCCCTATAGGTGAGTACCGGTAAGATGCACCTGTTATACACTTTGTTCTTCAGGGACAATGGTTGGCTGCTATTCATTATCTGAGAATGCCTACCAAATGCAATCCACCCCATTCTTATCCTTCTAATTATCTCTGCCTCATGGTTGGGATCCGGGGTTGCGGTAAGCGAATATATCTACATAGGCCAGATGGTGACCCAAATAAGTACAGTTAGCCAAATGCACGTGAGCAAAAAAGAACAAAATCTTCATGGGGAAAAAAAAGTGGCACGACAAGTGGCAACAAGTTTTCCGCAGCCATACAAGTTTCACGATATTCCTTGCTGAATATCTCCAATGCATGCTGAGATGTGGTCACACAACCGGGGAATATTTCTGACCTTGTATCTGATCACCTGCTCCAAGCCCAATAATTCTTCCCGAGCCGAGAGAAGTCGGTCGGAGTCATGTGCAGTTGGCTTGGCGGTTTTTCTACTGAGATGCCCAGTTACAGTTGGGGCTGTAATAAGGAAAGGAAAGTTTTGAGTCTCGAAGCTCCGTTGAAAGTGGTGACACCCATTGTAAGTTTTAACCTTTTAAATTTTGCTTTTCATGCTACTACAGGGCATGCTTTTTGAAAGTCACTGCCAATGAAAAGTTGCCACGGGCTAAGTTAGACAGTTAGGCCTTAATGCACGAACTTTTGTAGCAAACATGCTCTTACTGGCTTGCCTCCAAACAATACAGCACTGCAAATGACATCCATGCCTGTCTAGTGACTAGGCGCCGCTCAGCAGCCGCTAAGATGATGATGATGATGATTAAAGGCCTCCCCTTTGAATCGGGGTGACGGCGTGCGCCATCTAGCCTATCTTAGTAGTTTGAATTTAAATTTAGTCCCTCAACTCGGATTTCTTTTTAATTCTGCCCTGTCGCTACCCCTGGCTGGGATGTTGTTTTATCGACTTCCCTGCTTTTTTTCCACCAATACTCTAGCCGCTGCTTAGTAATACCTACTGCTGACCAGTTAATGCTTCCATCTATTGCGAAGCCCAGTGCCTCAGGAAGTAGGACTTTCCCCCCAATTCTCTCCGGCTGAATCTTTTGGCATCCTATTACTATGTGGTCGATTGTTTCTTTATCCCTGCCACATACAACACATGTCTCATCCTGGGACGAATATTTGCTCATGTATGTTCGAGTTCTCAAGCAGCCAGCCCGCGCCTCAAAGAGCAACGCACTACCTTCATTGTTGTCATAAAAGTTCTCTTTCCGGATCTCTTTTTTGCTTGCTTAGTAGATTCCCAGCGATGCCTTCTTTTCCATCCACTCTTTCCACATGAGCGTCTCTGTTTCCTTCACTTGCTTTTTAACTGCCCCCCCCCCTTGTTTATTTGCCGCGGTCAAGGTATTAGTCGCCAGCTTTCGCGTCCTCTTCCGCAATTGGGTGTCCACACTTTTAGGTACACGTACCTGTGCACTCTGGCTGCCCAGTTCTTCTCATCTAAATGTCTAAGCCGTTCCTCAAAACATATCTTACTTTGCGCTTCCCTCGCCTCAAATGAAGCCCAACCCATATCGCCTTGTACTGCCTCATTTGTAGTCTTACTGTGAGCTCCCAGTGCTAATCTACCGACTGCCTTTTGGTTAACCTCCAGTCCCGACAGGATATCGGACTTTAAGCGGCATTAGAGAACGTGAGCGCCGGCACCATTACGCCTTTCCAGATGCCTCGCACTACCTCGTACTTATTGTAACCCCAAAGTGCTCTATGTTTCATTACTGCTGCATTTCGTCTCCCTTTCAGTTTGAGGTGTTCTTCATGGGCATTCAGGTAGCCTTTTCCTTCATTAAGCCAGATCCCCAAGTATTTGTACACTTATTTACTAATGGTATGGCTTCCTGTTGAATTCTTATTGGTGCTGTATGAGCTTCCTCGTTGAACACCATGACTGCAGATTTCTGTGGGTTAAAATGCAGGCCTAGGTACGTTGCCTCATCACCACAAATGTCGGCCAGTTTTTGAAGGTGTCCCGCATTATCTGCCAGCAACACTATATCGTCCGCGTACATCAATCCCGGAATCCGTTGCTCCACCAACTCTCCATTGCTTCGGTACGACAAGTCAAAGCCTAATCCACTCTCCTCCAATCGTCTTTCCATTCCTCTAATATACAGTGTGAACAGCAATGGCGAAAGGGGGCGCCCCTGTTTTAAACCTCTTCGAATGTACACGGGCTCTGTGCATGGGCGTCCGGAAGGGGGGGCAAGGGGGGTGCAGCTGCCCCCCCTGGTAGTAGTAGTAGTAGTAGAAAACATTTATTGAGCTCAAATAAAATGACGGCGTCTTCTCAGACGTCGGACGGGGTGGTTCCCTGGTTTCGGGACCCATATACGGCCAGCAGCTCCTGGCCCCTGGTCGCCAGCGCGAGCTGGATCGGCAGGGCGGGGCTGGACCGTAAGGTCTCCCATCGCTCATGGGGTGGGGTAGTGGAGGGTGGAGGGAATGGGGATAGGGGACTTGAGTGAATTGCACTCCGTCAGGATGTGTGCGAGAGTGCCTATGCTATTTCTGCAAAATGGACAAGTGTCCTCTTCGGTTTCTGGGTAGAATTTTTTCATCAGGACTGGGTGTGTAAGTGAACCCGCCTGAATGCGCCTGATGATTGTTTGTTGTTCCCTGGTCAGGGTGCGGTGCGGCTCGGGGAAGGTGCGCCGATCCTCCCTGTAATCGGAGGTAATCTCTCTGTACGTGAGCACCGGGTTGGTGGTGTCGGTGTCCTGCCCTGCCCGGAGGGTCATCGCTCGGGCATGATAGTCGGCTATGACGTTGCCGGCTACCTGTGTGTGGGCAGGCACCCATACGAGCTCTACGGCTCGCTCCGGCGCCCTGTTCTTCGTTAATATCGCGGCTACCTCTGAGGAGATCACCCCTTTCCTGTAGCCGCCGTATGCTCTTTTGGAGTCGGTGACCACCACCCTGGCACCCGGTTGGACGAGCGCCAGGGCTATGGCCACTTCCTCTGCTGTCGCTGACTCTCTGGTGTTGACTGCAGCGCTGTTTATCAACCGTTCCCCGTCGGTTACCACCGCTGCTGCTTTGCTGCTGCCCTTGACGAGGGACGCATCCACGTATAGGACTCCCTCAATCCGCTGCATTTTGGCATTAACCGCCTGAGCTCTGGCTTCTCTCCTGCCATCATTTTTCCCCGGCGTCATGTTGCGGTAAGGGCTTGGTGGTGATTGTCGTCATCCATTCAGTTGGGATGGACCTCTTGATTGTTGCTCTTTCCTTGCGCCACCCTATCTTATCCAGCACCGCGCGGCCATGATTTGTCTGGCTCAGGCGGAGTCGCTGGTTAGACAGGTGGGCTTCTATGAGTTCGTCGAGTGTGTTGTGTGCCCCCATGGCTTGAAGGCGCTGGGTCGACGAATAGATGGGTAGGCCGAGGGCTTGTTTGGTGGCCTTTCTGATGATGGTATCGACTGTGTTTTTTTGCGTCTTGTTGATATTAAGATACGGGGCCGAATATGTTATCCTGGATGTAATGAATGCCTGCACGAGTCTGAGGGCGTCGTCTTCCTTCAGTCCTCTGTTTCGAGTTGAAACCCTTCTCAGCATGGCTAGGATCTTCTCCGCGCTGGTCTTGATCTTGTCGACGGCGGCATCTGCTTTGCCATTGTCTTGTATTAGGAGACCGAGGATTCTACAAATTCGGATATTTTATTGCACTACAAAAAAGCTGCACAGCTTGGTTGGCCCATAATTAAATAATTTTGCCCTGAAGGACGGAAGAGAGGAGAGAACGACACCGACGTTCTCTCCTTTGTCCCGTCTTTTAGCGCAAAGTTTTTTAAATTATGTACGTGAACCAACTAGCGCAACAATCCACGCAACTCAAATTATTAGCACACTCAGGTTTTGCGTATCCGTATGGAACGCCCTTCAGGACTGCGGACAACGTTGCACCGTCAGAGGCAGTGAAACAGACTGTCTGTGCTGGCTATTGAAGATGGCAAACAATTCTGAAAGGTTTGACGTTTTTTTTTGTTTTTGTTTTCCTAAACTCTAGATCTATGCAGTCTTACCGCAAGAACGTCAGTTTTCGGACAAACTTTCAGCTATCTTCACCGCTACACCTAGTAGGGAGAGTGTAACATCCTCCCGTGCCGTCACATCACCTTGTACACCCCTTTCCTTCGAAATTGCGAAATGTCGGCAACACCCAAGCCCCGAAACAAAACCTATAAATCAGCCCCTCAAAACACTTGTACGCCTGGACTGCATTGAAAGCCAGGGAGGCGAGTAGTATCTTTATTGCTTGAGCCATTTCAACAGACTTCATCACACATGTGATCTCGCAGTTTGCCCAGAAATACCCGAGGCGTCTGCAGGAAGATTGACGAAGTGCAGTTCTATGTATGTGAATGTATTGTACTGTGTGCTGGTGATCAGTTGGTGTGAGTCGAGAATTCCTCACGCAGTGAGACTGGCCACTCTTCTTTACAAAGTGACAGTAACTTTTCGCATTTTTTGTTAACTTTATTTCTTTGTTCGGTAATAAAATCCAATGTACATATATCATCCAAGTTTGGTTCTAATTCGCTGTTTGTACTTTTTGTAACGACAAATAGCGCCTTTTTGGTGCTATTCAACCGTACCCCCCCCCCCCCCCCCTGCTAATGGATGCCCCCTTGCAAAAAGTTCTGCGGGCGCCCTTGGCTCTGTGCCTGTACGCCCTTCCCATGTAATATGCGCCTTGTTATCCTCATATATTGCCCTTAGCAGCCCCACAAAATCTGACCCAATCCCCTCTTCTTCCAGTGTATGCCACAACAATCCCCTATCTACGTTGTCATATGCTCCCTTTATGTCCAGAAACAGTAGCCATGTTGGTCTGCCCCGTGCTGCCGAAATTTCGATGGTCTGGGTTATTACGAAAATATTGTCTTCTAAGCGTCGACCCAGCCTAAATCCATTTTGCAGTTCCCCTAAAGTACCGTTACTTTCCACCCACTTCAACAACTCGACTTTGATGGCTTGTATAGCTAATCTATAGAGCACTGACGTGACTAATCGGCCTGTAAGAGCTCGCCTTGTCTTTCTCTCCCTTGCCTTTATAAATCAAACTCATTCTGCTTTCGCGCCATTGCGTGGGAATCCTCCCGGATTTTATAGCGCGCTCGATGGCTCTATACAAGTGCGTCTTTCCCGCTGGTCCCAAATGGTTGATAATCTCTATTGGGATACCATCCGGTCCTGTTGCCGTACTTTTGGGAACACCGTGTTCTGCCTTTTTCCAGTACAAAAATTCGATATTAAATTTTTTATCTGTCGCTCTTTTATTGGCCACATGTGTCCGGGTAGCCAATATCTCGCGTGTTTGGCCGAAAGTATTTGCTATGACTCCATGTAGGTATTTTAATGCGCTGTCCCCCAGAAGAACGTTACCGTCCCCGTCCTGTATCTGAGTCTGCACCTCTTTAGTCGTTGTTCCCAATGCTTTTAAATGATTCCAGAATTTTTGGGGGGCGCTCTTATCCTTCTTACGTATACCTGATACCCATTTCTCACTCGCAGTTTTAATCTTTATTAAATAAAGTACTCCCTCTAGTGGCAATAACTGGGCGCTATTTTTTGCAGTCACAAATTACACCCAAAAGAGTTCCCAAATTCCCGAGCGACATTCAAACACTAGCATGTTGGCCAAACGCCGCAATGAAATTTGTGCTACACCGCGCATAAAGCCTTTGTAGAAGGCCAGCACTATAATTGTTTGTTTTGTCGCCTTTTCCCTACCTGAAGCCTGCACTCGGCCATTTGGCGCCCGAAGCCCGGCGCTCATCATCTCTGCGCCGCTTGCCTCGTAACAAGCTCAAGCCTAAAACGAAAAAAACAAGAAAGAAAAACGCACTCGCACACATTAGAACTCTATGAAAACGTTGAGAACGCCATATATAATTCTCTACCACTCGGAACAGCGTTCCAGCAGTCGACCGCGCGCGACTTGTGAAGTCACCAGCGAGGCCCTCGCAGACGATAGATTTACTACAGCATTTCTCGAAATGAGAGAACACCGGCTAAACACTTGCACTTTAGAACAACTGTAATCTGGAAACTGCTCAATGTGGCCTCTTTTGTTTACTCGGGTAAGCTGTAATTATGAAACCTGCAATATCAAGACAGCATTCAGCGGCAGCAGAGAGAACGATTTCGGCCCGACACATTTAGCGCCCGGCTAGTCTACACCGCATTAAAATAGAAGCCAAATTTCGGCGCGCAGATTCCACTTTAGAGACAGCTACACAAAGGCAAAGAACAAAGACTCACAAAGCGCACAGATGACTGTAGTCGGTCAAAACCACGACCAACTTTACTTCGGACCTGCCCAGCCAGCGGCGCTCTGTGGGAGCGCTTGCGCCGAGTCTCGTTTTGCGCCAGGCCGCTAGGGGCACTTTTACGCACTGTCATGGCCGGGTCGCCAATGAGGCGGTACAGGGAGACATGGGCTGGTCGAGTTTTGAAGCCCGGGAAGCCTCCAGCAAGATCGCATACCGTGGCCGTCGATCTCCTGTTCCTACCCCGCACGCGCTGGGAACGCAGAGTCTTCGAGTACCTCTTGGCAACCTGCATGAGGACCGATTGGACGCGACGAGTGCATAAGTTGGAGGAGAAGTACGGCTTCCTCACAGAAAGTGGTCGCGTGAGGTCAACCGGCGAGTCATGGAGGTGGAGAACACTCTGTGGTGCAGGGGTATGGAGCATAAGTCCACCCTCGACTTCTACCGTCGCCACAAACAAGAAATCTCCACTGTCGACCTCTATGACAACAGCGTGGGCAGCAGCCTCCTGTTCGAAGCGAGGGTAGGAGCTCTTCGCACCCTCGTCTACCGCAGCCGCTTCGACAACACCATTGGGGGCACCATGTGCCGGCTCTGCGGAGCGGAAGAGGAGACTGCCTTGTCCTCCAGTGCGCGACTCTACGGCCCGCCCCGGTTGATGGCGCCACACTACCACGGGCACTCGGTTTCCCCCAAACGCCCGATGGAAGTGGTGACGAGCTGGACGCGAGTGAGAGTGGTGGGGAGGCCGGACACATCCCGACGCAGAACTCTGCGGCTACGGCCACCAAACAGCGACTGACTCAGTGGTGGACCATTGTGCGCCAGGCCTGATTCAGGCCAGCAGTCTGTGTTGGGCAGTTGGCCGGACATGCTCACATAGGACCGTCACCTGAGTGCGTGTGCTAGTTCGCATTCGCATCACTATGCGTTTCCCGTGAAAAAAACTCTTCGACAACAGTGTGTGTGTGAGTGTATTCGAGTGTGGATCACCGTGCGTTCACTGTGTAACCTCTTCTGTCGATGACTTTCTTCTGTTTCTGTGCTCCCCCCGCCAACTGACGTGTGCGTGTGCAATCGCGTGGAGCACCGTGCGCTCGCCGTGAAACAACTTTCCGATAACTTTCTTGTGTTTCCATGCCCCCCCCTGTGTGTGTGTACGGTTCTTTTTTTTGTAATACCGGCTGGGACACCTCTTTGGTGTCCACCCGTTACAAAGGGTCAAGCCACTACATCATCATCATCATCATCATCAGCATCATCAGCGGCGAGCGGCGGCTAGGCTGACAGTGCGTGCTCGAGCGCTAGTAGCAGCCGTCTGGCGCGGGAATTCGTGTTTAATCACACTTAAGTTAATTGATTTCGGTAATTCCGAATGAATAAGTAGCAGTTTTACGGTGACTATCCCTGAATGAATGTTTTTTTCTGATTCAGCGTGTTAAGGTGGGGCGGAGCCTCTTGACTGGATTTCCCGTTGTGAGATTCGTTACGGTGCACGCGACGCATTTGGTTTCGTGGTCTGATATGAAGTGATGCCGAAAAGAAATAACATTATCTCACGTACTGACAACGGAACTGGCTGGCTAATCAAAGTGTACAGGTTCATACTCGCAGGGGGAGGTTATTCCCGAATTTGATGTACATTGGGAAGTTCATAGCATAAACCAAACTTATGTCATAAAAGCATCCCAGGAACTCTTTTTGTTATAGTAAATACAACAATATTGAAGCTTTCTGTTGAAATTCCTCATGAAGCGCAGCGATTTTTTCTTGCTATAAGGATGCGGAGGAATTTTCTGTGCCCGGAAAACAAAATGCAAAAATTCAAGCACTGAAGATGCTAGTCACGGTCTTACACGCACTAATTAGCGACGATGATTTGGCCCCTTCTTGGCGAATAAATTGGAAATTCTTTATTGCGAGTGCATGTGAAGTGCTACAATGACCTGCTCACTACTAACTCAACAACGATGTCATTTTAAGCCTATTTACAGGCTAATTTTATTTACATACACAATGCCACGGTTTAGGCACACAATACCACACTGTAGTCAGGTTTTCAGAACATTATTGAAAGCTAGTATTGCACAATCCTTTTTCATTTTGGCAGTTTTTTTTTTTTTTCAAGAGTTCATTTTCGTTCACAACCATATATTTCACTTGAACAATGGAGCGCAGTAGTCACACTTTCGGCACTATTCTGGAGTCTGGTTTTTCCGCAATCCTTTTCCCTTTGCCACTCTTGGCCGTTTTCTCCGCAACAAAATTTGTGAAAAAAAGTGGGCTGAATTTCTCCAGCCCGAGCTCAACCACTGCCCTCGTATGGCTATCCGTTGAGCCGTTGTGGCTGAAAAGCTTGTTTTTCAGTGCAGTTGGGAGTTTGGCCTCGGTCGTCGTGGGGTGCGGACGTGTTTTTCGTTCGCTCCTGCGCGGCCGGGGCGGTATCGCGATTATGCCGGCCACGCGTCGCGAGCCATGGGTGTGTTTTTTTTTTTTTTTTCGGGCGGCGCGCGCTCTGCTGCGTGGCGCCATCAAGCGCCTGCTCCCACCCGCCAGTAACCGCTCGTCTGCCTAGAACTTCACCCAGCAAGCTCCCCTCATTTCGGACCACCACGCACGACTCATCGCAGCACAGCCTCGCCTCTACGCTTCACCGCTCCCGTCGAGAACTTCTCCCGGACGCAGCATGACGCCAGGACCTGTGTTTGTTGTGTGTACTATTCTAGGGACCATATGTGTACTGTGCTCGGTGGCCCCCAGTGACTGTGGCAACACTTCTTTTCCTCGCAGCGCCTTAACTTTTCTCTCTTTACCTATCTCCTTTTTCTCTACCCTATCCTATTCACCCCCTTCTATATTCCCTACTCCCCGGACTGGGTTGTATGCCCGTGAGCCCCTAGATGGGCTCAAAATTATCCCCAGTCCATTTCTTTCCTTTTCCATCGAACCACCTAAGAAGTGCAGCTGGTAGCATCGTCCTCACAAACAGTGCCATGGGTGTTTTTTAGGATATCGCAAGTTTTGCGAATGCTTGGGCCGCTCTTTCCAGTGCACAGACAAATTCCAGGAACTGAAGCCTCGGATAAGATAGCCCACCCCGTCCAAATTGAAGGTCACCGCAGTGGCAGGTGCAGATGAGCGAGGCGCCTTAATCTGCTCCACGCAGAGTGAGCACTTAATGTGTTCCTCGACGGTTCTCTTACGAAAGCCCGCAATGAGGCCCAGTGTGCTGGCTTTGATGCTTGGAACTGGTTAACCTAAAAAACACACCAATAAATTCGGTGGCAGCATGAGAGGTACGCTCAGATGTAAAGACAGCGCACCGCTGCTCGTTGCTTTTTAACACCGATCGACCATATTAAAATACGATAACTATGCGCAGCGAAGCATGCTAGCTTCAATCTGTCGTGATCGGTTGAACGATAAAGCGCATAATTACAAAAATCAAACACAATTGTGAAGGGAAAAAATAAAAATAAAACCAAGGGTGTTCTCATCTTTTCTTGAGATTGTCTTTATCCATTTGTCTCAAACTTCGGTGACGGGGAACTCATGAAAGGAAACATTTTTCCCCTTACCTTCTTCAGATCTTCAATAAGGTACGAAGCAGTATACCATCATGCTCCTTGAAAAGAAAAATCTGCTTCAGAGGACTGAATAAGCTGTATTTTTTATGTCTGAAACTTCGTGCTTCACATACAGCAGACGCAACTTACGCTCCACGCCGTGTCTGCAATAGCGCGTTCTGCAAGGCTGCGCCCACGCGTGCGGCGGCCGCGGCGGAGGGGAATGACAGTGCGTAAGTAGCGCCACTCCACTAGCAGCGGCGAAAATTATCCCCGCGACGGCGGTGCTGCGGCCGCGCTCTCTGGGCAGGTCCGAAGTCAAAACCCCTTCTAAATGTATGCCACCTGTCATACATTATGACACTTGTCATACAAAATGCTACTAATATAAAGCAAAATCGTTCAAAAGTGCGTTTTTTATGTTTTACAGGCTGCACAGAGAGATAAAGTTGCAAAAGTTGAAGTTGAAACAAGCGCACAAACCTTTTCTGCTTTGGATTGACCTGGCTTCGGTCAACGTTGCCGGCTCCGTGCGCTGGTTTTTCGAGCGCGACTGCAGCGCCGCCGAACAGCGGCGCCGTCGAAAATCGGATGTTGGTCAGGCTCAGCCCGAAGGAGCGGCTGTACCGGGCGGAGATTCCACAGTCGTTGCGAAGAACTCGAGCTGGTAGTGCGTATTTCTGTACGTATTGCTGGGTCTACGGGTCCCGCAACATTTTAAAAAGGTCGCGACGAGGCTGGCGAAAAAATAGTTTATCTGGGTTCTCTTGAAAAAGCGGAAAGGCGACAGCGATGAACCCGCGCAGTGCGAGGGGCACTGTCAACAACGCCGATCGACTTCTGGTTCCCTTTGCTGTTTTGTGTGAATTTGGTTTATACTCTAGGATCTTGTTTCTGCGCACACCCGCTATTAACTTCGGAGGGGACCTGCGACAGCCGGTGCCCGGCGAAACTTGCATAGGCAACGCGAACTCATCGGGAACAAAATAAGCGCGCCAGCATACACCCCAGCATTCTACCTGAGGGCTACAGAATATGACGCAGAGTAGCGGTTGACACGAAACTGCAGTGATCCCACAGGCAACCACCACAGTTAAACGCATGGGTCATTAATGTGCGCGTCAATCATCTTGAAGCAGTGACGGTGTCGGTCGTTTTCTTTTCTTTGGCGCTGAGCTTATGCTTCCCCGGCATTTTAGCATTATGTGTTACTTATGCTTTAGCAGTCTGTATCGTTTATTCCTCTTCTGTATTATGGTGCTCACGCTGCTTACCCCTTCCTAGGTGTACGCGCGGAGCTTCTGCCCGTGCGGCCTCGGCGGCTGCTTTGACGCAGATATCGCGGCCAACTCCACACGGCTAACATTTCGTTGATTCGGACAGAGCTGGAACACCGGCGTTGATACCGGCGCTAAAATTTGGCAATAGCTGCCCGGTGCTCACAGTTATGAGTTGATGAACATAGCAACTGTATCAGAATGTTTACGCGAGCCGTGGCACGGCCTTGCGCGTGAAACTTCCCCCGCCTACCTCGCTTAGGCTCACTGAACTCATAATAAAGTGCAGAGATGCGTGAGCCGCATATTTACAAAAGAACTCACAACCATTCACTGCACCCGCCTTTAACTAAAAGTCGCAGCCCAGGGTCACTCCTGTTATGTGCCCAACACCATTGCTGGAAACATCGGACGGGTCCGTTGCGTTCGCTGCTCCTCCCGGACGCAGTAAACATCGTTTGCAGCGTGTAGCTGGCGACCACGTTTTGAGGTTTTCTTATATAAAAAAGAAAACGAGCCAATATCTCCCATCTCTCCGAAACCGTTAAAACGAGCGCTCTGGTTTGAGCAATCAGTCATCGCAGCTTAGCACGGGCAGTACGGGGAAGGGCACAAGCGATGACAACATCCGATAAATGCCTCCAGTGGCCGTAGATGGCGCTAGTTGTTCAGGCGCTGGTGTCGCCACCATACCAGCGCACGGAGCTCCGGGATTGCTCTGGATGGTTCGCTGGCAGCCGAAGGACTGCCCTCGCATTAGCATTTCGAGCAAAAGAAAATTACGGCCATGGAGGATGATTACGACTATCACTTTGAGCAGTTTTCTGGCAGTTAAAGCTGGCAAATAGAGTAAACCACGGTGTCATGGTCTCGGGCAGGGGGCTAAAGCGAGCTCCGAGACCGTACAGACACTGTAGTTGGGTAGCCAATATGGTGACAACATCAAAGTGCGGCTGGCGTGTATGTACGTTCGGGAAGAAGACGGTTAGAAGGAAGCGGCTTCTAGCGTTATTTCACATCAGACACGTGTGCATCGCGTCATCGAGAAGTGTTGGAGATATGTCTAACGCCCGTATAACTTTAGAAAGTATGAACTAGGCCGCAGCGCGACCCATCTTGGACCCGTAAGCTCGCCGCTTCGGACATCTTTGCTCCTTCTGCTGTGCTGTGTAACGAACGCCTGGCATCGAAGAAAGCGTGCGCATCACGTCATCAAGAAGTGTTGGCGATGTGTCTAGCGTCCGCCTAACATTTACAAATATGATCCGGGCCGCCGCCCGACCTATCTTTGACCCGTCACCTCGCCACATCGGACTCCTTTGTTCATTCTCAAGGGAATGTCTCACGAAGAAGAGACTCCATTCTAATCGCGTATTGCGGAAGGGTGAATGCTGTTTTGAAGTTGCATCGAAATGGGAATGGTGTTCAATCGGTCATTAATGCGCTCGATATGTACCTATGGCTGGACCGTACAGGTTTGACGAGCTTTTTCTGATTGCATGCTGCAGCTATTTTGTGGATTCGCATTGCAATTTATTCGTTCGTTCTTAATCAGGCTACGAACTGACGTATCATTAAATTATTGAGCCAGATTTCTGTCAGCCAGAGGAATTTGCCTGTGTACCCTGATAATAAAATGTGTTGCCATGTTTCATTGCTTTGTTCGAACTTGCACTGGTTCTGATAGAACTAGTACACTCTGGTAAACCTACCAGACTAATACAATCTGATAGACGTGCCAGACTAATACAGACTAATAGACCTAATAGACTAATACAGACTGATAGAAAATAGACTAATACAGACTAATAGACCTAATAGACTAATACAGACTGATAAACCTAATAGACTCATACAGACTGATAGGTCTATTAGTGGCAATAAGCATATACGTGTATTAGAATTTGTATCAGAATTTTTGCTAGGTTGCTCTCACTTTCTGCGGCCGATGATTGAAGAATTTTTCTCCCTAGCTTGTACAAGCCCACGGTCAGCAATGGGCTCTGGGAAGTTACGCAGGCGGTGTGCTTGCGCCTGTTCCCAAAGTACGTCGGCTACCAAACGCAACAAAGAGGAAACGCTTATGACGCGGAGTTGTTTTACATCACGCGGGCACATGTTGGGCATACTGTTGTATTCGTCGCAAAGTCGCTTCCACACTTTAGGTTTCGCTTGCAGCGACATGGCGTTGCTCTTGTTGCACTCTACAAAGTTTTTGTATTTTCGTACCAGCTCTTGGCGAAGATCTTTTTTTTTCTTGTGTGTAATCCACTTTCCCGGGCATGGATACACTGGCGCTACGCTCGCACAAAACGTTGGCTCGCACGTTTCGACGCGAAATGCGATGGTGACAAAAATCAACGTGAGACTGTTGCCCGACTAGATTTGGCTTACAAGCAACTGTAGTAACCGACCTGTACAACTTGTTTCAAGAACTGCGCAATAAGCAAACATTAAATATATGTGCCCGTATAAATGTAAAACACGACAAATTGCATGCCTATCACGGCTAATGAAGGCACATTTTAAGAACAAATTGCGCTTACCCTCGCACACATGTGCACGAATGGCTTCCTTGACGGGAGTAAGGGCGCCCTTTGGTAAGGAAGGTTGAGGGAGGCTTTAAAAATGAGGATCGGAGCTGCACGGTCGCCTCACTGTAAGGGAGCATGAAGGGCCCCTTCAGTAAGGTGAGGAAATGGGGTAAGGTAAGGAAGGTTTTAAAATTTGGGCCTTAGCCTTGGCTGGAGAGCAGCGAGCCTCCGTGCTTAGAGCACGTAAACCTTCCCGTCTAGGGCGTAACCCAAAGTCGATCGCTAAGGTATGGAACCTAGGGCGTAACTCGGAGGGTCGATCGCTAAGACGGCCATGCATAACCAAACCTGTAATCAATAACTTTCTGTAACCAACTCTTGTAAATAACCGTAAATGCAGTTTTTGTTTGTCATCATCTCTTCGTCCCGTCATCGTCTTCTCATCTCTTCTGCTTCACCGCCAACACCGCCGAATTCTTCAAGCGAAGGGTTCGTTCGCCACCGAAAACGAACCTGAAAACCTACCAACAAAGGTTTTAACTGTAACTTTCCGGAAGACGGCCTCTTATCTGTTAAGTGAGGCAGTCAGGCAGGTCGTTAAAACTGGAGCAGTGGGCTGCACTTTACGGGAGTTCTTAATTTTGCGAAAACTCCCGTGTAGAATGTTTTCATTGGATCACCAATAACGCGCACTGATATATTTAGGCACCATGGGTGTACATTGCACGCCCATATCCTGCGATAACCGATCATCACCTGCTTAAAGGCAGTAACGAGGTCTCACGCCCACATGTAGCCAGGAGTAAATGCAAAGGTGCAAAGTAATATCTTTTAGTCGGAAACACGATAATTCAGATTTTCTTTATTCCATCAACCACAGTGCAGTTTCGCAAGCCGCTTCCTATAAATATCTTGGTGTTCATCTAACACTTGGAGTACCCACATTTCTCTTCTCTCTCTTGGAGTACCCACATTTCCGCCATCTGCGCAAAGGCTTCTAAATCGCTCGGTTATCTGCGACGAAATTTACGATGCGCACCAGCCCTTGTCCGCAAACATGCGTATCTGACCTTTATTCGTCCACAGCTAGAATTCGCGTCGGCAATCTGGTCCCCTCACCAAAACTACCTAATCGTACAGCTGGAATCTATTCAAAACAGAGCCGACAGATTTATTACACGCAAGTACGACCGTCATCTCAGCGTTACCAAAATCACACAAGAGTTATCACTTCAGCCGCTAGATACCCGTCGCACTATCGCGCTATTATGCAAATTTCATAAATACATAGTTCGCGTTAGACCTAAACCGCTTCCTCTTAACGCCCCAGTACGTATGTCACGACGCCTTCATAATAGTCATAGTTTCACGCGCATTTTTGGCAAGACGCTTGCTTTCAATTCATCGGCATTGCCTCGAGCAATCATGCACTGGAATGATCTTCCTGACCAAATTGCATCCATACTTAGATAGCTTTACCGAAAATCTGCACCACATTTTTAGTAATTGTGTAATTGTAATTGTGTAGTAATTGTAATTGTGTAATTGTACACAATTAATTGTACACAATTGTACACAATTAATTGTAATTGTGTAATTGTACACATTAGTAATTGTGTAATGATAAATTGCTAGAATAATATTGTTACTGTTTATGAGTGTTTTCCCCTTGTATTTGTGTTTTTGTGATGTTTTTTATTCACAAAAACCCTGTGCGTTTGTGATAATTTTGTTAGAACGTGTATGACGTGTTTCATTTACGTCTGTAAGCCGATTACCCAAACTCTATATAGTGTACTTGTCTTTTCTTCTTTTTCCCCACTATTTTTTTGTGTTCTTTCAAAAATGTAACCCCCCTTACTCAATGCTCTTCAATGGGCCTGTAAGGTATAATAAATAAAGAAGTACGCGTATGAAATTGAAGGCTCACTGTTTTTTTTCAGTGCCACCCATACAAGCGTGCCGAAGCGAAGGAACAGTTTGAAATTGCGTGCGAAGGTGTCAAACAGTGTAAATGTTGCTGATGAGATGGTGCTTGCCTAAATAGCAACTGAACACTGCCTCTGCGGTATCGTTTCCATTTTACACAATCTGCCTACATGCATTCGTTTTTCCCAAGCTGTTCCGCAATAAGTTCAAAATATTTACCCATTTTTTGGGGTGCTTGTTCAGTCTTGAATAATCCAAGTGCTACAGTCATGTCATGTTAAATCACGACCTTTGACAACGTTCTTGGGTTCCTGTGAGTTCAATGTATGTGTCTTCTGTTGGGGTTAAATAAAGACTTCACCTTCAACACGCCAGCAATGAGCTGATCGTAACTGTGTGTTTTTATGAGAAAGCCAGAGCCATTGAATATCTTATGCTGCTTGAGCTCTTTTTGTAGATAAGCATGTTAGTGTGCTGGATTTTAAGGGAGAACACTGCTCTAAACATCTGTACAAACACCTTGCAAAGCCTAAAGCAGTGGCACGCATTTCGGTACAGGTACCAGCTGTGTCAGCAGTGCAAGGAGCAGACCAGCAGGCAACACAACAAGCTGCCCCAGGCATCCAAGTCATTGGATAGGTGGTCAGGAGCGCAAGACGGGGCAAGCAGGCCGCCAGCCTGTGAAAAACACTACAATTCTAGCAAGGACCACCCGCAAACAAGAAAAACGGTTTTGGGAGGGGTTGACGGCAACGATGTGTAAATAGTAAAAATAATCGCGTACATTCAGCTGCACAATAAAAATGAAGATTACTGGTGAGTAGAGAGCCTTGCAGTGCTTTGGAAGATGTCTTTGAATCGTGAGTGTTAGTCACTCAAGATTCAAACTTATTTTCTTGGGTGCTAGAAAATTTGTTGTTCAAAACCATTTCTGTATGTACAAATATGACTCATAGCAGTGGCTTAACTTTAAAATAGCCTAGGCACCATCTGATACCAACCTCATTTAACAGCCGCTTGAAGACTTAAAAACGTGTTTATTGAACTGGTACAATGAAGAGGAAGTATACTGCGTGGTGTTTTAGCCCATTGTGTTCCATAAGTGGTATTCACATGAGGGACTCTGCTGAGGAGAAGAGGGGTATGAGGAGGAGGGAGAGCTCCACTTCCTCGCTGCCCATTTGAATCCACATTAAAGCCAGGTTCGTTCGTGCACCTTTCACAAACTGTTTTTACGAGGCCGCTGTCTCCTCCAGCAACATATGCATGAAGTCAGGACGCAGGGGATCGGCTTTCACCATGTGAATGTCACTTAAAACTGACATTATGCAATGTGGCTGCAGTGTTTTGTTTATGTACCTGGGATATCAATGCAAATAATGAATTGAAAAATCATAAGCTGCCCTCGACCGGCTTGTACTGGTAGTACGACTCAAAAGATTCTGATCAATGGGGTAGAAGGCTGCCTCACCTACTTCTGGCTGTTATCAAGTTGCATATTGTATCCACCAACTGCTGTTAACTGCGGCTGTATATTGTCGTGCCGAGTGTACGCTGTTTTGAGAACCTTGTTTTGTTCGTTGATCAGGTATTGTTGTCCTGTTTCTATTGTGCTGGTAGATGTTGATGGAAACACTTCTGCTCTACAGCTATAAGCTTTTCCAGGGTTCCTTTCATGTAGTCTTTTTACCGTAGCCCAACATACGCATGCGTTCAGCACTTGCTGTAACCATTTTGTTGGTTCCTGCATAAAGAATCCTGCGTACATCGATATGCTGTTTGCGAAAATGGCTATGCAGGTAGGTAGCTACAAATTAAATCCTGGTACCAATATATTTACACTCGCTTTTGCATGGAACGGTACATTGATGTGAGTGCTCATGCCTTCACTCATTATCATTGCGTAGTGTGCATATGTTTTGCTCACCAGCCTTCAAACTCTCGAAACAACTTCCTCAAGGTAAGTTGGCACTGTTGCCTTCGTTGTATTAAGCAAAGCTGTGCTTATGCTATTAATGTTACAGTGTGCATGACAGTGGCGAGCGCTTTTTTAGAGATGAGTGCAACTGAATTCTGTACAATTTGCTGTTGGCACAATAAATTGCAACTTTGCACTTGCCAACCCCTTCCGTGCCTGCTCAATATGCCTGCCTTCAGGCGCGGCGCCAGGGTTCCACTAATGCAAACAGTTGCTACAGCCTCTGGATTGGACAACACTGTGACCAGTGTACACTGCCAGCGACTTCCTTGAATAGCAAGCATGCATGCCGGAAATATCCTCTTTCAGTCATATAGCTTTATCAGTACATAGCTATGTAAGACATAGTTTATGACCCAAAATCACAGGTAGGGCCCCAAGCTATCATTACACTTCCTGTTTCAATAGGTAAAGCCATATGTACACTTGTTCCTCTCTGTATGGTACGGCTTAACGAGATCCTGCTGTAATATATTACAGAGTATTCATTTCACTACACTGCGTTTACCTTTAGCTTCAAACAACATGCGTCAGGCACTAAAAGTATTACACAAGTTTGCATGGTTACGCACGGTCACAGCGATGGTGCGTGCGCCGTGTTAAAGGAGTACTGACACGAAATTTCTCGCTTTCAGTTTTTATGCTGTAAAGAATACCTATTGGCCCAGTAATTACGAAAATCGAACCGAAAGCCGTCAGCCGCCAACACAGAATTAATTGTAGCACGTTTATTGCAACCAATTTCAAATTTGGTCGCCGCGCGGGAAAATGGCCGTTCGAAGGCCAGCCTGCAAGCGGGCAGCCTTACGTCAAGGTCTCACCCGTGACGTCAGGGACGTTTTTCTTTCCTCCATGCGTTCGCCGCATCCTCTGCTACGATTTCACATGGTCCGCGACTCGCCCGCGCAGTCGACATGTCGTCTGAATTGTCAGACTCGGATGAGTCGCTGCCACCCAACAGACAGAACAACTTTATTTGGCCAGGCGATTAGGCCGGCGATGTCTTTGCCGTCGTCCGTTTTTTAATATCATTGCGGCTCGAACCGGCGCAGACCGTGGTAGCAACAGCTTGTCGCCACTCTTCTAATCAATCTGATCACGAAAAAGAAGCTCTACATGCGAGAAACTAGATGTTAGTGTGTTGAAAATTGTGCTAGGAGTTGTTATCAGCGCTGAATTTAAAAGTGGCGTTCAGATATTTGCCGCGATGGTAAGCCTACGCTGACCAGCAGCGGAGGTTCGGCGTTCCGACCCAGCACTGTCGGCACCACGGTGCGGCGAGCGGTCGAAAGATGGCGCCACCTGCGCCCTAGAATCAAAACAGGCCGCGGCAGATGTCTTGGTCACCGATCGCAGAAACGGAAATTATTGCCAAAATAAAGCTTCATATGCGAAAAAGGGGATGATAGTGTGGTGAAAAGTTGTGTAAGGGATGGTCATTCGCAGTTGTACAGATACCAGCGATCAAATAGTCGCCACGATACTAAGTTCCCAACACCCAAGGTGACCCGTGCAACCCCGAGCCCGCTGGCTTGGGCGACAGTTCTTGCGGCCGCCGGCGTGCACGAACTGCACGAACTCCACGAAGTCCACATTTAGCGCTGCATGTCGTCGCGTGGAAAATAATGCACCTTGGCGTCGCCGTCGATTTGCTCGGGCAGGCTTCCACGAGCAGTACTTCGCATACCGCGAGCTTGCCATAGCACAACTTGGGCGAGCTCGGCGACGCGCACCGCCGCATCGCAGCGGTGCCCGTCGACATCGCGCACCACGCCGTTTTCGGCACCAGTGCCGAACACCATGCGCCGGCAACGAACTGAAGAGCAAAGACGTCGAACACGCAACGTTTACAAGCATTGCTCACACAGCTACGCCCACGTCTCCTGCCCAAACGAATACCACCGACAACAGCAGCGCAGGATATCGTTTCCGGTTCTGAAAACGACTATATGACGTCACCATGAACCGGCTAGACACGTAGGCCAATGTTTCGTCACACCGATAGCGATTGCGCTAGTGCTGCCGATTTGTGGAAGCTCGTGGCCTGGACAATCAAAATCGATTTTAGATGTGATTCCGGCCTGGGATCGCTGCAAAAATTTCTGTGAGGCATCTGTACAAACTACTGAAGCCAATTATATCATTTTTTAGGTATCAAAATTTGGTGTCAGTACTCCGCTGAATTCACGCAGCTGATTAGCAATGAACAGGAGCTGTGTTGTGCTTGTGGGGACATCGTATACCAGACGACGGTTGTACTAGCGGGATCGTTCTGTGCATGCGACCTACCCTTGTTTGTTTCGCCGCGTTCTACCATGATTGATAAGATGCTGACCCACCCGCTGGTGGACGCTACCGCAACATTAAGAAAAGTCACCGGCTGTACACACATACTTACTGCTGATAAAAGATTTTTATTCGGCTTCGGCGCTACCACGCTCGTATTGACATCGCAAGCGTCTTGATGAACGGGACTAGGATGGAACGTGTTGTGCTCCTACTACCCGGCGCGGAATCCTGAGTTTGCATCTGTTTTAAATGGCGTATCACATGAAGGGTTCTAGAGTAGAAGATAGAAGGCGATTCCACTGCTTCGCGTATTTGTATATTCCAGCCGTGCAGTATTTGCTCATCGCATGCACCGCTGGAATCAGACGCCAACACCAATTCTGCCCCGGAACGAGCCTCCGACGCTTCAGACACCGAAACCGAAACTTATGGCGCGGAAAAATACAAAGCCTAGTACATATTGCCGCGAACCATGCATTGGGTTTGTATATGTTTTCAAAAATTCCGGTTTGAACATGCTCCATGATGTTAGCGAGCTCTCGCGATTTTCAAACCAGACTTGAGCCGAGTCTTCGAGGTAGAAAAACTTTCCTCAGGGTTTCTTCATCATCCAATCGGTTGAAACTTCGGACGCGCTCCAATTTCTCCAGCCACTCCTCCGGGTCTTCCCCAGGGGATCGTCGGAATGATGGGGGCTCCCGAGGTTGCTGCAGAACGACGGGAGGATTGGCTTGGTTGACCATGGTGCTGGTTGCGACATCTTCCTTCTTCACTTTCTCCGGTAGTTGACCGAGCTCGGTTGGGAGGCCTTGCTGTCGGCGGCTGGTACGAGTGGGGCTTGCTTGGCGACTTGCAGAGGGTTTTTGGTGCATGTACCCAGCACCTCCACCAGATGTGACGAAGTCAAAGACTATGAAGTTGTCTTCAAGAAAAAAATTACACAATCTTCCCACGTGGCAACCCTGAGGGGATGCAAAGCCGTGGAGTAGTAACGTGTTAATTGGTTTTTAGAGTAAAGACACGTGTAGTAGCGTATTATGTCTTCTTTATTTATCGAGTAGTGGGAAACGTTTTGCGGCTTGTCGTTCTCGAAGCGAGGAATCCGCTGTTCGACGCTGGCGTTTCGAAGCGTTGTCACGTTGCCGAACGCCATCTGGATCAGCTACTCGCCGCTGGCGTTTCAAAGCCGCTTCTCGTTCTCGAAGCGAGGAATCCGCTGCTCGACGCTGCCTGCCGTTTACGTTCGGCGTCGCGCGCTCTCCTCTGTGCAGCCTTGTCTTCGGAGGTGCTCGCGGTTCTGACAGTGTGCTGGCTGGCGCTAATTGAGGGTGTGCCAGCCAGTTCGCTGACGGAATTGTTGGCGTCCATTTGCAGTCATCGGACGCCGCAGTACCGAAGAAGCAACTGAGCGGAGCGCGGACGGGTTCATTTGCAGAGCAGAGGAGAGCAGAGGGGGACAACTGGTGTGCAGAGGGGAGAGCAGGAGCAGCGCACGCTAGCGCACAGGTGGGTTGGAGAGGGAGAGGGGAGAGAGAGCGGCGTTATCACAGCTGTTGTGGAGAGGAGGAGAGGTGCGGATGCCGGACGACGGAGGGTCGACTAAGAGATGCTTTGCATCTAAAACGGGTTTATTGGAGCGAACTTGTGCTCCCCTAGCAACTCAAAGAATACACAGGCGGCGAAGCAGCAGTCAACAAAGTGACGTGCTCAAGCGAGCGTCCGCGAGTCGAATCGCCGCGGCGTCTGCTCTGCAGGAATTTACCTTTGGGCGCGAGTGTTTGTCGAACCGTCGATTTCATCCAGAACACTGTAAATCAAAGCATATTATTCTAGGGTGTTCACGTTAGTTCGAAACGCTCTCCCTATCAAAATAGATAACACGTGCGGCATAAAAATAAAGAATGGAAGACGGGCTTCACTTGGCACACTGATAACACAGATAACACAGCCTGGCGCAGCCGGTCCGCAAAAATAAAACACAAACAAACCCAATGCATGGTTCGCGGAATCTTCTTGTCATCCCCGCGGATCTTCGTGACGAAATTTTGGAAGTGTGCCACTACGACCCGTCTTCCGGACATCTCGGCACAGCTCGCACTATTGGAAAAATCAAGGCGAGACACTACTGGCTCCACCTCGTCACCCACTACGTCCGGAGCTGCCGCGACTGCCAGCGACGAAAAACGCCGCCGACGAGACCCGCCGGACTGCAGCCGATCGCCGTCCAATCGAGGCCCTTCCAACAGATTGGAATGGACCTTCTGGGCCCGTTACCTACGTCCCTATCCGAGAACAAGTGGATTGTCGTGCGACAGACTACATGGCGCGCTACGCAGAGACCGTCGCTCTTCCGAGGGGAACTGCACAAGAAGTCGCGAAGTTCATAAGCCAAGTTGTGCTGCGACATGGAGCCCCTGAAGTCCTAATCACGGACCGCGGAACGGCCTTTACTGCATGCGGAGCTGATGCAAGGAATCTTACGCTACAGCAACACGGATCACCGAAGAATGACGGCGTACCACCCCCAAGCTAACGGACTAATAGAACGTCTCAACAAGACAATCGCGGATATGCTGCCAATGTACGTCGACGTTGAACATAAGACTTGGGACGAAGTGCTTCCGTATGTCACGTTTGCATACAACATAGATATCCATGAAACTACGCAGATGACGCCGTGCGAGCTTGTCTACGGAAGACGGCCGACTACGATGCTTAACGCCATGCTTCCGCATGTAGAAGACGACGACCTCAACCCCGACGTCCAACTTCCAAGGATACCTTAAGCGTGCGGAGGAGGCCCACCGCCAGCTCGCTCGAGTTCGTACAACGGACCAGCAGCTGGTGGATGCCGGCCGCTGCAACCTCCGACGCCGAGACGCCGAGTACCACCCAGGGGATCGTGTGTAGGTTTGGACTTCCATCCGACGACGCGGACTCAGTGAGAAGCTTCTGCGACGGTATTTCGGACCCTACCAGATTGTACGACCTTTTGGCCAACTTTCCTACGAGGTGATCCCCGATGGTGATTCCGGGACATCACGACGACGCACGCGGCCCGAAGTCATCCACGTGGTTCGCTTGAAACCTTACTATGCAAGATGACGGACTTTTTGTTGTTTGTTCGGACTGTCTTTTATTTTAGCATCGGGTCGATGGACAATTAGAGGGGGGGGGGGGGTTGCAGCGAACCATGCATTGGGTTTGTTTATGTTTGTTTTTGCCGACCGGCTGCACCGGGCTGTGTTATCTGTGTGCCAAGTGAAGCCCGTGTTCCATTCTTTATTTTTATGCCGCACGTGTTATCTATTTTGAAGGGAGGGCGTTTCGAACTAACGTGAACAGCCTAGAATAATCGGCTTTGATCTACAGTGTTTTGGATGAAATCGGCGGTTCGACAATTTAACACTCGCGCCGAAAGATAAATTCCCGCAGAGCAGGCGCCGCGGCAACTCGACTCGCCGACGCTCCCTTGAGCACGTCACTTTGTTGACTGCTGCTTCGCCGCCTGTGTATTCTTTGAGTTGCTAGGGGAGCACAAGTTCGCTCCAATAAACCTGTTTTCCTTGAAGACAACTGCGTCGTCTTTGACTTCGTGACAATATAACAACCTTCCAGCCTCAAGTTAAGCCAAGTTCGAAAACCACGAGTCTACGTCACACGATCACCTCCATAGAGGCATAGAGTTGCTCAATATCACCTAGAGTGGAAAGTGTCGCTGCGATCGCACGCCGCCATGGAATGGGAATTGTGGCTACCTTGGGAATCGGATTGGCAGCAAGTGGCTAGTACAAAGGGCTATGAATTAGGTTCTTGGCTCTGAAGTGCTTGTTAGTTCTGTTTTCGGGATGCCACTTTCTGGCATTCAATGGCTATCACAGATATGTCTAAATAACAGCGTGATTAGCACTTAACGCATATGGTTCCGTTAGCGGCGAGTTTCTTAAGATGAAGGGGTGACCACATGCAGTAACGGCGACAAGAGATGCGGAAAACGTAACGCAAAAGGTACAACAGCAGAATGTACTGGGCGACAGCGACAAGCGAAAAAAAAAAAACACTGCCGCCAATGTCCTTTGTCGTCGTCGCTCGTCGCTACAGTTCACTGTATTGCCGCTGTCGCTCGCTTGTGGGCTGCTTCTGGCCGGCAAAAAGCGAGCGAGGGTCCCAGCGGCCTGTTATACCGCTTCATACTGTTTGCCGCCGACTCCCACACTACAGCCACTAAATAAGCTACGCCCACACTATCCGTTTTCTGCACACATTCAGTTACAATTTGCGCGACGCTCGCCGCCGTCACTGCGTGCACTTACCCCTTGAAGCATGAACTGGCTTGGGCAGGCGCAATGAGGCAACATACATGCATAGCTACTCGACAAGCCAGTATTTATTTGCCATTTAAAGCATTCACGAAATTTCATAATGCTTTGCGAGCGTGCTTGAAGACTTACTTGCGGTAATAGGCTTCGCCTATAGGTTTATTTATATCTGCTTGGACAAAACAAATAAATACGACGCGATTACATCATTCTTGCATCTCTATGTTGCATCTGCTTCATAGCATACGACAATAATACTGTATTGAGAGGAAGCAAGAACACAGTTTAAGGCAATCTAAATAATTCGTTTCAGCTAAATATTACAAAGATTCAAAGAAAACCTCACCCAGTTTGGAGTATGTAATAATTGAAAAATATATCCTGGACGGCCAGCTGCATCTGGCGGCGTGAGCCAAAGGCAGGACTTCTGCTTTTTTTTTTGTAACCCCCAAATTTGTTTTGCAACATAAGACCTCTAACACAGTGTCTTATACAGAAAAAGAAATTGTTAACAGCGGCACTTTTGGCAGCAATTTTTAAACAAAAATTGCCGCGTATCTGCTCGTTTCGTTGCAAATGTCGTCAAAAGACGATAGTCTTTTTAGAAATTTGCCATGGAAATGCCCCCCTTTGCTTTCCCGCTCACCTCTGATGCTGTTCCTGTACCGTCGCGCTCACCCCAAGGCACGGAGCAAGAATTATTCAGGAGGCGCAACAGGGCTTGCTCCGATGGCACGATAAAGTCACGACGCCGGGCACGGCACCGACGCGCCATCTGTCGCGAGGCGCCAAAGGGAAAAGGCTCGCCGGTTCAAGGTCAGTCACTGCATAGCCGGCTGCCGTCGTGGGCAGACGACGTCGATGAATCCCCCGCGCGACTGGACTTTCATTGGAGTCGGTTTGCAGCGGAAGAAATCATCGCGTTTCAAACATTTTTCGTAGGACGAAGGGGTTCTGATTATTTTTGGACAGGAACCTACAATTAAAGAAACATGTGGTTGAGAATCTAGGTATGATTAGTTCCAGTGAATAATGGTTCTTATCCTCTATGCCATTAGCTCATATTTAGATTGTCCTAACTTCGCCGCCCTTCCTTTGCAACATCAAAAGCGCGAGCAAATCTGAGAAGCCGCCCGCGAGAGGCGAGAGCATGCAGCGAGAGTGAACCACTCGTGGCGGGAAGGCGGCGTCGGCAGACGTCGTCTGCTTCGGAATTCTTTGTAGTGCTTGTTTTCAAGCGCGGTACGCCTTTAACTATGACAGTATTTGTTAATAACTGCTGATAAAATTTCCAGCACTTCTATTTACTTATTTTACAGAAAGAAATTGGGCAATTTTCACAATATCTTCGATGGTGCGTGTTACGATTTTTGTGCGTCGCGCCCGTAGAAGAACATGTAAACTATAGCAACTAAGATAAATGGCAACACGCTTGACGCGCCACCTGTTGTGCCGCTCCGCAAGCTGCATTTCCTCCTCGCCAGACAGTGACATTAACGCGCCGCCCGCCCGCGCTGTCCGAGCCAGGAGATTCCCCTCCTGAAATATTTCTTTCTCCGTGCCCCAAGGTATACACACTAAAGGTTTGCGCAATGCGATTTGAATTTACCGCGTTCCACTGCTACAGGCCGGGTTCCTCGATGCCAGCGCTGCAGTACGGCGGAGACGCGCGTGAATGGAGGCGGCCGACGACAAGGTTTATAGAACGGCGTGGTCGTGTTCCACGTGCGTTCCAAGCAGAACGTGGAACATAGCTAGTGGAACCTTTCGTTGCTGTTGCCGCGTGATTTTTCATATGCCCCCAGGAGGCGGCAGTTTTCTGCAGTAGATGTAGAATATCATTTGCTATCGAAAAACCAAGCATCCATGAATTTTTAAAATAAAGAAACTCTGTAAATATCCCTTCTGTACTAGTTTCCTGTTTTATATTGGCGTAATGTCTTGTTCTTGTTCAACAAAGTTGACAAGTATGAACATATAAACCGGGCTTAGACGTTTACATTTGGCTGTGAGTATATGAGACTATTGCGCAATATCAATTTTACTTTGGCCGGGTGGCTGATCGAGTCACAGACAGACAGTCAGACAGACAGACCAAAATGTCTGGGTTTAAGTTGCCCAAGAAAGGTCTTTAAAAACTCAATTTGCATAGCAACGAAGTCGTTGCCGGCCATGCCACGCCGAACTTCCGGCCGAACTACACACATGCTACACACTGGGTCTGTTCGATTTACGGGCGTTCTGGTAGCCTGCGGGCTGCCACAAGCTTGCTCTCGGGCAGGAAGTGGCGTAGTGATTACGTAGTTCAAGCACCTCGGGATACACCGAAAGCCGGGACCGAGAAATCCCAGCTGCGGAGAAACATTTTTTTTTCTTTTTTCGGTCGTCTGCTACAGTTTCAGCGGCAAAATATCGGACGACGCAAGTGCGCTCGCTGCTCTCCACCACGTGTTGTTTGCAGACCGCCGTCTTCTTGACGATGAGGAGTACGATTGCGAAGCCGACGTTTTCAATGTGCGCATCGTCCTCGCGATGGTCCAGCGGGAAGAACGGCCCCGCGTACCCGTCTACGTGGAGAACGTTGTGCCGACCTACCTGGAGTTCGAGTTCAGGGTACTGTTACGCCTGTCGCGGCGTACAGTGGCAGCCCTGGTTGCCGAATTTCAACACTCCGAATTCCACCCCGAAGGCCTGCGAGGACGCCCCGAAATGCCTGCCCAGAAAACAGTTCTGATTGCCCTGTCGTACATCGGTACACAGTGTACCATGTGTTATATACTGATGGTTGCTGATTGAATGAGGGACACCGGACAGCTTTAAAGTTGGGTTTCACAGGCCGCCATCGTGTGTGTCTCTGCCGACGCTAGGCCTGTCTTTATTGACAAAAGAACCGGCACCCAGAGGGCGCTAGTGATGATACATATATAACATGCCACCACACAAGTAATAAAACATAAACAGTTAATGACTGACAGGACCTTAGTACAAAAATCTTGACGGAACTCTCACAGATCTTCCTGAACGAGTCTGGCGCTGCTGTGCTTGCAGTGGCAAGTCTCTTGGGTTTGACTGACTGGGGGAGTCACTGGAAATGAGCGAAAAGTCTAGAGGATAGTAGTCCTCAACCGTCAGTTGGGGGTTTCTCGAGTCTACTTCCTGGTTCCGCTCGGCCTTGGGCTCTCCTGAGCATGTTCTTATTCGGAGGTGATGGCGGTTGCGTGCGTAGCTCTGGCCATCAGATGATGTCACCTTGTATCTCCGTGGTGCTGGACCCACTTGGGTCACAACTGCTTGTCTCCAACTTTTCCCATGCCAGAACCATACTGGCTGTTTCTTGTGCAGAGGAGGCAGCTCTTGCGCATGCTGATCCCCATGCTTATGTTGTGCACGCTGCCTAGCTTGAAGTTGCTTGGAGAATGACTTGTGTGGATAGTGTGATAGCAAGGTGCTTGGGGAGGCTGGTATTAGAGTCCTTATCCTTCTTCCCATCAGCATTTCTGCTGGGGATGGAAGGCCGTTACTTGGGGTTGCTCTATAGGTCATCAGTACCAGTGCCAAGTCCTTTCCTTCAGAGAGTGCCTTGGTCATTGTGGCCTTGATGGTTTGTATTGTCCTCTCTGCCTGTCCATTGGACCTTGGAAAGAGTGGTGAACTTGGATTGTGGACAATGTCAACTTGGATTGTGGACAATGTCCCATTCCTTGTTGAAACTTCTGTACTCCGCAGAGTCAAATGGAGGGCCTTGATCACTCACGATTTCATTTGGTATGCCGTGACGTGCATACAGATCCTTGAGCACAGCTATAAGAGCAGATGCTGTTGTAGTCGGCATTTTCTCAACTTCCACAAACTTTGAGTAGTAATCGACTACAAGCAAATAAGTGGTGCCGCTGTGGTGGAAGAAATCCATGGCCACTTTCTCCCATGGACGTGTTGGTAGGTCTCGGTCGAGAAGTGGTTCTTTCTGATTTGCTCTTTGATGTCGTTGGCAAACTTCACAGCCGCTGATCAGCTCCTCGATGTCTTGGTTTAACCTGGGCCAGAAGACACTTTGAGAGGCCAGGTTCTTGCATGCAACGATGCCACGATGGGTGATGTGGAGTCTTGAGAGGACATCCTTCTGGCATGCTTGTGGAACTACTAGTCGTTCACCATAACAGACGAAGCCATCTGTTACGTAGAGTTCACTTCTTCTTGAGTAGAAGGGCTTGACCGATGGGTGAACCTTCGAGATTTTGTTTGGCCAACCGTGCTCGATGTAGGTCATTACACGCTTCAGGACGTCATCTGCTGCCGTGCTAGCTTGGATTTCAGCCAGCTTTGCCGTGGATGCTCGAACCAAAGTGCAGACCAGGACACCCTGTTCTTCATCAGCTGTGCTGATGCTCTGTGCTGGGTCAGGCGTGCGAGAGAGTGCATCGGCAACTGCCAAAAGTTTTCCAGGTATATGAACCAACTTCAGAGTGAAACGCTGAATGCGAAGAAGCAATCTCTGAAGTCTGGGGGAAACCTTGTGGAAGTCTTTTTTGTGTAATCCAATGAGGGGTTTGTGGTCTGTCTCAACAACGATGCTGCGACCACAGATGTAGTAGTAAAACTGTTCACAAGCAAACACTACGGCCAACAGTTCCTTTTCAATTTGCGCATAGCGCTGCTGTGCTGGCGTCAGTGCTGCTGATGCATATGCCACTGGGAATCCGTTCTGGAGAAGGACGCTGCCAATTCCATACGAGCTAGCATCGGTCGATATGACAATTGGTTGAGCTGGATCGAAGTAGTGCAGCACTGGTGCAGTTGTCAGGCTGCCTTTGATTTCGTTGAATGCATCTGACATCTCACGGGTCCAATGCCACGCGACGTCAGACTTCAGGAGCTCACGCAAAGGTTGCGTCTTTGATGAAAAGTTTGGAACGAACTTCATTAGGTATGTTGCCATCCCAAGGAATCGAAGGAGCTCTGCCTTTTCAGTTGGTGGTTGTATGGCATTGATTGCCTTTACCTTGTCGGGGTCAGGGGCAATGCCGTCTTGGGTAAGCTGGTGTCCAAGGTAGGTTACTGAAGACAATCCCAGCTTGAGCTTGTCTTTGTTCAGCTTGAGGTTGTTGTTGCGTGCTGTCATAAGCACCTTTCGCAGATGGGTTGTGTGCTCACTCGATGTTCTGGAAGCTACCAAGATGTCGTCGAAGTACGGCATCACGATTGTTTGACGCTCAAAGACTCTGTCGATGGCTTGTTGAAAAAAGCTCTGGGGCTGTACTGAGGCCAAAAGGTACTCTCCGGAATCTGTAGCGACCCCAAGGCGTGGCGAATGTGCACAGGTACGAACTCTCTTCATCAAGAGCTAGCTGCCAAAAGGCGCTCTTTGCATCAAGCACCGAGAACACAGTGCACCCAGATAGTTGTGCAAAGAGTTCTTCTGGAACTGGGATGCGGTAGTGGTGCCGCTTGACTGCTGCGTTCAGGTTTCTTGGATCCAGACAGATTCGCACAGTTCCATCCTTCTTTGTGATGATGACGATGGGATGGACCTAATCTGTTGGTTCTGTCACAGCCGTGATGATGCCATTGTGTTCCATTTGTGCAAGCTCAGCCTTAACAGTCTCTTCAAGAGCACTTGGCACTCGGCGAGGGGCAGTCACTGTAGGCTTTACGTCAGGCTTGAGGTGAATGCTGTATTCTCCTGGTAGTCTACCGATGCCCTTGAATACATCTGGAAATTCTTGAAGGACGTCTTCAAAATCTGATGCAGGGTGAGGGGCCTTCTTCGTTGCCTCGACGAGCCTCACTCGCTGCAACAGGTCTAAGGCTGTGCACGCAGATGCTCCAGATATAGGCTTCAAATTTCCTTTTACAAGCAAAAACTTGAGGTTGGATTGGGTGTTCTTCACAGTGCAAAGGAACTGGCACTCATTCTCGATGTCGAGTTGCTCTCCCAGGTAGGTCGTGACCTTTGCTTTAGTTTTCTTGACCGCTGGATGGGGCTTCCATTTGGACACAAGTTGCTCTGGGAGAATGTTGACATCGGATCCCGTGTCCAGCTTGAACGTCACTGGGTTGCCGCTGACGTTGACAGTCTCAAGTCAGTCCGAGTGCGACTCTTCTGTGATGTCGTTTACAGTCAGGCTGCCCAGTCCAAAATCTTGAACAGCTACATCTTCCTCCATATCTAACATTCGGACGTGCCGCGGTGCTGCTCGCTGTTTCTGTCGGCAAACGTTTTGAAAATGCCCGAACTTCCCACAGGCGTAGCAGGTTGTGCCATATGCAGGGCACTGTCGGGGCAGGTGGGTGGTTCCACACCTACCACAACTTTTCTGGGGCTTGGCTTCTGAATGTTGAGGCTGGTTGCTTCTTTGTTGAAACCGGGGCTGTCTTTGCGGCTGTTGCCTGTTCTGCTGTCGATGTGGCTGCCTTCCGCGGTTCAGGTTGTCGACCACCACTTCTTGTTTATCAAGAGTCGTCGCCAGGGAAGACACGTGCTGTTTCGAGATCTCAGCCGCTCTGCATGTCGTGATGATCTTTTCTAAAGTCAAGTCCCTCTCCCGAAACAGGCGTTCTCGCAGAGCTGCGTCGCGGATTCCGATGATAATCCTGTCGCCTAGAAGGCGGTCGTGCTGGTCGCCAAAATCGCACTTTCTCGACTGGCACTGCAGCTCAGCTATGAAGTCGTCAACTGGCTGATTTTCCTTTTGGTACATGCAGTTGAAAACAGCTGCCGCCTGCGTAACGTTTTTGTACGGCAGGTACTTTTCATCAAACTTCGCAAAAATGGCAGCGACGGTGTCGGTAATTGGCTCACCGCTTGCTGGGGCTGTAAAGCTGAAGGTGTCGACGATTTTCCGTGCAGCGGGGCCGATAACGTGTAGTAGTAGTGCTCTCCTTGTTGCTGGTGGCTTTGTTGTGTACTCACACGCTGCTTCGTAGAGTTCGTAAGCCGTCTTCCATTCCGACCACGTTTCGGCGGGATTGCTGCCCGGCTCGAACGGCTTCGGCGGTTGGATCAGGGGAAATGCCATCACAATTTCCTCGTTGTTCTACTGTAGTTGCTTTGTAGAGTTGCTGCGTTGCGAAATTTTAACTTCTGACACCATGTTATACATATACTGATGGTTGCTGATTGAATGAGGGACACCGGACAGCTTTAAAGTTGGGTTTCACAGGCCGCCATCGTGTGTGTCTCTGCCGACGCTAGGCCTGTCTTTATTGACAAAAGAACCGGCACCCAGAGGGCGCTAGTGATGATACATATATAACACCATGTACATGACTGCGAATTTGACGCGAGCGAGTCATCTGTTCAAGCCGCAGTCCACCAAGTCATCTGATTTGTTTATTTGTATCAGCAGACGGGAAACATTCTTGGCCGACCGAGAAATATTGGAGCTAAATAATCGGGCGTTCTACACTCTCGTGCGTCGAGGAAGCGGAGGACTGCCGGACATGATCGGCGCGATTTATGGGTGCCGCATTTCTAGACCCTCGGAGTCCGAAGGATGTGGTGGGGGTGGTTGTTGTGTGGGATCAGGTGGTGTTAGCCTGACTGTATATGCCGGTAATTGCTCCGCCCAAGCTCCTCCTAATTAGCCAATGGTAGCGTCCTTTCACCACGAGCTTGCCAGCTCCGTCTCCTGAAAGGAAGCTTAGGAGAAGGTGCGACACGTCCGAAGGAAGTAACTACAATCGCAAGAAGTTTCACTCCATCGTACTCCGGTGGATATACAATGCGGACATGGTGTTCATCGACGTGTTTGCCCGCTTTTCTGGCAGCGCCCACCACGCCAGAGTGCTGCGGGAGAGTTTTTTTTTTCTTTCCGGAGAAATAAACGAAAAATTTCCTTCATGACACACGGACAACCAATGTACTCGCTTAGAACCCCTTACATGAAGTAATAAACACGGGCATGCCTTCATCTAGAATTGCGACGTCGTCCTCGCCCACGAGCTGAAATAGGCATTCCATGTCTGCCAGAAGACGAACCGCAAATGACCGTTTACGCGCGAACCATGTCATCTCCCTTCTCGTTCAAAAAAAAAAAAAAAAAAACGGGTGTTGCAATGACAAAAATAAACTGAAATGTGCGCAAAAGTGATTTTTCAGATCAAATAAATAAACTCGAAACTATGAAATCCGGAAGAAGGAAAAATATTCGCAATTTTATTTTGAAACTGGCCGTGCCGCTCTCCTTTTGTCGTCTCCTAGCTGTGTCGTCTGCTATTTGCCAGATCGGTGCTCGCTCGCCGCCAGATCGCGAACGCCTGGGCAGCTCTGGCAGCTTGTGGGGAGCCAGAAGTTGCTGACCCAGAAAAATCGAACAGGCCCACTATGGCGGCACCCATGGAGGCGTAGAGCGCTTTCGCCGAATCACGTTGACGCAAGCGCCAGGTTCCACTCTAGATGAGCTAGTGAGAAACTCTATGCATATAGGTTGAACGATCGCAGCGCCAGTGTCCCCTCTAGTTTCATTAGTATGAAACTCTAAGGCTGGAGCCTTTCTGCTTCGTTTCGAAGGCGCTATTTTTTCTTGCGCGGCCGCTTTTTCTCTTAGTATCGTAAAAACCAACCGAACAAGCGTTCCTAACTAAATGAACGCGGGGGCTGCCGGTTGTATACACAGAATTTGCCTGAAATGTATACCTGAAGTTTTCTTTGCGCTAAACAACGGAGAGATGTATGATAAGCGCCAGCGGTTCACGAGGTTCGAATGGTTATGACTATTTAAACCGCGTGGTTTTTCGAAGCCTCAGCGTAACTCCTGACCCCGGTACAGGATTCCGCAGTCCTGAGTCGGGACACGACTGCAAGCCCTACTGTGCCCTGTGCAAGGGAAACCATCTGACGGCCAGCAAGGAATGTCCCAAGCGATTCTGCGAGCCCTACATCTTGCGGCGTAAGGCTCTGGATAGGGAGCGTGGAATCGAGCGGAAAGCTCCGGCGGCCCAGTCGAGATCTTCACGAAGCACGTCTCGGCGACGGACCAGCAACTCAAGGTCGACGGCTCCTATCTCGACAACTACAACATCGAGGAGCTCCCAGTCTCCATCCAGATCCAGATCTGGGAGAAGGAAGAGCAGCTCCCATCCACAACCAGAGAATGAAAAGGTGAGCTGGGCTGAAGTTCTTTCTCTCACTGCTCACGCCCCCAATTCCGCGTGTACGAAATGTAACCAGATAAAAGCTGAAAATGATAGGATTAAAGCTGAGTGCTCTAAGCTGGGACCCGAACTTCAGAACTTAAAAAAAGAATTTGTTTCCTTAAAGACTTCAGTAACCCAGTCTGCAGAAACTCAAAACCACTTGGGTGCGCCTGAGAAACGCCGCAAAGTGGACGAGAACAAAGGACACGTTGTAAAGTCAGCAGAAATTCAGCAGCTAAAATCAGACATGAGAGAAGAAATTAAGCAATCCTCCGAGGCAATCACCAAAATGGTTGGCGAAATGATAAAAGAACAAGTAGCTAACCTTACAGCGGAGGTTTCGGCGCAGATAAGAGCACTGACACAACAGGTGGCCGCCGTAGCGGCTACCGCAGCCCAGCTTCAACAGTCAAACGCCGCTATAACCAGTCGTGTAGAAGCCTTAGGAAGCCCAGGTGTGCAGTCTTTGACCAGACATTCGCGTCGAGATAAACCGTACGCGCGACCATCACTGCAAGAAACTCAGGACAACTCCGACATCACCAACCATGGCAAATGAACGCAAGAGGAAGCAGGAGCTATACTATGGCAGTGGAACTGCAGGAGCATAAAACCCAAAATTGCATCTCTAATGCAGTACATGGGGTCCGGCTGCGGGATGCCTGATGTCATTGCACTTCAAGAGACAAACGCGCCAGCGAGGCTACCGGGCTATGTTACACACGGGGACACCGAAAGACATAATTCAAGCACCCTCATACGGAAAAGCAAAACTGCGATTCAACACTCCCTAATTCAGCAATAGCAAGTAGGAATCTTTTCAGAACTGATACCGAGAAACGCGGGGAAGGCCAACAGTCTTTTCATACTAAACATGTCGTGCACACCAAAGCACAAGACACCTGAAATCAATTCTATTATTAAACAGGCGGTCACCAAATTGGCAGGTAACCCCGTCATTGTGGTCGGGGACTTTAATGCCGCACACCCGGGGTTATGGCTACACGAATGGCTGGGGCACAGAACTCAATCTCGCCATCGAGGAGGCGGATCTCACGCTAGTGACTGACCCGTGGGTACCTACGAGCACGGGAAACAGCGTGACCAGAGATACGTGCCCCGACCTCACGCTCATTCGAAACATTAACCAAGTTCGATGGTGTAACACTGGAGAGAACCTGGGCAGTGACCACGACATAATCTCCACCGTAATCCTTGCGGGCGATTACAGTGCTTATATCGGGGAAGCGAAACTCACAGTCTGGGGCAAATTTCGAGAGCGTCGAGAGACTCAGTCTCCGAAAGAAATTGAAAGTATAGAGGAATGGGCCAGCGAAGTCAGGGCGGACATTAAAGCCACGACGAAGAAGGTTCACCTCACGACGCAAATACCGCACGTCGACCCCAGGCTACTCCACATGTGGGAGGCCCGGAGGAGTCTCATTCGTCGTTGGAAGCGACAGCGACATAACCGGAAATTAAAGAGACGCATTGCCTTGCTTACTGAAGAAGCGGCCCGGTACGCAGTGCAGCTCATTCGAGAAAATTATCTCTCACTCTGTGACGAGTTAAGTGGGACCCTCAGTACCTCCAAGACATGGAGGTTGTTGAGGTACCTTATAGACCCGACAAAAAGCAAGGGTGAGTTCGCCAGAGTAATGGCCACTGTTATGCACTCGTTCCCCGGTACGCAGGACGACCTCCTTCAAGAACTGCAAACAAGATATATACCAAAAGCTTCCACTCCACCCTTCCCGAACTACACACGACAGCCCAACCCCAATTTGGACAACGACATTCAAATCTTCGAGGTCAAGGCAGCACTTGCAAAAATTCGCAGGAACACCACTCCCGGACCAGATCAAATAACAAACAAGGCATTGGCGAATCTTGATACGTCCTCGGTGATTGCGCTAACCGCATTTATGAATACTTGTTGGAGGGACGGTACGCTCCCCGCGGAGTGGAAGACGGCCGAGGTCCGCTTAATTCCAAAAACGGGGAAAAAAACCAGGCATCGAAAACCTCCGCCCGATCTTCCTCACCTCTTGTGTGGGGAAGCTACTCGAGCATATCATCCTCGATAGACTTCAATCCTACCTGGAAGAAACGAACAAGATGCCACCAACCATGTTTGGTTTCCGCCGTCACCTTTCAACCCAGGACATTCTCCTGCAGATAAAAGAAGATGTAATGAGCCAAGCCAACCGCCACACTCCGAAAACCATCCTGGCCTTGGACCTGACAGGGGCTTTCGATAACGTCACTCACCAAGCGATTCTGACCAACCTGAACAGCCTTGACTGCGGAGCACGGACTTACAATTACGTCCGAGATTTTTTATCAAATAGAAAGGCCATCCTCAGGCTTGGTGATTTGTCCTCCGGTCCCATTGACGTGGGTGGCAGAGGCACACCACAAGGAGCGGTTTTATCTCCCCTACTTTTCAACATAGCCCTTATAACATAGCCCGTGTCCTTTGGCTACCATCCTGGGGGCCATCCGGGATCTGCACCACGGCTTATATGCCGATGATATTACAGTGTGGACAGGCAAGGGTTCGGTAGGCGAGATGCAGGACCGTCTCCAGCTGGCCGCTGATGCTGTGAGTGACTACGCAAGGAGGTGCGGGCTTTCCTGCTCACCATACAAGTCCGAACTTCTTATGGTCGGAAAGACAAGAAGAAAAAAAGTCAAAGATCCGGGCATCCAGATCACCCTGGACGGCCACACCATCCTACCGTCACCTCACATCAAAGTCCTCGGTATGACTTTTCAAAAGGACTGTTCAAACACCATTCTTCTTAACCGGCTCAGTCACACAACGGGACAAATTACCCACATGCTCCGAAGAATAACCACCAAAGCGAGGGGAATGAAGGAGGCGGACACCCTTCGTCTGGTAGAGGCGTTCGTCATCTCACGCATTACCTACGCCATTCCCTATGCTATATTAAGCAAGGGCGACTTGGCCAAGATTGACACCATGATCCGGAAAGCCTATAAGCATGCTCTGAGGCTCCCTATTAGTACCTCGACCGACAGGCTTCTAAAATTGGGCCTACATAACATGGCCGCCGAACTAGTCGAGGCCCACCTCGCCAGCCAGCGTCTGCGACTAAGCTCGACACCCTGCGGGAGGAGTCTCCTCACCAGACTGGGAATGGCGTCCCCCGAAGAAAGATTCCAGCAATTACGCGACGTACCTCCAAAAATAAGAATAAACATTGACGTTGCACCTATACCCCGTAAGATGGACCCTACCAGTGTTGCGGAGTTACCAATCCGGAATTGGAATCATTCCGGATTCATTCTACCTTTTTTAGGTGCCGGAATGGAATGGGAATGGAATGAGGACAATGGCTGGAGGAATGGAATGGGAATGGAATTAAGCGCATTTTTCCCGGAATGGAATGGGAATGGAATAGTGATTTTTAGACGACGACGTCAAAATCCCTGGCGCTGTCCTGATACTAATTAATCAGTGGCGAAGACTGCGTCGGTATATGAAAACGAGAACGAATACCCGGCATCTCGAGTAACCTAATCCCCGCAGCCTGTGGCAGCGCTAGTGCAACTGAACTTCGAGCAGCGCAAGCGCGTTTGACCGCCGGGCCGGTGGCGATGTTAGGTCCGCTCTTAGTGCTGTGGCAAGCTTTTTGAGGCAGAGCTTTCTTTGTACAACTAACTGTCTGTGGCGCCGATGGCAGACCGGTGTGTCAGTTGCAGGCGTCATGTGCCCAGGCCAGCCAGCGGGGAATACCACCGAGAAGCAGGAGGGAAGAAATACGAACGGCGCGCATTCGAAGCCGCGGTGTTTCTCACAGCAAGTAGATGCTGCGAAACGTTGGAACTACCAATATAAAGCATTCACGCATGAAACATGAAACATGAAACAAGGAGTCTGCTTGGCGTTCTCCTCCCACCCTCCGTGCCCGGCGCGCAATGAATAGCGTTGTAGCTTGTAAGCCCACCTGGTAGGCATCTCTCGGGAATGCGGCGCCAACCTGTGGACCTTTTGTCCGTCTGTTGCAGCGTGGCCCCGGGGCTCCAGCAAATCAAAACCAAGGCAGTAAAAATAAAATTGTGGGTGTGGGCCCTGCGTGCCCGGCACCCGCCATAGGCATAAGAAGCGAGCTTCGGATGTGTTACTGAGATTTCTACCTCCACACTGCGGTACGGTAGTGGGCAGCTGTAATATACGCTTGCATAAGATATTAAATACGACAATGCGGAAGACACAGCTGCCAAAGGACGTTTGTTTTTAGCAGTTCCGGCTCCAGCAGCGCACTTGTTTGCGAGTGCTTTGACAGCTCTCTGCAGTGAGACACCGTGCTTTGCTTCGATCCGAAAGTACGGCCTTCTCCTCCAGTGGTTCCAAACTGGTTCGTGGTTTGATTGCTGTGTTTCTGTGCATGGGGCCTTTGCGCCCGGAGTACAAACGTACCTGATTACTGAAGTCTTAGTCATCGGCGTGAAAGTTGGAGCACCGCCACTATTCAGGTATACGGAGGCCTCATTTCAAAATTTTGATCAGGTCCTCGTGAGTGGTGGCGCGTTCCCGGAAACAAACTGCCTGATCATACTCCTTTATTTTGCCAGGGCTCTCGTCACAATATGGTTCTGTCACTTTAAATTAAGGGCTCATAAATAATGCCCTGTATTGAACGGACTGGGCTGAGGTAGTGCCAGGGCAATAACCAAGCGAAATGGAGGTCAACGTGGAAGCGGTGGTGACTTTCCTACTGTGAATGCAAAACTGTTAACGGTGTTCTTTGACGCTGCCTTCCAGTCTCTCGCGTTGGCACAGTAGCATTATTGCTCAATGCTCTAAATTCACTTGAAATCATTCAAGTAAGCATTTAGAATGCGTGTACATGTGAGAAAGCTCCGCGCGACATTCCTGTGAGTTATCCACAGTATACTAATTACGCTGGTGTGATGGTACGCAAAGGAGATAGCACGACAGAACGCGACAGACTGTGCAAGGAAACTGTTATCAACGTAACAGCTGCTTCACCTCTTGTCGCGCAGAAACAAACCGTTAAAACAAGCTAACATGCAAACACCAAAATGAGTACCGGGATCCACCTACTTATTATGTAAAAACTGGCAGTGTGACACTGCCCCCTTTTAGAGCGAAAGCTTTCTTAGTGAGACCAATGGCATTCTGTCAAAAAAAATTTACATTTCCACATATACCGGTTGCTCTACCGAAAAGCTCTGCTGACATCTCTGGACGCACGGTGCGTGCGTGAAACCGGGGACCGCAAAAAAAGTCTTCCTATCTCTCTCTCTAAAACGGGGCTTTCATTGTGTCAGAAAGGTTACTTGAAAATAGCGAAAAAAGAACAGTTCTAAATAAGACTTCACACGCGTCGACCGTGAAGACAAAGTGCAATACGTAGTACATCTTTATCTCATAAAACACGTAACCGTGTACATTTCGCTCGTTCGTAGATGCATTACTTGTGCACGAGAAATCGTCGCATGGGTTCGTTGTTGGCTTGCGATTTGCGAGTTTGAATGTTTGGCGATCGGCTGGATGCACTTTCAGCGAAATTTGGACGACCTCTAAGCTTTTGCAATTTTCTCTACTTTCGTTAGGAAGGGACGGTAAATGTTTGCATTAGAAGGGTACTTGTTTTGCACGAGATATGTAACCAAGCTGCTACCATCTCCCAAATCGATGGAAAGTGGCACATTTTGCATACTTTTGCAGTTTTCAACGCGTAGGATAACGTCAGATTCACGTTGCGTTCCTCGATAGCTCGATAAAGCGCCTAAGGCAGTTTTTACATCGAGGAATTAAAGGAATTGAATTGACCTGACCGCCCATTCCAGGAATGGGAATGGGCTAAATTCTCTAATTCCGAGGAATTGAAATGAATGGAATCACGACAAGTTCTAATTCCTCGGAATGGAATTGGAATGGAATGGGGATGCCCATTCCGCAACACTGGACCCTACTCACCACACAGGGAGAAGAGAATCAAGAGCGCGCACTCTCGGCAAACACCGCACGGTTTACACCGACGCCGCCGACTACGCCAGAAAGGGAGCCATGACCGCCGTGGTTACTTCAACAGTGAATCACCTCACCAGCATCACCTCGCCCTTCACAACCACTACCCAGGCAGAGGAAGCGGCCATTGCTCTGGCCATCTCCCAGACAAATGCGGATACCGTTATTACGGGCTCGCAACAGGCTTGCCGAAACTTCCTTCGTGGTAGAATTTCCAAGACGGCTCTGGACATCCTACTGCAAAAGCCACCCGAAAGAAAAGTGAAGATTGTTTGGACGGCAGCCCACTCAACCCTCCAAAGCAACACGACCGCCCACGACATCGCCCGAGATCTATCACGCCAGGCGACACGAGGGTGTAGGTTAGAGACTGTGTGTCCTTTGGTTACGTATCAAGACATAACGGGGTACTATAAGTGCCAAAGAATGATCTATCCCCGCGGTCATGAACCTCTAACCAAAGAGCAGGAGCACTGTCTCCGGCTCCTCCAAACAAATACGTTTCCTCATCCGTCAAAACTTCACTTGCTTCATCCCACTCAGCACTTCCCGCTGTGCAAATTTTGCGCTTCCCCGGGCACCCTGTACCATATGATATGGGAGTGTTCGGCAAACCCCAAAATTCCAAGAATCGCGCACCCTTCCCGTGAGCAGTGGGAGAAGGAGCTATCCAGCTCCGGTCTCGATTCCCAGCTTAGGCTTGTGGAAAGGGCCGTAGCGGCAGGGGTCTCCAATGGAGTCCTGGACTGAGGGCTCCACACCACATTACGATGCTCCCAATAAAGTTTATCCTCCTCCTCCTCCCGGTACAGGAGGCTCTACTTGGGTCCGTTATCCCCTGATTCCGGCAGTCGCATCGACCATTAGCGAGCTAAGACAAGGCGAGCCCATAAAGTGCTCTGCGCTTAAAAGATCCTGGGGCTTTCATATTTTGATACAAGACGGCGTAAATTTCCCCGAAAAAATGTTTTTCAAGCCATGCACTTGCGTGTAGATGTGAAGCCGACTTTCAGGGTATCAGCGTAAGCCAAGGAGGTTAAAAAATTGGCCGCGTATCTGCTCCTTTCGTTGCAAATGTCGTCAAAAGACGATAGTCTCTGTAGACATTTGCCAAGGAAATGCCCCCCTTTGCTTTCCCGCTCACCTCTCATGCTGTGCCTGTACCGTCGCGCTCATCCCAAGGTAAACACACTGAAGGTTTGCGCAAGGCGATTTGAATTTACCGCGTTCCACTGCTACAGGCCGGGTTCCTCGATGCCAGCGCTGCAGTACGGCGGAGACGCGCGTGAATGGAGGCGGCCGACTACAAGGCTTATAGAACCGCGTGGCCGTGCTCCACGTGCGTTCCAAGCAGAACGTGGAACCTAGCTAGTGGAACCTTTCGTTGCTGTTGCCGCGTGATTTTTCATATGCAGGAGGCGGCAGTGTTCTGTAGTAGATGTAGAATATCATTTGTAGAATTGCATTATGTAAGAATACTAGAGGATATCTACAGTCTACAGCTATCATCATCCTCCATAGGGAGAGAAGTCCTATAAGGAAGGGTGTCAGACAAGGAGACACAATCTCTCCAATGTTATTCACAGCATGTTTACAAGAAGTATTAAGAACGTTGGATTGGGAACAGGTGGGAGTAAGGGTTAAAGGAGAATGCCTCAGTAACCTCAGATTTGCTAATGAAGTTGCCTTGCTAAGTAACTCGGGGGACGAATTGCAAAGCATGCTTTCCGCACTAGGCGAACAGAGTAGAACCGTGGGCCTGAAAATTAATATGCAGAAAACTAAAGTAATGATCAATAACCTCGGGACAGCACAGCGGTTTGAGATAGGTGGCGAGGCAGTGGAAGTGGTTAACGAATATATCTACTTAGGCCAAGTTGTGACCCCAGATCCCAACCATGAAGCAGAGATAATTAGAAGGATCAGAATGGGGTGGGGTGCATATGGCAGACATTCTCAGATAATGAATAGCAGCCTACCATTGTCGCTGAAGAAGAAAGTGTATGACAGCTGCATCTTACCGGTACTCACGTATACGGGGCAGAAACTTGGAGGCTCACTAAGAGGGTTCAACTTAAATTGAGAACGACTCAGCGGGCAATGGAGCGGAAAATGATAGGTGTAACATTAAGGGACAAGAAGAGAGCGGAGTGGGTCAGGGAGCAAACTGGTGTTAAAGACATATTAGTAAAAATTAAGACGAAGAAATGGACGTGGGCAGGGCATGTAATGCGAAGGCAAGATAACCGCTGGTCATTAAGGGTAACAGAGTGGATCCCTAGAGAAGGCAAGCGTTGCAGGGGGCGGCAGAAAGTTAGATAGGCAGATTAGATCAAGAAGTTTGCGGGGATAAATTGGTCACAGTTTGCACAGGACCGAGGTAATTGGAGAATAATGGGAGAGGCCTTTGCCCTGCAGTGGGCCTTTGCCCTGGTGATGATGATGATGATGATCATTTGTTACCGAAAAACCAAGCATCCATAAATTTTTTAATAAAGGAACACTGTAAATGTCTTTTGTGTACTAATTTCCTGTCTTATATTGGCGTAATGTCTTGTCCTTGTTCAACAAACAAAGTTGACAAGTATGAACATATAAACCGGGCTTAGACGTTTACATTTGGCTGTGAGTATATAAGACTATTGCGCAATATCAATTTTACTTTTGCCGGGTGGCTGAATCGAGTTACAGACATACAGACGGACAGACAGACAGACAGACAGACCAAAATTTCTGGGTTTAAGTAGCCCAAGAAAGACCATCGTCTTTAAAAAAACCTCCTTGGCGTAAGCTTGTTAAGCTGGCTTCCCCGCTCCCCAGACTGCATGTTCTGCAGTGAAGCATGGCCATCTACGGGGGGAGCATCATTACAGAACACGGCTCTAATGACAATTACCCGCTAAGAAGACTCTATATGCGCGAAACCGGGGGCTTCTATAGTGTTAGAAAGGTCAGTTGAAAATCGCGAAAAGGGAATGGTTCTGGATAAGAAAACTGACGCATTATCATAAAGAAGGACCACAATAGTATATCTTTAAATCATAAATCACGTATCGATATACATTTACATCGCTGGTAGATGAAATGCGCCTTCTTAGTGCGAAAAAATTGTCCTTTTCGCACTACTTTCAACTTTCTTTAGGAAGGGATGGTAGATTTTTAAATTACGTTTTTGCGATTGATTCTTTTCGTTTTTTTAGGAGGACGTCAAATCGTAAAACAAAATGGTGTTTGACAGTTCATTCATTCGAGCCATGTATTTCGGTTGCTGAAGCCTGCAACCGGGACCGGAAATTAAGGCGCCAGCCAGAATTAGGTTCTTGTGCATGACGCCGCCTAAGGTCCGATCAGGTCACAGACCACCTACATTTCAAGCAGATAATGCTGCATAAAATAAACAAACGAAAAGGGGATTAGCAGTTAAGAAATGGTTATTGGTATTAACCAAAATGCCAGACAACTGCACTTATTCCGCATGATGCTAGCGCGCACTAGCGAAGCCCCAATATTGCCAGATTAACTGTCTGATTTTGTCTGTCTGATTTTTAATTTTGATTTGAAGCCTTCATAAGCAACTAGTAGTGTTAGAGGCGCGAATGCGATGGGCATTAACGCGAGCAAACCCGCCGCGGTGGCTCAGTGGCTAAGGCGTTTTGCTGGTGAGCACGAGGATGCGGGTTCGATTCCCGACCGCGGTGGCCGCTTTTCTGATGGAGGCGAAAAGCAAAAGAGATTTCGGCGCACGTTAAAGATCCCCAGGCGGTCAAAATTAATCCGGAGCCCTCCACTACGGCGCGCCTCATCCCCTGCGTTGCGTCGGCGCGTTAAACCCTACAATCAATCAATCAATCAATCAATCAATCAATCAATCAATCAATCAATCAATCAATCAATCAATCAAAGCGAAATAAGTAGTGCTATATCTGGTCTTAAATAGCAGTAGCAGGAATAAGAACCGAATTAAAGTCGTCTTCCCATATAAGCACAAATTCATTGCTGGAAAGACATTTCTCAGGGCAATATAAGCCGTGTTATATCGAAATATGAAGGACCTTTATTTATTTTTTCCTTACGCTGAACGTGTGGCGCACAGTTTTGCAATTCCACAGTTTGAGTGGGCGATTAAAAATGGCGCTACGCTCGCGTGGTATTCTTTTCTACATTGCTCTGTAGTCGGAGATGGTTTGCTGGACCCTAGCGATGTACAGTTTCGCTGTAAAATTGAGTTTCAAGAGCAAACGGGGGGTGGAGGAAGGGCGGGAAGGGGGCGCCTTGCAACCGGTTCGCACAGGGCGCCGAATGAGGTAAAGCCGGCCCTTCCCGGGTACGTGCTTCATTCCGTTTGGAAGCTGGCAACCGATTGACCGCTTGCTCCACAGAGCATATTACTTTCCTTTTGTCCAATCAGCTCCAGCCGTGAGGCAAAATAGAGACTTACATTTTTCGAATACACTTACACACTGCATGCTTCGCCCCGCTTCAGTTTCACGTTAGTGGAGATGACCAGGGTTTTTTTACTTGGTCAGTAACTGCATTACTGGTTTTTCATGCAATGCCTGACCAGACGAACTTTTGTCGAACCCTTGACTATAAATACAGCATTTTTCCAAAACAACAAGACAGACAAGGTAAAATTGTTTCATATACAGACGTAAAGGCCGGCAGTGTATGACGACACGGAGGCTTAGGGGAATGGTTAGGCTTATTTTTTTACTACGGTTACTGTAGTTAGCATTTTAAATATATAGAAAAGGAAGTAAAAAAAACACGCTTTCAGTGTGGGCACCGGAGTCACGCCTTCCCGCTGTATCTCGGATGACTTACCGATTCGGCTATCTAGCTGGACGACCGTATTCTCCGTCACTTTCTGGGGTATTTATATTTGGCACAACTATCTCTTTGGATAGAGTTTTTTTAGGATTTGGTTAGAACAACTACGGTTAGGCTTTTCTCTCAACGATGACGAATCATTCTCTTCGTCGCCATTCTTGAAGAGAATGGCGACGAAGACGCCATGAAGAGTGACTTGTTTCAGATGGACAAAAAAGTTATAGTTCATATTACAAGCTACGTGCAGCACTGTGGAGGCTACATTGTTGTCCATGATTGTTGTCAACAGTGCAACCACTGAGGGCGCCTAACTCACCATGAAGGGGGCCCTGAAAGGGCATTTCCCTCTCCCCTCTCGGCAGGTGGACGGCAGGGCCCCAGCGCCTTTTGTAACTTCCTTCGCGGTGAGTTAGCCGCCCTGAGAGGGCGGATTGTTGACAACACTGCAGCCTCCAGAGTGCTGCACGTAGCTTGTGGTATGAACTATAGACAGATCATTCTCCGCAGTGGATATGAACCATACCACAAAAAACAAGAGGGAGATAGCGATGATGACCCTGAGAGAATGCAGCATCCTTTGACCCACATTCTGGACCAAGTCCCCAATGAGGCGGAGGAGGGGGGAAAACGTTTATTTATATTTTTTTAGTCGTTGGGCGGCACTCCACCGTGCTCGTGTGACACGTGCTATAATTCCCGACGGGGTCAGCAGGGGTGGTACATGCATGCCGCTTACAGCTACCGTACTTGCTATGTTTTTTTTTATTGATTGATTGATTGTAGGGTTTAACGCGCCGACGCAACGCAGGCGATGAGGCGCGCCGTAGTGGAGGGCTCCGGATTAATTTTGACCACCTGGGGATCTTTATCGTGCGCCGAAATCTCGTGCACACGGGCGTTTTTGCTTTTCGTCTCCATCAGAAAAGCGGCCGCCGCGGCCGTGCTATGTTTTTTTTTTGTCCTTGTTGTTTTTGCTTAGGGTTAAGATGTAAGCCTCTCCAGAGAGTGTGGCTTTGTATTGCCCCCATTGTGTATTCGTTTTTTTGTCGTTCGTCTAGTTAACTCCGTGCGTTAGCCGCACAGCGCGCACGGGCGCCCATTGTACGGCAACCCCCCCCCCCCCCCCCCCCCCCTTAGTGCTGCGCGCACAAAGCCGATGCCCGCATAAAGGTTTTTTTTTTTTTTGCTCTTGTATTTTTTTCTTGTCTAGTGTTGTCTGTCCCCATGTAATCTCGTCTTGTGCATACAGTAAAAGTATTCTGTTTAAAACGTACTTGTGCACCCGTGTGAACTCTCACTAATTCCAGCAACTTCGCCACACGTGCACACGCACGGGCCGGCCACCATGCAAATATAAATAACTGTTGTCGCGCCTCTTTGTTTGCGCGAGCGGGCAAAGGGAGTTGTGACAAGGGTGCATATTCCTGCCCTCACAAAAAATCCGGTCTCTGTCACATTGAAATGTTTGAAGAATTTTACGGGTATTCGCAACCCTCGGCCGACACCAGGGCCAACACAAATCACGCGGCTATTGCCGCCCGCGAAACCATCGAACACTTGCTCAGACGTCCCACAGACCGCTTAAAATCATAGCTCGGCAAAACTGACTCCCACTCGCTCCCACTCACACAAAAAATATATTTATCCTAACGCACTCACTCGCACTCACGCTCGCCACTCCGCCTCACCACTCGCACTCACTCGCACTCACGCTCGCCATTCTACCCTCACTACTCACACTCACTCCCGCTCACGCTCCCCACTCGTCCCCACAACTCGCACTCACTCGCGCTCACGCTCACCACTTCGCTCTTACCACTCGCACACACTCCCGCTCACGCTCACCACTCGTCGTCACCACTCGCGCTCACGCTCAGCACTCGCATTCGCCACTTACACTCCCTCGCACTCTCACTCACCGCTTGCAATGGCCACTCACACTCACTCGCAATCACCACTCGCTTCCTCCACTCACCCGCACTCGCCACTCCCATCCCCCACTCACGCTCACTCACATCCACCACTAATTTACAATCCAAATCATTTTGTTTCTTTACAGCATGGGAGTTTTAACTTCGCTTTGTTTTTAAACAGCTTCAATCGTTCCATTTTGCGGAGACCTTCAAATCGGCCCTATTGACACCGACACCACAATGATGCCGTTACGTGAAGCGAGAAAAAAATTGGGTGTTTTAGATAAAACTTTCACATTGGCTATGAGGCATGCCCCCAAACAATCAATAACTCCAAGCGATTTCATCCAACTGACAAAAAAAAAGCATCTATTCAAGAATTAAAACCCGAAGCTTTCTCCCGTGCAACCTGAGTTAAAGTTACAGTTTCAAATCCAAACTGATTCAACAGTGTCGCAATGGCGCAATCGGATAGACGTCGGCTTCATATCGCAGGAAACCCAGGTTCAATTCTCACCACGGGAAAGGTTTTTCGCGAGGCGCTTGATGTGCCTTCGCTTAACATCATCATCGTTTTGGGAAACCCACTGTGAAAAGTTTCCTTTCCTGCAGTGCTTTTTGCACAGACGCCGACGCCTTCAGTGGGGAATAGAAAGCTTCACATAAATAATGGCGAAGCTTGCACTAAGTCGCGTAAAACGTGAACCACAACGAAGCTGCATGATTTCTTTCTGTGTAAGCACTTTCTTTCTATGTAAGCACCCCCACGCATTGCATCAGGTTTGAAATTGTTTGTTTACATGTTGTATCTTCGCTTTTCACTGTGGTAGTAGTAGTCATGGTCATATCCATCTACACCGTTGTCATCTTCATGCATGACTGGCGCGCCCGGGTCGTTTTGTCCACAGGTGGCAACCGACTTTGCGAACTGGAGTCTGGGCGTCTGTACCGCGAGCTGCCTTGTGATACCCCATGAGGCACGGACGTACGTGGACTGTTTTGTTGGTATTTTTTGCGAGCGCCAGGCCCAAGCCGGGCGCTCCTCGTGAGGCGCGTGCTCACGTGCACGGTAAACGGCGGTAGTACCTACGATGCAGTCTTTTGATGACGCCGCCCACCGCACACATTACGGCCAGCAACAACAGCTTCACTGTTAGAAGCACACGCTGAAAAAAAAAAAAGTAACACGTAATCTTTCAAAGCGGCAATGCGGCTGCTAAGCGCAACTGCTCAAAAAATATTTCTCTGTGGCGACAGCCTTTCAGCTCTAACGGTAGACTCCAGGCAGTGGCGTCTGCTACTTTGCTAGGCCGATCATTGCGCCGTCTATACATAAAAATGAATTTCACCTCCGTTTTGTAGAGTGCGCTTTAGGTTACATGATACAAAAAATTAGGACACGCGAAGTGGACTGTGCGAGCGGAACTATAAATTGATTTATTAAAAGTACAATATTTCCTTGGAGACCAAGCACGTCGGAAGTGTTACAAGATACAAATAAAAGGGGTGCGGGGGGGGGGGGGGGGAGTGTAGGGAAACTTTACACCATAACTCACAGGTGACAGGCGGCAAAGCATAATAAGCTGGTAAAACGCACTTTTCCTTCGTTCAATAATTGAGTAGCAGTGTATTCTCTGCCCGACGCTTTTGATTTACTATGTGGTTTAACACGCCGAAACTACACAGGATATGAGGCGCGCCGTAGTGGAGGGCTCCGGATTAATTTTGACCACCTGGGGATCATTAACGTGCGCCGAAATCTGGAAAAAGCAGTCATTTTCGCTTTTCGCCTCCACCAGAAAATTGGCTGTCGCAAATTCCTTCCTTTTGTCGGCACACTCTAAGCTGCTTTTTAATAAGCGGTCGGCATACCTGAGCATGAGCTCACGCATGCGCTCTGCTGGCTTGATATGTGAAAGGATTCCGAAATATCGCGTGTAGATCTGTTATTTTGATTAATTGTATGGTTTAATGCGCCGACGCAACGCAGGCGATGATGCGCGCCGTAGTGGAGGGCTCCGGATTAATTTTGACCACCTGGGGATCATTAACGTGCGCCGAAATCTGGAAAAAGCAGTCATTTTCGCTTTTCGCCTCCACCAGAAAATTGGCCGTCGCAAATTCCTTCCTTTTGTCGGCACACTCTAAGCTGCTTTTTAATAAGCGGTCGGGGGCGCTGTCAAAACAGCACACGACGAAAGGGCACGCGACAGAAGAGCACCGACATAACAGCACGGCGTCAAAAGGGCACCCGACAAAACAGCACGCGACAAAACAGCACGGCGTCAAAAGCGCACGCGACGGAACAGCACGTTGACAAAACAGCACAGCGTCAAAACAGCACAGCGACAGAACGGCACGATTTTATGGAACGCCTAAATGGGCAAATATTTTTATTTTAACATGGATAAAAACACTTTAGTGGGCGCAAACTGCTCTCTCTGAGGTTCTCTTCACGTTTCGTTACTCTTTCTCGGGAAAAATACTACGGCTTTAATTATTACAGCATGTGGGATATCTGAAATGAAAGAAGCAAAAGCCAGGGACGACATTTGGTAAAACTTTTGTTCCTTTTTAGGTAGCCCTACAATTTTTATGATAATAATAATAATAATATTAATAATAATAATAATAATAATAATAAGAATAATTTATTTCCGAATTTGCCGCTGACAGTTCTCCAAGACTGGTAGGCCCGGATCATTTCGTCCGCAGGCTTTCACATCTCTCCCAAAGTGGACCGCGTTAGCACGCGCTAAAACCGGTGACCAAGTCTAAAGTCAACGCCTGCGCTACGAACCCAAAGGAAATACTGTTCGCCCGGAATGCGATCAGAGCAAAATCGGTAATAAAAACCGCAGGGTAGTCTTGGTATGTTTGCTTTGCGCCGCAGAAACATTTTGCAATTTTTTTATACGAGCTTTTTATTTTAGCGCCGTCTATGAAGCGACCGCCGAAACCTCCGCGCTGGGCTGTTAAGAGCGCCGTTCTTTGCGTGCGTCTGCTCGGAATCCGTGCATTACCGAGTGAACCGTAGTGGTTTGGCGTTAAGTTAGCGGTTGCAGTGCTTGTGTGTGTGTGTTCTGTTTTGTTTTCATCATCTGCGGACGGATTTTAGGTCCTGAGTTGTTGCCAGAGCGGGAAATTCCGACCCCGGCTGTTGAGACCAGCAGCAGTAGCAGTGTGGTGGTGGTGCCGGTGGTGCTCCGCAGTTCCGCGATGAAAACGTACCGGTATGGCACCGACTGACATAGAAATCGATATCGGGGAGTAAATACGTGTTTTCAATGCCACCGTGCTTGTTATGTTCACCGATTAGTCATGTTTACGGAAGCGCGGACGTCGAATGCGGAGCGCGCATAGCATATGTGGGTCACGGTGATCCGTGCTCGCGATGGACTTTCGACGAGGCGATTGCTACGCTGTTGGCATTGCAATGCAATATAATCTTTCTTAACTAGACTTATGACGGTTACTGACGAAACGAAATTACCCGGGCGGAAAAATAACGCGACCGCACAACCAGTCAAATTACTATTCGAAGGTTGAGCAAAAGGGTTGACGTTCGGGCGAGTTAATATTGGTTGATCATGATCATGATAATGACTGACCTAACTCTGCGCAGCGCATGTGGCCTGTCGCTCGGAGCCCACCTTTGTGAAACCGCTGCTTTCACCACAAATGCTTTACGCGACCAGCAGTAACTGTTTTGTAATTGTAATACTTTAGATTCCGTGGCAACGCAAAAGGATTAAAAGCTTTTCCTTTGACCGCGTTGTGAACAGGTTGAGCTATTTTCCAAATGCAGCGTTCACGCGTACCTCGAGCTGCGTTTCCACATTTGGCTGCCTGCTTATCCTGCTATCGACCAGCAGTGTGCGATGGAGAAAGTTATCCTTTCAAATCGTTTGGCAGTGTAATGTGTTGGCCTGAAAAAAAGTAAACAAAACGCCGTGATTTTAAAGGTTAGATTAGATTAAAAGGGGATGGTTTAATGCCAATCGGCTGTAATGACCAAACAATATATGGTATTTTAAATTGACTACAAGGAACCAGAAGTTATTGTAGTGTTGTATTGTATCGGCGCTCGTGAAAGATCCCCAAGTGGTCAAAATTAACCCGCAGCCCTCCACTACTGCGCGCCTCATCACCCATGAAGCGTCGGGGCGTTAAACACCATAATGAATGAATGAATGAATCAATCAATCAATCAATCAATCAATCAATCAATCAACCAACCAATCAATGCTGTGTTGTAAAGGATAAAGTTGCTTCTAACATTTCAGGGGGTTCCGTTCCCTGTCGCAGCTTTGCGTGTAATAAATGGATTTTGATCCGTCTGCTTGCCGTCCAAGTGCACCCAACAAACCCTGGAGTTGGTCGTTGGTACAAAGTCGTATCTCAACTCTGTGTGCGTTGGGAAGCGATGCTGCAGAAACACGCCGCAACCGCACTGCATTTTCTCCAGGCAGTGTCGTGCACATGCGTGCTGTCAGCGACTGTTTCTCGCTTTCTCTGGTTGTTCAATAACCCACCACCGCGCAGTGCTGACCAGGCGACGTTTGCGCCTTGAACGGCATCGCAGCATTGGCTAAAACAGTTGAAAGTTCCGCAAAAACTAAGCACGCGGTGCGAAATACTCGTGAACTACGCAGTGGAGCACACCACGCCGAGCCAGCCGAGCGATGTTAGCAGCCCAGCGCGCTCAGGCAACGCTGGTCGGCCGCCGAGAGAACTGGTTTGAGAGTATTTTCCTCCTTTCCCGGCTGCTTATGGAAAATGGTGTATAGCAGGGGGGCAACTCA